>NC_133407.1:76845000-77445000 GCF_049350105.2 Macaca mulatta | reverse complement strand
TCTTCTCTCATCTCGTCAAAGTCATTCTCCGTCCAGCTTTGATCCATTGCTGGCGATGAGCTGCGCTCCTTTGCCGGGGGAGATGTGCTCTTATTTTTTGAATTTCCAGCTTTTCTGCCCTGCTTTTTCCCCATCTTTGTGGTTTTATCTGCCTCTGGTCTTTGATGATGGTGATGTACTGATGGGGTTTTGGTGTAGGTGTCCTTCCTGCTTGATAGTTTTCCTTCTAACAGTCAGGACCCTCAGCTGTAGGTCTGTTGGAGATTGCTTGAGGTCCACTCCAGACCCTGTTTGCCTGGGTATCAGCAGCAGAGGCAGCAGAAGATAGAATATTTCTGAACAGCGAGTGTACCTGTCTGATTCTTGCTTTGGAAGCTTCCTCTCAGGGGTGTACTCCACCCTGTGAGGTGTGGGGTGTCAGACTGCCCCTAGTGGGGGATGTCTCCCAGTTAGGCTACTCAGGGGTCAGGGACCCACTTGAGCAGGGAGTCTGTCCCTTCTCAGATCTCAACCTCCGTGTTGGGAGATCCACTGCTCTCTTCAAAGCTGTCAGACAGAGTCATTTGCGTCTGCAGAGGTTTCGGCTGTGTTTGTTATTGCCCTGTCCCCAGAGGTGGAGTCTACAGAGACAGGCAGGTTTCCTTGAGCTGCTGTGAGCTCCACCCAGTTCGAGCTTCCCAGCAGCTTTGTTTACCTACTTAAGCCTCAGCAATGGCGGGCGCCCCTCCCCCAGCCTCGCTGCTGCCTTGCCGCGGGATCGCAGACTGCTCTGCTAGCAATGAGGGAGGCTCCGTGGGCGTGGGACCCTCCCGGCCAGGTGTGGGATATTATCTCCAGGTGTGCCTGTTTGCTTAAAGCGCAGTATTGGGGTGGGAGTTACCCGATTTTCCAGGTGTTGTGTGTCTCAGTTCCCCTGGCTAGGAAAAGGGATTCCCTTCCCCCTTGTGCTTCCCAGGTGAGGCAATGCCTCGCCCTGCTTCAGCTCTCGCTGGTCGGGCTGCAGCAGCTGACCAGCACCGATCGTCCGGCACTCCCCAGTGAGATAAACCCAGTACCTCAGTTGAAAATGCAGAAATCACCGGTCTTCTGTGTCGCTCGTGCTGGGAGTTGGAGACTGGAGCTCTTCCTATTTGGCCATCTTGCTCCGCCCTAAGTAACCAACTTTTAATGCCTTAATTTCAGTCTGTGTCCAAAGTATTTACTTGGGGCCACAGAGTATATACTTACCTAATTTTTAATATTGAGAATAAAACTCTCTATCAATATATTTGTCTTCTTTTATAGGCTGTTTTCCTTCTAGTTCTTTATAAATTAAATGATCTTTATTCAACTCTGATTTCTTTACACATGTTGATCTTTTTATGTATAAAAATACTGAATCACAAGAACACACATTTTGATAAACAGCAATCAGTTATCACTTGGGAACTATTAAAATCTGACTAATGAGGCTTATTCATTGACATTATCTTTTAATAATTTTGATTTTAGGTACCAAATTATATTTTAAACATGCATTCTGGGTAATTATAAAATTTGAGAAATATTACTTTAAATAAGTGTTCCAAAACAATTTCTTCCCAGTTTTCTTATCCATTAGTTCTTACAAATGCTTGTAGTGATAGCCTCATTGGCTTGGTAATATATAATTTTCAATACCTTAATTTAGAAAACATTGGCAATTAAATAACTTTTATATTATGCTTTCATTTGTTGAAATGATTGGAAGTAGATCAAATAGAAGTTATCATCTCCCAAAAATTTATAGACTACAGACATTAACACCCTGCATTTTCTTAAGTCAAACAGTCTCAAAATTCTTAAATAATACTGGAGTTAAATAGGTGTTTGTGCCAGGGGTGACTAGGAAAGAAACTAGAATTTAGTAAGCAATGATGACAGAGGTTTGGCATAACATTAACTTGGATAATCACTCCAGCTAAAAGATATATATACTCCGGGTAGAAAAAATAAGTCATTAGATGAAAAAGATACTTGCACACATGTTTATAGTAGTACAATGTCCAACTGCAAAATTGTGGAACCAACACAAATGCCCATCAATCAACAAGTGGATAAAGAAGCTGTGGTATACACATACGATGTAATACTTCTCAGTCATAAAAAGGAATGAATTAATGGCATTCGCAGCAACCTGGATGAGACTGGAGACTATTACTCTAAGTGAAGTAACTCAGGAATGGAAAACCAAACATCAGATGTTCTCACTGATAAGTGGGAGCTAAGCTATGAGGATGCAAAGGCATAAGAATGATACAATGCACTTTGGGGACTTGGGGGGAAGGATAGGAGGGGGCAAGGGATAAAAGACTACAAATAAGGTGCAATGCAGTGTGTACTGCTCTGGTGATGGGTGCACCAAAATCTCACAAATTACCACTAAAGAATTTACACATGTAACCAACACCATCTGTGCCCCAATAACCTATGGAAAAATAAAAAACGAAGATACCTTTACTAATCACTGCCAAAATATCGAAAATTCTGATATTATACCTGTTGATATGTATTTGATTTAGTATTTTAAAACTATCTTCAAAATATATCAAAACAAGAATTCCAATGCATCATATGTAGTTACAACTACATACGGTTAGATTTCCTCAAGAACAAGCATAGGAAGAGGTTAGGAGAATCAAGAAAGGGGACCAAATTTTGTGGCTGGAGTCAGTCCAAAAGAGAGTTTTACTACAAAAATATCATGGAAGACAAATCATGAAACTAAATATTTGGTCATGATCCAAGAGCCAAAAGTAGGAAAAAACCAAAATGGATAATTTGGGAGTTGAGGAGTCAAACAAAGGATCAAGTAAGGTTAATTGGGCAAAGTATCAAGAACCATAGTAGAACAGGTGTGCATTAAATCACAGTCAGGTCTAGAAAAAATTTGAAGAAATCAGTTTATCTAACATAATATATCTTTTTGTCTTTTCCCCACTCCCCTGAAACCCTAAAATCTTTTCATTGCTGTAATTCTCTCCGCTTTAGGGAAGAATAAATTTATGGTCTCAAAAGTTTCTTCAAGATTTCTGGAAAAATAACGGTTTTGTTGTATCTTGAGTTCAGTAGGTCATTGGACACAATTTTGCATGTTATCTTTGTGAAAATAGTTGGGTAATAAAAATTTGACAATAAATAGATTCAATTAGAACTAACTATGTAACTTTTTGAAAGTTTATTATTCCAATCAGGTCAATCTAATTGGAAGATGCTATGTTGGAATTAGCCAACAAATGGAATGAAAGAATTAATATAGCCAATATCTTTATTTAATAGAAAACTAATATGAAATGAGAAATAAAATTATGAATATAAACTGAAATATAATATCTTTCATCTAATATGAAATGAGTTGACCAATTTTACAATTTATTAGCCATGTTGGAAAAAAGTTATTTTAGTTATTATCTCACCATAGGACAACTATATTCACATGACCTCAAAGTAGGCAATCTGAATCATTCTCTTTGGATGAGACTTACCATAACTGTGTGTGTGAGTAGCACAATTTAATGAGTTTGCTAAAATATTGTACTAACTGCTGAAATAAAAGAGGTGATATAGAATGGTGAAAAAATTATAAACTCTGTCATATAAATAAAGATTGTTGGAATTAGATATCTTTAGCAAACAGAAAAGAAGACCTGGAGGGTGAGACAAGGACATCATCAGTCTTAATATTTTCCTACTGTTTAAGTTCATTGCTATTCAATGCAACAATAACCACTTCTTTAATTATTTGACAACACATGCAGTCTTTCTGTTCAAGTTGTCTGAAAATCATTGATCCTAACATCAAAGTGTAGATGGTTTTTAAGGGCTGTCATGTAAAAGAAGAAGAATAATTCTCATTTTATGCTGGAGGGCAAAAGTAGAATAAATGGTTAGATGAACCAATGAGGTAAATTTTAACTTATATATTAAATTAATATCACACAATTTAGCCCATTATCTGTAATATTTAACCAAAGGTTACCTACATAACTACTTTCAATCACACAATATAAAGTGGATTTTTGTTTATGTAGAAGTAGTTTCACTAATATCCATTAGTGCCCACCTAATATCTCACTAATGGATATCCATTAGTGAGATATTAGTTTCACTAATATCCATTAGTGCTCATTTCAAATCTTAAGGTTGTAATATTTTAATTTTTAAGAAAAAAACAATTTGTCAAAGTTTTTTTTCTACATTAAAATATCCCATTAATTATATAATTACTTTAACCAACTTTTTATCAAATCTGAGATGCAGATTAAACAGAAAGTAAACATCAATCAATTGATATCCATCGATTTCTATTTCCTTATGTTTTGTTTAATCTGTATATCATTCAGTGGTCAGTTACCGTTAAAATTGATATTATTACTCTGAGTTATCAATACTTGTTTCATAGCATTCACTGGCTCAAATTGCTCTATTAAATTCGAGACGATAAAAGAAACTTCACACCTTCAAAATATCTTGTAATTCTGGAATTCTTATCACCAGAATTATTTTAAATAAAGTACTTCTTAAACAATAATGATAAAGTGCCTATTTGATCCAGAAAGAGAAGTACATAAACTCATTATTCATTAATTAATTCATCATCTAACAGGAATTAGTGCCTGGAGGAAGTTAAATCTGAGGAGTCTAAAGTAGAACGCACTATCTCATACAGCAGATTCAGGCATGGCAATGATGTTGGGGCTGTCAAACTGGCTAGGCTATTGTTAAAGATACAGATCAAGAAGAGAAAATTCAGGTAAACTTAGTTTTTTCTACAATTTTGCTCCAGACATGCCTGTAAACAATTTTTTAGTAATTTTTTTCTATAGTAATAACACTTAACATGAGATCTACCCTCTTACTGAATTTTAAGTGTACCATACAGTATTGTTAACTACATGCACAATTTTGTAGAAAACATCTCTAAAATAAAGAGATTAATATTGTGTAACGAAAACTTTACACCCATTGAACATAAATTCCTTCTGATATGGTTTGGATGTTTGTCCCCTCTCCAGATCTCATATTGAAATGTGACTTTTAGTGTTGAAGGTGAGTTTAATGGGAGGTGTTTAGGCCTAGTGGGAGGGTGAGTTCCCTAATAAATGGTTTAGTGTCCTCTCTGTGGTAGTTAATGAGTTCCTGCTCTGTTGGTTCACAAGAGAATTGGTTGTTTAAAAAGCCTGGAACCTCTTCCCCCAGACCCCATACTCCCTCCCTCTTATCCTTGTTTTGCTTTGTGACATGCCTGCTCCTGCTTTAACTTCCACCCCTAATAAAAGCTTCCTGAGGCCTCACCAGAAGGCAAGCAGATGCCAGCGCTATGCCTCCTGTACAACCTGCAGAACCACGATCCAATTAAACCTCTTTTGTTTATGAATTACCTAATCTCAAGTATTTCTTTATAGCAGTGTAAAAATGGACTAACACAGAAAGTTGGTACAAAGGAGGGGTGCATTGCTATAAAGGTACCTGAAGATGTAGAAGAGGTTTTGGAACTGGGTAACAGGAAGATGTTGGAAGACTTTGGAAGACTCAGAAGAAAACAGGAAAGCTTGGAACTTCTTAGATACTGGTAAGATGGTTGTGACAAAAATGCTGATAGAAGTATGGACAGTGAAGTTCATGCTGATGAAGTTGTAATAGTTCATTCTCTCATTTCTATGAAGAAATACCTGAGACTGAGTAACTTATAAGGAAAAGAAGTGTAATTGTCTCATGGTTCACAGGATGTACAAAAAGCATAGTGGTTGCTGCTTCTGTGGAGGCCTCAAGGAGGCTTCCTTTCATGGCAGAAAGCAAAAGTGTGAGGAGGTGTCTCACAGGGTGGGAGCAGGAGTAACAGAGACATAACCCATGAGGTGTCACACACTTGTAAACTACCAGATTTTGCAAGAATTCACTCACTATCATGAGGACAACATCAAGGGGATGGTGTTAAACCACTCATGAGAAATTCACCCTATGATCCAGTAACTTTCCACCAGGCCCCACTTCCAACACTGAAGATTACAAATTAACATGAAATGTGAGTGAAACATCCAAACCATGTCACTCCAACCCTGTCCCCCAAAATCTCATGTCCTTCTCACATTGCAAGATGCAATTATACCTTCTCAATAGTCCTCTAAAGACTTAACTCATTTTGGCATTAACTCAAAGTCCCAAAATCCCAAAGGAATACATCTGGAGATGAATTCCTTCTGCCTATGAGACCATCCAATGAAAACAAGTTATTTACTTCCAATATACAACCAGGGTACCAGCATTGGGTAAATATTATCATTATAAAAGAGAGAAATGAGCCAAAAGAAAGGGGCAACAGGCCCCATGCAAGTTCAATACCCAGCAGGGCAGTTATTAAATCTTAGAGCTCCAAAACAATCTCATGTGATTCCATGTTCCACACCCAGGGCACACTGCTGTAAGTGGTGGGCTCCCAACGCCTCGGGCAGATCCATCCCTGTGAGTTTGCAGCATTCAGTCTCTAAGGCTTCTCTCACATGCTTGTATTGAGTGCCTGTGGCTTTTCCAAGTTCAGGGTGCAAGCTGTTGTTGGATCTACCATTCTGAGATCTAGATAATGGTGCCCTTCTTCTCACAGTTTCACTAGGCAATGTCCCTGTAGGGAATCTGTATGGGAGCTCCAACTCCATATATTACCTCTGCACTAACCTAGTAGAGGTTTCCCTCGAGGGCTCTGCCCCTGTAACTGGCTTCTACCTGGACATCCAGGCTTTTTCATACATCCTCTAAAATCTAGGTGGAGGCTCGCAAGCCTCAACTCTTGTACACTGTATATCTGCAAGTTTAAAACCACATGGAGTTGCCAAGGCTTAGGGCTTGTACCCTCTGAAATAGTGGCTTGAGCTGTACCTGAGTCCCTTTGAGTCACTGCTGGAACTGGAGTAGTCAGGTTGCAGGGAGCAGTGTCCCAAGGCTGCACAAGGTAGCTGGGCCCTGCATCTGACCTGGGAAATCATTCTGCCCTCCTAGGCCTCCGTGTCTGTAATGGAGGAGCTGGGTCTTAGGTCTCTGAATAGGCCTTTTTCCCATTGTCTTGGCTATGGGTATTCACCTTTTTTTTAGTTATTCAAATTTCTGCAGCCTGCTTGACTTCCTGCTCTGAAAATGGGCTTTTCTTTTCTTTCACATTGCCAGGCTACAAGCTTTCCAAACATTTATGCTCTGCTTCCTTTTTTTAACATAAGTTCCAACTTATTATTTGCTCCTGCATCTGAGCATAGGTTATTAGAAATAGCCTTAGAACTTCTTAAATACTTTGCTGCTTTGAAATGTTTTTACTCTTTGGAAGATCTACCATTCTGGAGTCTGGAGTGCAGTGTCCCCCTTCTCACAGGTGTTCCCCATATCCCACCTGCTCCAGCTACAGCCACGGCTCGAAGGGCCCCAGGTACAGCTAGGGGACACAAGCTGTAAGCCTTGGTGGCTTCCACATGGTGCTAACTCTGCGGTCACACAGAATACAAACATGAAAAAGGCTGGCAGCTTCCCCCTAGATTTCAAAGGATGCACTAGAAAACCTATGTGCACAGGTAGCAGCTTGGTGCAAGGGCAGAGCCCCAAAGAGAGACTCTACTAGGGTAGTGCTGAGGGGAAATGTGGGGATGGACCCCACACACAAAGCCCTTCCCAAGGCATTGCCTAGTAGAGCTGTGAGAAGTGGACTGCTGCTCTCTAGATCTGAGGATAGTAGATCCACTGGAATCTACTTACACCTTGTACCTGAAAACGCCACAGGCACTAAATTCCAACCCTTGAGAGCACCATGGGGGTGTACCCTGCAAAGACATGGGGAGGGGATACCAGAGGCTTTGGGGATCCACTAATTTCGCTAGTGTGCCCTGGGTGCAGGAAATGGAGTCAAGGAAGATGATTTTGGAGCTTTAAAATGTTAATGTCTTCCCTGTTGCGTTTCAGACTTGTTTGGGGCCTGTAGTCCCTTTCTTTTAGTTGATTTCTTGCTTTTTAAATGGCGATATTTACACAATGCCTGTACCACCATTATATCTTGGAAGTAAATTATTTATTTATTTATTTATTTATTTATTTATTTATTTATTTATTTCCAGGCTTATAGGTTGAAGAAACTTGTCTTGAGTCACAAAGACGTATTTGGATTTTTGAGTTGATAGTGGAAGGAGTGAAAACTTTAAGGGACTAGTGGAAAGGGATAATTGGATTTTGCAATGTAAGAAGCATATGAGATTTGGAGAGTCCAAGAAAGAATGATGTGATTTGGATGTTCGTCACCTTATGTTGAAACATGACCTCCAATGTTGGAGCTGGACCTAGTGTGGGGAGTTTTGGTCAAGGAGCAGATAGCTCAAGAACAGCTTGGTGCCTGCCTCATGGTAATGAGTAAGTTCTTGCTCTGTTGCTTCACATGAGAGCTTGTTGTTCAAAGAGCCTGGGACCTCCCTCCTCATTTCTTGCTCCCTGTCTCCCTCTCTTGCTATGTGACATGTCTGCTCCTGCTTTACCTTCTACCATGAGTAAAAAATCCCTGAGGCCTTAACAGAAACTGAGCAGACATTGCTGCCATGCCTCCTCCATAGCCTGTAGAACAGTGACACGCTTATCTTTATAAATTATTCAGTCTCAGGTATTCCTTCATAGCAATATGAAACCAAACTAACACACCTCCATTTCCCTCTCCTCCTGGTCCTTAGCTACCATCATTCTACCTTCTATTTCTATAAATTTGACTATTTTAGATATAATGTATGAGTGTAATCATGCATTATTTATTCTAGAATACTGTCCTCCATGTTCATACATGTTGTTACATATGGCAGGATGTTTTTATTTTTTAAATCTTAATAATACACCATTTATGTATATACCACATTTTGTTCATTCATCCGCTGATGGACATTTAGGTTGTTTCCATATCTTGGTTACTATGACTGATTCAATGAACAGGGCATGTATCTCTTTGAAATCAACTGACTTTAGTATTTTGGGATATTCCCAGAGTAGGGATTCTTAGATCTTATGGTAATTCTGTTTTTAACTTTGAGGAAGCTCCATACTGTTTTTGCGAGTGCTGCAAGATTTTACATTCCTATCAATGGTGTACAAGCTCCAATTTCTCCACATATTTGCTAGTATATTTTTGTGTGTTTTGAAATAAACTCATGTACATTCAGTCAACTGATCTTTTAAAAGGGTGAATACACAAAAGGAAAATGATAGTCTTTTCAACAAACGGTTTTTGGAAAACTGGATATCCACTTGCAAAAATGAAATTGGATCCTTATGCCATACACAAAAATAAACTCAAAATGCATTAAATATTTAATAATTATGCCTGAAACTATAAAACTCCTTAAGGAACACTCTAGGGAAAAGCTTAATTGTTCTAGGCAATTATTTCTTGGATATGACATCAAAAGCACAAGCAACAAAGGGAGAAATATATAAGTGGGACTGCATTAAACTGAAGCGTTTCTGCATAGCAAACAATCAATATAGGGAAAAGGCCACCTAAAGAATAGGAAAAGGCCGGGCGCGGTGGCTCACGCCTGTAATCCCAGCACTTTGGGAGGCCGAGGCGGGCGGATCACAAGGTCAGGAGATCGAGACCACGGTGAAACCCCGTCTCTACTAAAAATACAAAAAATTAGCCGGGCGCAGTTGTGGGCGCCTGTAGTCCCAGCTACTCGGGAGGCTGAGGCAGGAGAATGGCGTGAACCCGGGAGGCGGAGCTTGCAGTGACCCGAGATCGCGCCACTGCACTCCAGCCTGGGCGACAGAGCGAGACTCTGTCTCAAAAAAAAAAAAAAAAAAAAAAAAAAAAAAGAATAGGAAAAAAAGATTTGCACACTATGGATCTTTTTTTGAGACGGAATCTCGCTCTGTCACCCGGGCTGAAATGCAATGGTGCGATCTTGGCTCACTGCAAACTCTACCTCCTGGCTTCACGCCACTCTCCTGGCTCAGCCTCCTGAGTAGCTGGGACTACAGGCAAACACCACCATGCCCCACTAATTTTATTTTTTTGTATTTTCTTTTTTTTTTTAGCGGCTGCCCAAAGTGCTGGGATTACAGGTGTGAGTCAACACAGCCGGCCTCACTGTGGATCTTTTAAGGGTTCAATAAAAATATATATAAATTACTCCTACAACTCAATTGCAATATAAGACCCCAATTTTAAAACTAGGCAAGGGCTTTGAATAGACATTTCTTGAAAGTAGAAATACAAATGGCCAAAAAGTGCCAGACAACATACTCAATATCAGTAATTATCAGAGAAATAAAAATAATAACCATGAGATATCATCTTTCAGAAAGACTTTGTAATTTTTTTTATTCAATTACTGCTTTTTTAGTTACTGCTATGTAATGAAAAATATTTGGTTACTTCCTTTTTTTTCTAGTATTTTTTCCCTGTGATCATTGCTGTTATACTCTGTTTAATTGGCAAGCTCAACACTGGATAAGTATTAACATTTTGTCCATGTCACAATGAATTTGAAGTCCCTTAGAACAAAAGGAGTACAACATAGTATTGAAAAACATAAAATCTAGAACTAGAATGCTTGTTAGTCAATCTTTGCTAAATACACTTTTCTTAGTCAAACTTTGCTAGAAGCTGACTAAAAGATAGTTTGAGAGTAGAGTTTCTGAATATGTTGTCAATTGAGGGAGCTCAACATGCGCTTTTAAAATAAAAGTAAAACATATGTTTTAATATCACTGGACAAGTGATTCTCATGACAAAAGGTATTCTTGGCATTTACATAAAACTATATGTGAGTAAAAAGAAGCAACACAATACTTCACCCAGGGTTTTATTTTCAAATGGGTTAAAAATAATTGCTAATCTGTACTATGCATTTTATACTAAGTGCTATTTGAAAAATTTTACATATTTCAATATAACATATATAATATATAATGTAACAAGATAGACATAATATAACAAAAGAAAAATATCATTAGCTTATGGTTAAAGAGAGACTCACATGGTAAGTGGAGGAAACAGGATACAAAACCATGTAGACTGTCTTAATAAACCTTGTCCCTCATCACAAACTACACAAAACAATACAACTGCTTTTTGGGACATGGGCCTCTGAAAACTACTCCAGAGTCAGCTTTGCATATCAATCCCTTAAAATACTCCATGAATGAAAGGTTCTGTGGTCAAGCATATTTGGGATCCTTCAGATTTTATTTCCCACAGAACCTTGGAATCTCAAAGAAACCAGCATATGAACGGGACTCTGAAAAATCCTTAAATAAAGGAATACCTTTGTATGGGCTTATATCCACATTTTCCAAATGTTGGTCTACAGAACCCCTGGAATAGTAACTATCAACCTTCCAGAAAATTTGCTACGATTTCCATGAATGCACATGGGGGTATTCTTATCTATAAAGTGCTGAGAAAATATTCTGGTGTCAAGTTAAAATGTTTCCCACATAACACGGAATAGGCAGAAGAATGTGTAACCTATAAAAATATAATTTGAATAACTTTGATGTTCTTCAAAAATTTATCCTCATTCCAAACCTGAGAAGAAAATATTCGTTTGCCTTTTTATCAGCGAGGCAATAATCTCAAGAAAATTAACTGACACACCATGATTCCACAGGCTGTATACCTGCTCATTCCTCCTATAACTGTAAGGGGCAGTCTATCAATCATAGTATCATTATGCTTCCTATTTATCAAATATGAAGGATTTTTTTCTTTTTTAACCAGAACTCTGTTTTATAGAAGTGTTGACATTTTAAAGTTGCTCTAGTTCACTCCCATTTGCTGCATCAATGCCAGTTTCTCCAATTAGTCTGACAACACATGTACTCTCAGTAGTCAAGTTGTCTTAGAATCATTGATCCCAAGACCAACAGATAAGTACTGCTGATCTTCAAACCAGTGATCAGCATGGCTTTCCTAATTATAGTTGCCCTCTTTCCTTTTCATCTGTATGACACAAACATTATTAACAGACTCGAATCATCTACCTAGAAGCTGTTGTCATTACTCATTAGAATTTCACATGCAAAAGGGTAAACAAGTCTACTGGTTTCCATCTTTAGGCTAAAAAGTCTTAGGAATAATTTATTTTGTAATTTGGCTGAATTTAAAATTGTTTCTTCCACTGTACTTGTTAGTTCACAGTGTACTTTTATTAAAAAGAAAATTAAAATTATTTACTAGTTTAATCATTTTATATGTTTACTAAATATATTTTCATTTCTTATCTATATAGCATAATACAGTCACTTAAAAATTATGATAATTTGACAATTAAATTAATCTGCAATGGGTTTGTACTACTGCTGAATACATTATTGCAATACAATTTTCTGTAGTTCCAAGTAATTGAAGATTGAACAAATGTGTACTAAGTATAGTATTTTTGGTCTGTTATTTGCCCAGAGTTAGTTATTTAATTATACACAGCATTAGATTACTAGGTAGGTTAAAACTCAAACTCCATGAGAAGAATTCTCAAGAATGAGATAATTAAAGCCTATATGGTCTCAGATATTTAGAGTTCTTTATTTATATAGATTACCAGCACATTATTATAATATTTCTCTCTCTTGTTGCCTGACTTTTGATATTTTTAGTGCTTCTTCACACCACTAATAAAGGATGAACAAAGACATATTAAACTTAGATTAGTCTAGTTGTTAGTCATCGGACCTGAGTCAGGAAAGCTCTATTGGAAACCCATAGCATACAAATTACAGCAATTTTCTTTTTGTAATGTCTTGGTCAGAGGAAAGCTCAATTTTTAAACCATACTTTAATTTCATGAATTATGTTTTTTATGAATTTTAACTAGTTATATTCCTTCTATTTCAGTGTATGTTAACTATTATTAATTTTTATTTCTATAACTATGTTTTAAAAATTTTATCTCCCAGAAAGAATTCCAGACTATGGAATTTAAAATATATTAAGTTCCATATAAATATGGGGTAGGACTAGCGCTCCTTTTTTATGCCCTATACTATTTTCTGTGAATATATTGCTAAACATTTTTATAACTTAAATCCACACTGGAATCTAAATAAAATAGTTAACATTTCTCACTCACATATTGAAAGTGTTTCTAGAAATACTATAAAATACTTAATTTAAAAACTCTAATTTAAATTACTTAATTATTTACATACTCTAATTTAAAATACTTAATTATTCACATGGACCTTCTTCACTCTGGTTTACAAAAGCTTGGATAAGACATCTAGGAAATACACAGGAAGATATTTATTACATTGGCATACGCCCCTACCCTCCACTCTTGCTTGATCAAAGCCTCTTCATGCATTGTCCCCACAACCAGAATAATCAACCTCTATGCCTTACAAGACTTCAGAGCTACATCTTGTCCATTCAATCAAACATGAAGGACTTTATTTCTACATGTATTCAAAGATTATAGAATAGGGCTCAATAAAATAAGCAATTTCCTAATATAAGTGCAAGGAACAGTGCATATATTTCTTAGTCATGTAATTAAATAATTGCCACCTGACTAAGAGCAACTGTGGTAAAAACTACCCTTTGTGTAGCCAGATACCATACAAGAGATAAGGTTTGAGAAAACCCTATTTCAGTTGAGCACAGGCTCAGCAGTTAACTAACTATATACTAGACACTAAGTGTATAAGTTATCATCTTGCAGCCACTTCAACTTTTATTTTCAGAAATAATTCTTCCTTTACTCACATAAACAGTAAATAAACTCAAGAAAAAATGTCAAGGCACATATATTTAAAAATGATAAGTTTGGATAGAATTCACCTTTATGAAACATTCTAAACACATTAAAAATAATCAAATAAACACATATACGATTAGTCTACGGATGAAAAATAACTCCCTTCTATCTCAGAATTTCCTGTATCTATATCTATAAAATCTATGCCGGCAGAAACTACATCGTAGACCACTACCTCTCTTTTCTGACCTAAATTGAAAAGAAGGTAGTATTTTTTTCTATTACTCAAGAATAAGAGATATTAAGAAAACTTAGTTTAGGACCCTGTTTCTACAAGTAAATTTACAGAAGTGTAATAATAAGGAAAGGTTTAATGAAGCAGTCTGCAGGTAGGATTTTGTTGTTTGCTTTTAAGAGAAAGAAGACTTAAAATTATTTTGGAAATAAACACTTCAAATATAATTGCAATGTTTTATCTCTAAAGTTGCACCCTACAAACATTGTAATGTTAATTAATATTCACTCAATGGTAAACACTTAATTAAACCAGATGTCCCTGCCAGGTGCCTTAGTGGAAGATACATGCCCTCTGAAGCACAAAGTAGTTGTTTTGTATTTTTGTTTGCGCCAAAATATATAAAATGTAAGATTCCATATAAAAATCTAGATTTTCCACTTTTCTTGATAAATGAGAGTATTTGGCAATGGCAATATCGAGCTTGCATTGCCATAGGCAGTCATCTGTTTGAACTGACTGCTATGTCCCCTTAGCTGAATCACATACACTCTCTACTCACAATCCTTCCCCCATGTCTTGGCGTATTTTGTTCATTACAAGATCCAACTAATTTGAATTTCCTATATTTGCTCTATTTTACCAGAACATATTTTCGTGACAAATATGTATACATTACTTAAATCACAGTTCTTGTTTTTACCATATTGCAATAGAGCTCCAATTCATAGAAATAGATCAATAGTTTAAGTGGTTTACTGAAAAATAAACTCCGAAGAATTTTTAAAGCAAAAGTTTTGTTAAGCAAGAACTTCTGGGAATTTTTTTTTAACAAGAATTTGGTAAGCAAGTAAGGTCAATTAATGCTGAAAAGAATGGTATTGCCTTTGATGAATTTGTGTAAAGAAAGTTAATGAAGGTAACAGTAGTTAATAACTGTATGGTGAGTCTTAAATCCCATGTACTCCTCAGGTTGAACATTGACATGAGAAAACCTGATTTACAGTTTTAAAGTTAAATGTTCCCTAAATTAATAGACTTCACCACAGTATTCAGGAAATTGGGCATCTTGATATGATAGGTTTTAAGTGATTTTGCTTAATTAGAATTTTCTGTACTTTACAAAATTTTATAAGTACATGTTTATTATATGAAATAAACATTTTAAAATTGCATCATTATATACCACATGTTGGAACATTCTTGTATAGTTACCTAACCAAATACTATCATCTATAAAGGCAGTAGTTCTTGCTTCATATTTGATTTTTGAAATTAGGTAAGATTAAAGCTAGATAATATTATTTATAATAATGTAACTAACTTGACCTCTTGTTTTTTTTATTAGTAAAAGTCAATAGCTAAATAGGATTTTTTGAAACAGTATCTAAAAATCTTGCCACCAAGATCAGAAACATTGAAAGACAGTTGAGATCAGGATTTATTTGTCTGTTCTGCTGCCTTTATAATTTTATTTAATGAGATAATAACATAAATATATCTTTGTTAATAGTGTAATTCAACATAAACCCTCTTTGTCATTATTGAATCATCATTTGCAAAAGAAAATGGTAGATTTTCTTTCATCAAGTGATTGGATTTAACTTACAATTTTATCATAAAACAATAATTTTATTATTTACAAATAACTTAATTGCACTTATGCTCAGTGTGAATAACTAGAAAAAACTCTCTAATGCTTACATGAGAAAACAAATATATGTCATGATTATATTTCTCTTTGAATATTACCTTTTAAATATGCTTAAATTAACATGCTATCAAGTTTATTATTATATAAGCATATATAATAACTTTAAAAATGAAGGCTTTAAACTATAAACTGTATCCAAAATATTGAGAAAAAGTATGATAAATAATGCAAAGTCCTCTGTCTAAAATATAGTAATATAATTTTGTGAGGTAAACCAATACTAAATACAAAGAGACACTCTTCTTCACAACAGAAAATTGGTTGTGCAGACTGAACAATGACATTTCCTGCCTTTCTAGTGATAATTGTTTGCATTAATGTGGCAGCATAAAAGGTAGAAATCTAGGTGCTGCCAGATTTCTACAGGTGCTACAACCCTGCCAAAATAACAGAGTTGTAGAGCAGATCAGATTCTGTCTCTCCATCATTGATCTCCACTTGTTCCTTTCTCTGGTATCCATATTTGTGAGAACTATCTTGCTTTTCTGCTTTTCCCTTAATTGTTCTTACTATGATTAGCCATAAGTTTTAATTTAATAATAGCCAGTGTTAACCCTTGAATAAAAATTTTCTACTTAAATTTTATTTTTAGACCTATTTAGATTCTTGAAAAACGATTGAGCTTAACAAAGATGAGAACAACAAAAAACTTTGTTCCTTTGAATGGATTGTTTACTGATACTTACTATATTAGAAATCTTAACATAAAGTTTAAACTGTATTTATTAATTCACTTTGAGTATATGTAAACATTAATAACATTATTAAAAATAACTATTTTAGAAAAAATTAGAAGAGTTGCAATGTTTTATGTTTCCAGAAATATTTTTAATATTTGACTTCATAAATGACAACTGGATTCTCATATTTACTTCTATGCTCCATCAATTGCAATCTCATATGTCATGCACTCCCTGGAGAACACCACTATATATTCATGAAAAAAACAGTGAAAAGATTAAACAACATCCAAGTGGCCTTTTGAAAATAGTTTGACCTTGGAAACCTCCTGAAAGAGTCTTGGAGACCGCTATGGGTATCCACACACCACTCTTGATAACCACTGGCCTAGATGTTTTGACTTTACACCTTTCAAAGGATCAAAGTATACGTTTTAAGCTGTAACTGTACAAATTAGGCTCCCTTGAAGTTTCAACTACAGAAAATACATTCATCCTTATTCATAATGTAACATGAAGAGTGGAAGGAAAGAAAGTTCTCCAATTCCTTCAATATTCACTAGCATCATTTTTACTATCGTCAAAATTACATGAACTCAGCTACCAGTTACAGTAATGTAAACAGAACACATGAACTAATTGACAAGTAAATAATAGGCACTACTAATAGTTGGTCATGACAAGTAAGGTCCTAAGCACTCTAAAACTATCAGCTCATTAAATAATGTAATATTGTTAGAGATAAAGAATGCTAACAATGACAGAGCTGAGATTTGAACCTCATATCAGCCTGAGTCCAAACCTTGCCATCCATTTAGGGGAGCTCTTTCTACACTTTAGTCATATTCCATACAGAATTGCCTAATGTCTGTATGATAACAGCAATAGCATAATTAATAGCTATTCGCTTAGTGTAACATACACTAACAAGTCACAGTCTCATAAAAGTAAGAAATATAATCGTATTACAATTTTTTCTATAGGCATACAACTAAACCAACCCTTTAGAAGATTTTGCATGCAGGATTTCAGGTCCGTGATGAACTGGTGAAAACAGCAAGGGCTTAAGTGCACAATAATTAGACAAACTGGCAAGTAATTGCAAGAACCAGGAGAACAAAAGCATCAAAGTTCTCTACAGATAAAAATGTCACGGAAATAAAAAAATTCAGGAGATGAGGTCAGGAAAAAAAAAAAAACTGGCTTATAATCCAAAATCAGTTGAAGACACAATGTCTTTTTGCTTTAAATGAAATTACTTAAGTCATCTATCCACATTGCATAGAAGATCAAACCCTCCTGTGAGACTACAAACAATTCCTGGAAATCTATATTATATATAATCATTCCTTTAAAACTGTGCTGAAGATGAACTCAGAGAATGCGTGGGACCCAGAGTGAGCTCCCTCTCTGGAGCAACACCATCACATGTTCTCCAGGCATCTCCCTATACTAGCATGAGGGCCTGTGAGTTTTTAGGTGCTTTCCTATGGGTAGGGTTGCAGGGCCAGAGGGAGAATGTTAACTGTTGGGATTCTCTCTCATTTAACCTTTCCTTGCACTGGGAGTCCTCTCCTGGATCCCAGCCGATCTGGTCCCAGCTAGCTGCTTCTCCTCCCTCTTCTTTTGTGACTCTGGAGTTTTCTATCATTTCTCCATCAAATTACAGTGTTCTATCGTAGATGCTTTATTCAAGGTGTGGCTTGAATAAAGCCTGCTTGCTATATCGGTTATTCTTTGTTGATGCAGTGAATATCTGATGCCTCTCAGCCATCCTGAAGCTACTACCCATCTCACTCTATTAAGATCATTAGGCCGGGCACGGTGGCTCATGCCAGTAATCCCAGCACTTTGGGAAGCGGAGGCGGGTGGAACACGGGGTCAAGAGATTGAGACCATCCTGCCTAACACGGTAAAAACCCCGTCTCTACTAAAAATACAAAAAAAAAAAAATTAGCCGGGTGTGGTGGCGGGCGCCTGTAGTCCCAGCTACTCGGGGGGTTGAGGCAGGAGAATGGCGTGAACCTGGGAGGTGGGGCTTGCAATGAGCCGAGATTGCACCACTGCACTCCAGCCTGGGTGACAGAGCGAGACTCCGTCAAAAAAAAAAAAAAAAAAAAAAAAATCTATTAGGTCCATTTGGTCTAGAGTGCAGGTGAAGTCTGAGGTTTATTCATTGATTTTCTGTCTGAATCATTTGTCCAAAGCTGAAAGTGGAGTGTTGAAGTCTCTGGTTATTATTGTACTGGGGTCTATCACTCTCTTTAGATATAATAATATTTGCTTTTTATATATGGGTGTCCCAGTATTGGCTGCATGTATATTTGCAATTGTTATATCCTCTTGTTGAACTGACAACTTTTTAAAGCATAAAATAAACTTTTTGTCCCATTTTATAGTTTTTGTCTTGAAATCCAACTTGTCTGATATAATTATAGCTGCCCCTGCTCTTTTTATCTTTCATGTTTGAAGGGTGTTTTCATTGAACACACTTTTCAGAATGAAATGTTTTTATTTCCTTCATCATTATAAGTATGTCGTATCACTCTCTTCTGACCTATAAGGTTTGCACTGAGAAATATGCTTTTAGATGTATTGGAGTTCCATTGTATGTTATTTCTTTTTATCTTGCTGCTTTTAGGATTCTTTCCTTGTCCTTGACCTTTGGGAGTTTGATTATTTTGTGTCTTGAAGTGGTCTTATTTGAATTAAATCTGCTTGGTGTTTTATAACCTTCATATACATAAATATTGATGTTTCTCTAGGTTTGGGAGGCTCTTTGTTATTATCTCTTTGGATAAATTTTCTACCCTGATCTCTCTCTCTCTCTGCTTCCTCTTTAAGGTAACAACTCTTAGATTTGACTTTTTAAGGCCATTTTTTAGATCTTGTAGGCATACTTCAGACTTTTTTATTATTTTCTTTTGTCTCCTCTGACTGCATATTTTTTGGTAGCCTGTTTCAATCTCTCTAATTCTTTATTCTGCTTGATTTTGCTACTGAGAAACTCTGATGCATTCTTCAGTATATCAATTGTGTTTTTCAGCTCCAGAATGTCTGCTTGATATTTTAAAATTATTTCACCTCTTTGTTACATTTATCTGATAAGACTGAATTTCTCATCTGTGTTATCTTGAATTTTGTTGAGTTTCCTCAAAATAGCTACTTTGATTTCGCTGTCCAAAAGGTCAAATATCTCTGTCTCTGTAGGATTTGTTTCTGGTGACTTTTTTAGTTTGTTTGGTGAGGTCATGTTTTCCTGGATGATCTTAATGATTGTGGATGTTTATGGGTGCCTGGACTTTAAAGAGTTAGGTATTTATTGTAGGCTTCACAGTCTGGTCATGTTTGTACCCATCCTTCTTGGGAAGGCTTTCCAGGTATTCAAAGGGAATTGAGTTATACAATCTAAGTCTTTGGTCATTGCAGCCATATCTGTGTTAGGGGGGCCCAAGCCCAGTAATGCTATAATTCTTGTAGACTTATAGAGATATTCTCCTGGTGGTCTTGTGTAAGATCTGGAATAATTTTCTTAATTAGCAGGCAGAGACCCTTGTTTTCTTCCCTTACTTTCCCCCAAAGAAATGGAGTTATTTCTTTGTTCTGTGTTGCCTAGAGCTGGGGAAGCAGGGACACTACACCAACTTTCCTGTGGCCACCATCACTGGGGCTGTGCTGAGTTGGACCCAAAGCCAGCACAATACTGGATCTCATCAAAGGCCCATAGTGACCACTGACTCACTACCGCCTATGTTCATTTAATGCCCAAGGGCTCTATAATCAGGTTGCAAATACAGCCAGGCTTTTGTTCTTCCGTTCAGGTGGCAAGTTCCCTCTGGTGTCAGGCAGGACCAGGGATGCCATCTGGGAACCAGGGCCTAGACTTGGGATATTTAGGAATCTACCTGGTGCTCTATTCTATTGTGACTGAGTTGGCTCCCCAGTCACGAGACAAAGTTCTTTCTACTAATCCTTCCCATTTCCTCAAGCAGACGCATCACTCTCTGCAGCCCCTACTGAACCAGGCCCACAGTGACTACTTCCTTGCTACTACTGATGTTCACCCAAGGCCTAAGGGCTCTTCGGTCAGTTTGTGATGAACACTTCCCATCTTGATTCTCTCTTCTCAGTGTAATAAGCTGCCCTCTGGCCCAGAGCATGTACAGAAATGCCATCCAGGAGTCAAAGCCCACAATCACAGATGCCAGGAATGTGCTTCCTGCTCTGTCTCACTGTGGCCAAGCTCATGCCCAAGCTTCAAGACAGAGTCCCCTTCACTCTTCCCTCTTCTTTCCTCAAGTATAAGGGGTCTCTCCACTTAGTCACTGCAGCTGGGAATGTGTTGGGTCACACCTAAATCCAGCATGGCTCTGAGTCTCACCCAAGACACATAGTTAAGTACTGCCTGGCTACCACTGCTTATTTTTGAAAGCCCAAGGGCTCTTTAGTGAGCAGGTGAGAAATTCTACCAAGACACAGTCCTTCCCTTTAGGGCAACAGGTTCCCTTCTAGCCCAGAGTGTGTACCGAAATATCCAGGAGCTAGAGTCTAGAACATGGGCTTTAGGACTCTGCCTGATGCCCTATCCTACTGTGGGCTGTACTGGTATCTAAGTTGCAAGACAAAGTCCTCTCTCCTCCTCCCTTTCCCCTTCTTAAGTGGAAGGAAGTAGTCTCTCCTGGAGCTGCATGCTGTGCTCCCTGGAATTGGCTGAGGAATGGCACAAGCACTCATCTGGCTGCACCAGCTGGTGTCTTACTATATCACGTGTACTCCAAATCACTGGCTCTGAGACCAGCACAGTACCAGGGCTTACCCAGAAATTGCAGTCCTTGTGGCAGTAGACAACCTTTTTCATTTATTTAGGACACTAGATCACTTTAGCCCACAGTGGAAGGGCTTTCTGGAACTCAAGTTCTGACCACTGAGATGGGCAATTCTCTTCTGGCTAGAGTTGGTCTAAATGCTCCCTCTGTGGATGCTGGCTGAGTTCTTCTTGAGTTTGCTTTCTGCTGTGACAGCGCCACACTAAGTTCCAAGACAAAGTTCCACAACCACCGCACTCTTCCTTTTCCAAGCTAACATATTATCTGTCCATGCCATGTGGCTACTCCTGGCCAAATTGCTGTAGGTTTGTAATGTAGGCAATTCAAGACTGTCTCCCCTACCCTCTTCAGTGCCTTTTCCTTAATACAATGTTAAAACCAGGTAAGGTGATTGCTCTCTTGAATTTTGGTTCTTATGAAAGTATTTTTTGTGTGGATAGTTGTTCAATCTGGTGTCACTGAGGGAGTGGGAGGACAATTGCTGGAGCCTTCTACTCAACCATCTTACTCCAAATGCCTAATTATTTGTTTTTAACTTAAAAAATTCCCTGAAGAATGTTCTATTTTCTAGAAAATTCTGTGACAGAAAATAAGAAATAAAATTTGACAAAACCACTATATTTTCTTAGCACTGATAAAGAAAAATTAATAAAACTACTTAATTGATGTTTTCTAATGCCTCCCACTCCAAGCCTTTATCAACCCTAAACCTACCTTTTTTGTTATTTGTATTCTCACGGCACTTTGCCTCACTTTTCTGTGTTGGATTTATTTTCTGGCTTGTAATAAAATATTTAAATATTAAAAAGGATATATCTTCTATCACAAAGATACCTGGAGTGGCAGAACTGGCCTCCCCTGCATGCCTTAGGTAGGTCTATGCACAAAGCAGACACTGAATCTATTTGCAACAAAAGAATTAGAACCCTCATTTTAAAAACAGCTTCTACAAAACTCCTGGAATGCAGTGTCTAAGCAAGAGGCATCATATTGTCCTCTGACAAATACTTTGTTGAACAGACAGGAAAAGATAAACAAATTTTTATGTATATGTGTTTAGCTGTTTTGAGGTGAAGTTTTGGTTCCATTTGCAACTTTACCATATTGTATATAATGAAAAATAGACTTTATAACACATAATAGATTTGCTATCCTGCTTGTGTTGTATGTAAGTGTGATCATCTGCACTTTAAATATAAGATCAAAAAATGTTTAAATGTAATATCCTTTACCTTAGGACATTTTTAACTATAGAAAATGAAATCTGATTTTAAAATATAAGTTCACAGGAAGAAACATTTTATACATAAGCAATAAAATTGTTTGATTCTTGGTTATAAATACATTAGTTAATAACCTAATAGATGTGAATCATTATAACTAACATATAAAAGAAATATAAAAGTAAATGATTACATGTCATTGAGATTTTTCAAGCATAGTCTGTTCATTTTTTGATATATAATACTTATATATTTAGTATCTTTTAAGAAATAAGCTATATATTTTAATTAGAAACAAGTCATTTTAACATGTGCATATTGATGTATCAATAGCTTGTTCTCTATGTCTATTTTATTCACACCATCCAAAAAAGCTGTGTACTTAGAGATAATGTTCTAATTAACGAAAATGAAGCTAACATATTTAACTCTGAATCCGGATGCAAAGTGTTGTGGCAACCAGCATAAGAGAGCGTGTATTTAGTGTGTGTAGAAGTTGGTTAGAAATATACACTCATTGCAAATGAAAATAAGATGAAAATCTAGAAAGATAAAGCTTGAAAGCTTGACTAAGTTTTTCTTACATGTAAACTTGATAATAAAAAAAGATTGAATATTTCTGTTTTGTTCTAGTTACATAAGCAATCATAATGATATATCCCATGTGTTTATTGATTTATTTGTCAGAAGTAATACTCCTACATGCAAGAGATTTACTGTAAATTATTAACATTTTATTTTATTGAAGTACACTTTATATCATTAGCTTATTAAAAATAATTATTGTCTTTCTCATCCATGATTGATAATATATAACACTATGACATGAATAAAAAAGAACCTGTCAAATCATTTCTCACCTTAACATTGTAAATAAGTTAATCAATTGATAAATAAGAAATAAAAGGAATATGCTTAAAAACATTTCTCATTTTAGTGAAACTTTCAATGATAGTTTCTGAAGCAATTTCAAATGGCATATATTATCTTACATATTAATGGAAATATGATTAGTTGTTTTATGAGTACATCAAGAATATGACTCTGAAAATATGACACCTTTTAAAATATAAGTATAATGATTCTCCTATTTCTTTTTTTATAATTACTCATTTATTTAATTATATTTTAAGTTCTGGGAAACTTGTGCAGAACGTGCAGGTTTGTTACATAGGTATACATGTGCCATGGTGGCTTGTGGCACCCATCAACCCGTCATCTGCATCTCCATTAGGCATTTCTCCTAATGCTATCCCTCCCCTTGCTCCCTACCCGCCAACAGGGCCTGGTGTGTGATGTTCCCCTCCCTGTGCCCATACGTTCCCATTGTTCAATTCCCATTCATGAGTGAGTATTCTCCTATATCTATGCTTATTTCTACTTTACTATATGGTAAATAATATTTTATACTTTCTATATTTTATCTTATGTAATATGTTTCAACTTGTAGAATTATTTCTTATGTTATTTGTATAGGAATATACAAGAAATATTTGAAGTTATACTGATGTTGAATAATGTGCAATCAAAACATTGTATCTTTTTTTCTCCTCAAATGTATCTAACATTGAAAAAGCTATATTTCAGATTTTTATATGTCTATATATGCACATAATTACACTATGATATTTATTTATTTTCAGGTAAATGTTATGACATTTTCATCCTTTTATATTATTTTAAAAAATTCAAATGTTCAAATAATGTTCAAATTGATAGAGCTATTTTTTTCTCTTTACATATTTAAAGGGTAATACTGTCTTTCTAAGCCTCCTCCAAGGTAGGGATAATACATTACTAGCCCTGTGAAAGATATAGTATACTAACAAATAATAATTAAGTGATTATTCCAAAATGATCTACCTAATTAATAGCAAAGACAAAAAATTATCTCCTGATTTCTAAGTTCGGCATGTTGGAACTCATCATTCACTTCTTCCTGGTATATACAAAATTTATTTCCGAAATGGTATAGCCAGAAGAAAACATAAATGATTTCTTTAAACAATAAAAATATTGCATTATGTGAAAATTTTAAATAAAGAAATACTATAGTTAATTTTTAAATGAAACTCTAAGCATGCTATTAAAATGGTTAATAGTTTTGTGTTCCTTTTGTATCTCATTTATTAAATATTGAGAAAATAAAATTATGAAAACAGAGTTAACATATTTTCACTAACAACAACAGACACCAGATAACAGATATCTTTAGAATCCTTAGACCAATCAAATCACACAAAATCTAGTAGTCTAAATTTTATGCTCAGCTAAACTATCATTCAGGTGAAAGTGGGAAATAAGAAATTGGTGGAGAATGATGTCAAAGTATATAAGCCAATAAAACAAACAAAAAAAAAACAATTACTTTTACAATAGTACCAAGTGAAAATGTATATCCAAGAACCCACAAATATAAGTGGATAGAGAGAAAACACTGCTTTGTGATCCACAAGGTATCAGAATCTGTTTGAGAAAAGTGGACGGAAGCAAAGGCCATCTGATCAATGTGAAAACAGGAACACCAATAAATAAACAACAAGTACATTTTGGAAATTGTATAGGGGAAAACAATGGGTCAACAGCATGTAGAGAATAGAAGAACTACAGTACTCCCATTTTTGAGATTCATGGCAAATACTGAAAAGGCTTGAGAAAGCTGGGGTCCTATAAATTCTTTAAGAAACAAGAATTTCTAACCAGGACAAAACCTCACAGTGAGGAAACATTATTGAGAGCTAAGACCAGATTGGCACCACAGGGAAAATAGAGGAAAGGAAAAGAGATGAGACAGCTAAAAGAAGAGAAGGGGACTTAGAGGAAATTCTCACAAGAATAAGACCATATTTTTTTTATATTACTTATGAAAGTAAGAGAAGAGCAAGATCTAGAACTATTAAGGCAGAAGAACTGTCCCGAAACATCTCTCCAACTTAGAATTTCGGGTAAAAAATTTCACATAAATATCAGCAATGGAAACATGTGGCTGCAAAAGTTAAAATTTTGACTCAATATTTCAAAATAAATGAAAGGGTATTGATAAAATGAAATAATCATATAAAATTAATTACTAAAATTATGCGTAATAGTATCACAGGATTCTAAATATATTTTAAAAGAAGTCTTCTCCTTTAGAGATATAGACATAAATATTATGCATGATAAATGGTTGTATGTTTATAAAATGAAGCTAAATGATAGAGAAATGTGTGCTCATTATGCTCTTATGTCTTAAGTTTTATATACATTTGAAATTTCTTAAAAGGAAAAACAAATGGGTTAAATGTGAAATAAGAAAACTTTCCAGGTCATAAAAATAACAGATAAACAAAACAAAGACAAATTTATGAGGAGTGCTAAAATATTAAAAAGCATTCTGAAATAATTGCAGTAAGTATATGTGAACATATGTGAATATTTCACATGAAATGGAAATAAGATGTAAAGTTATTTAATGGGGATAATTGATAGGAGTTAAACCCAACGAGGTATTAGAACACAGCATCTAAAAATAAGAATAAATTAATTTTCACGCCATTCCTATTTACCAAAATAGAAAAGCACACACTTTTCAAATATAATAAATATTTACCTATACTTTATTTAGGTGATAAAAAATGGTTTATAGTATTTAGCGTCCTGCATGATTTAAGCTTATTACATTATGGCCAATTTATGAGAGGATAATTTTCCAGGGACATTTTGTGCATTGATTGAATGTAAAAGGACTGTAAGCATCTCTTCAGAAGTCTGTAAGCTGGTATGTGTGCTCTTGGTAAAGGAAAGAATAGAAGAAAAGGAGTAGTCAATTTGTGAGTAGGGATAGCCCATGGAAGTCATAATCTTCCCTGGAAATTCAATAAAGAAAGTAACACTATATTTACAAAACAGTTCTTCTTGGTTTCTGATGTCAGATAGAGTGATTCTTAGCTCATAACTTTTGAGTAATGTGATGTAGGCCAACTATCTCTACCTGTATTTATTTATTTATTTATTTATTTAGCGATGGAGTCTCGCTATGTTGCCCAGGCTGGAGTGGAGTGGCGCGATCTTGGCTCACTGCAAGCTCCGCCTCCCGGGTTCAGGCTATTCTCCTGCCTCAGCCTCCAAACTAGGTGGGACTACAGGTGCCTGCCACAACGCCCGGCTAATTTTTTGTACCTTTTAGTAGAGACGGGGTTTCACTGTGTTAGCCAGGATGGTCTCGATCCCCTGACCTCGTGATCCGCCCGCCTCGACCTCCCAAAGTGCTGGGATTACAGGCCTGAGCCACCGCACCCTGCCAAATACCTCTACCTTTCTAAGGTTGAGTTGTCTCATCCTTGAAGTGAAGACAAGAGTAGAACCAGTCTTAGAGAGGTCTTCATGTCCAGATGCATATGTAGCATTTAGTACAGTGTCTGCAAATTAAGAGTATGCAAAAAGTGTTAGCTATGGTCATAAATTAGAAATAATACACAAATCTCTGATATAGAACAAAATGTGTATACAAATTCTAATTTTAAAAAATCCCCTTAAACAATTAAATTCTATCTAATGATTTAATTTGTCTGTGGATTAGAGAAATAAATAAGATTTATTTTAGTAGCAAATCTTTTTCAGATAAACAAAGGAGATTTGGACATGAAAGTTATTCTTCCACTTATGAGTGGCTCCCTTATGTTGCTTTACATTCCGTAATAGTAAAATAAATTTATCCTACATTAATATAAAATGCACAGAAAATTGAGAGATAAGGTATATAAAAACTGGATAGTGATTCTGAATATTTTCAAAATAATTTTTAATGCAAAATATTTTTTGTGAACCCCTGGGTAATTAAATTATGTCTATTATTCATGAGGACAAGTATCAGACACAATTAACACAATATTTTTTAATGAAGACATTATATTAGTTACAGTAGGAACTACTCATTGCAAAAACAGTCAGTACAAAATCTGTGAAGCAGGATTGGTTAAGACAATGATTGTTGCATGGAGGAACGCCTAGATCCAATCCCTATTGGTAGTCCACATGACACTATAGTTAAAATGCGGGGTTTTTGATGGAAACTTTCAAAAGTGAAGGATATTCATCTTTCATTATAAAATGAACTCATCTCCAAAGGAGAACTATTGAATATCCCACACTCTTAAACTTCTTCCCTTTGGGACATCATCTGAACACATATGTTAGTGATTTGTGAGAAATAAATTTTAAGGCTATTCAATTCATTTTATGATATTTTATTATAGGCAAGAGTTAATCAGGAGTTAATTTTGGGTTCTTTTGTGGCAGAAGAATTCTTGCATTACTGTTTCTTGCTGACAACTTGCTCATTTTAATATGCACCCTGAATGACAGCCATCTTTTCTGTCATTTATTATGTCAGTGGCAGTGTCATTTATTCTTTGTCCTTATATCAGCCAATTACGTTTTGATTTGTCTTTCTTTTAGTAAATAGAAAATTTTTAGAAAACATGAATGATTTCATTTAATATGGAAATGTTGTTACTTAGAAATTTTCCTTTTGCTTGATTATAATGTCATTGGCAATATCCACCAGGTCCCTTCTGACTCAAATCATTAACCAACACAAGGTGTCTCATTACTATGTTCAAAGATTTTTTTTAGAGCTTTAAAATTCTAAATTCTATTTGTATATCAAATTTTATGCACTCTTATTTTATGCTTTAGACTTTTTTTTCTATTCTTTATAATCTTGTAATCTCTTAACTAACATCATATGTATTCTTTCTTTACCCAGAGAACGAACATATCACCTAGTGAATTTATTTTAACATTAAGAAATTTCTTTATGATGCTCATTTAAAATTAGCATATGCTATTTATACATATTCTATAATAAAATGTCAGTAGCTTTCCTTTTTAAGACTGTGTGTGTGTGGATGTGCAGGCTTACACACACACACACACACACACACACACACACACGTACACACTTCTTACTTGCTGAGAGCCAGTGCCTTATTAATTCATGAAGCAAAAAATGCTTTCAGAATGTTTTTAAAGCGGGGACTGAATAGTAGAGTTTGTAGTGCCCTATGATTATTTCATTGATGGTAAATGTCTTGGACGAAAAACAGAAAGGAGTGCTTCCAACAGCAACAGAAAGAAAAACATTCTCCATGTAGATAAAATCAAGTATTTAGAACATCCAGGTTTTTAGGGGACAAATAAACTTTTCACAGGAGCGCCACATGAAGATAGTAAGACTTCAGGGGGGAAAAAAAAAAAGCAAAACTCTTCAAAATAGAAAGTGAGCCTCAGCAAATGCTCCCCTTCTCCAAACATGTCGTGGACAATTAATCAAAACTGTTCATCTGAAACAAGCAGGTAGGTTGGGATGCACAGGTATCTCTGAGGTGGATCACTAAGCAGAAGATCCTTTTATTTTTCTTTCTTTGAGATGGAGTTTCCCTCTTGTTGTCCAGGCTGGAGTGCAATGGCGTGATCTCGGCTTACCACAACCTTCGTCTCCCAGGTTCAAGTGATTCTCCTGCCTCAGCCTCCCAAGTGGCTGGGATTACATAGGCATGTGCCACCAGGCCCGGCTAGTTTTGTATTTTGTTTAGTAGAGACGGGGTTTCTCCATGTTGGCCAGGCTGGTCTTGAACTCCTGACCTCAGGTGATCCACTCGCCCCGGCCTACCAAAGTGCTGGGATTACAGGCCTGAGCCACTGTGCCCAGCCAAGATCGTTTTTTTATAGTTGCAAAAGACACAGGACTTTTGCATAGCCTAAGGTGCTAGGAATTACTACTGCTGCTGCTGCTACAAGTACTAATATTACTGCTACAACTAGTTAGAAATTACATACTCTTAATATTCACCAGGAACTGTTTTAATGACTTTTATTTAGCATTCTTCATATAACGTTTTTAATTTTCACAATGGCCTTATATGGTATGGTTATATAAATATTAACTTGTCCTAGATTGATACCTTGCAAGTTGACTTATTACAAAACTCCATGAAAACTGGCTATTACTAACTGTTGGAGATATTCAATCCTGGAAGAGTTCTGAGGATTCAAATCAGGCTATTCTTCTACCATGTTATGTAAGTTTGCAAGGGCAAATTTTGAGCCCACATCCCTGATTATACCAGGAAAAAAGCTTGTGATCATGTGGAGCATCTGGAACTCTCATTCATTGCTAGTATGAATGTAAAATACTACAGTGATCTCAGAAGATAGTTTGGCAACTTTCTACAAAACTAAACATACTCTTATCATATGACACAGATGTCTTACTCTTTGATACCTACCCGAAAAAGGTGAAAACTTATGTCTACACAAACCTGCATGTGATTGTTTATAACAGCTTTATTTATAATTACCAAAACTTGAAGACAACCAATGTGTCCTTCAGTAGGTGTGGTGTATCTAGGCAATGGAATATTATTTAGCACTAAAATGAAATGAGCTATCAAACCATAAAAAGACATGGAGGAATACAAAATGTGTATTATTAGGTGAAAGTGGTCTACCTATAGAGGCTATATGTCATCCAATTCCAAATATATGGCATTCTCAAAAAGGTAATTCTATGGATACAGTAAATGGATCCACAGTTGCTAAGGGTTAGAGGGAGGAAGGAATAAATAAGCAGAACACAAAGGATTTTTAATATGACACTATTATACTAGATAAATACATATTATATTTGTCTAAACTCATAGAAAGTACAACACCAAGAGTGGGTACAAACTGTGGATTTTGAGTGATAATGGTGTGTCAATGTAGGTTAATCAATTTTAACAAATGTACTATATGGGGGAGAATGTTGATAACAGGGGAAACTATGAATATGTAGGTGCAAGGGATACATAGAAAATATCTATACCTTCCATGGCATAGTATCTTTTGTGGCATTTATTTTTCTTTCAGTGCTTTGAGAATATCAGCCCACTTTCTCTTGCCTATAAATTTTCAGTGGAATAGTACACTGTTAGTAAGATGGAGACCCTTTACAGGTGACTAGATCCTTCTCTTTTGTTGTTTTTAGAATTATCTGTTTGTCATTGACTTTAGACAATCTGATTACAATCTGTAGTGTACAAGACCTTTTGGTATTACATCTGTCTGGAGATCACTGGACCTCTTGTATCTAGATGTCTAAATTTCTTGCTAGACTTCAAAAGTTTTCATCTGTTATTTCATTCAATAGATTTTTTCAAGCACTTACATTTTATCTTCACCTTTGCCGACCAATAATTCCTATATTTGATTGCTTTATGGTGTCCCATTTATCACAAAAGCTTTATTAATTCTTTTTACACTTTTTTCTTTATTTTTATTTGACTAGGTTCTTCAAAATACTGTCCTCAGGATGTGAAATTCTTCCTCTGTTTTGTGTAGTCTGTTGTCGAAGCTTTCAAGTGTACTTTGTATTTCATTCAAGGAATTCTTTATTATAGAGTATCTGTTTGATTTTTGTTTTGTTTTGTTTTGTTTTTGTTTTTGTTTTAGTTTTTGTTTTTGTTTTTGAGACAGAGTCTCACTCTCTTGCCTGGGCTGGAGCACAGTGGCGTGATCTCAGCTCACTGCAACCTCCACTTCCCGGGTTCAAGTGATTCTCCTGCCTGAGTCTCCCGAGTAGCTGTGATTACAGGCACCTGTCACTACACGTGGCTAATATTTTCTATTTTTAGTACAGATGGGGTTTCACTATGTTGGCCAGGCTGGTCTCAAACTCCTGACCTCGTGATTTGCCCGCCTTGGCCTCCCAAAGTGCTGGGATTATAGGCGTAAGCCACCACGCCTGGCCCTGTTTGATTTTTTACGATATCTATCTATTTGGAAAGTTTCTTCTTAATATCGTGAATTGTTTTTACCTTCTGCATTTTTGTTTCAGACTTCTCTTGCATTTCACTGAATTTCTGTAGTCCGTAACTTTGAATTCTTTTTCTGGGGTTTGGGGGCTTTTCTTTTTGTTGGAATCTGTTAGTGCGAAATTATTGTTTTCCTATGGAGGTGTCATGTTTCCTTGCTTTTTCATATTTCCTGTGTCCTCACATTGATATCTACACATCTGTTGTAACAGTGACCTTTTCAATTTTTTTAAAATTTGCTTTCATAGGGAAAACCTGTGACTTCTTTAGCAGTTTAGGCTGTGTTTATTGGTGAAGGCTATGATGAAGTTTTGCTTAGGATGGGGATGGTGGAGGGCCGGACATTCTTTGGGATGGAGTTGTGGCAGTGTTGGGCTGAATGTGGTAGTTTTGGGGGCTTGGGTGATGTATCCTGGAATTGCTGTTAGTGGGACTATTCATGGGCCTCCAGGTAGTTTGCTGAGGTGCCAGTAGTGGCAGCAGTGACCTACATGCATAAGCTCAGGTTCCTGGGCAGCTGTCAAAACATGGGTAATGGCAGTAGTAGTAGCACGAAAACTCTCTGGATACTGAGTAGTATGTACTGGAATTGAAGGTGGCTTTGATGTGGGGTTGGCACCCACGGCACCAGACATGCAGCCAGCTGCAGTGTCTGCTGCTGTCATGATATGTAGAGGGATGGGAGGTGGGTCCACGCTATGCATGAGTCTGAGCATGGAGGCCAATATGCTGGTGGGCACAGAGTGACTGCCTCTAATTTTATATAGCCGGCTCTCAGTCTCACTGCTCTGGGTGCCTCATGTCATCCCTGTTGCAGGGATATACACAGAAGGGCAAGGATGTCACTCTGTTTTTACAGGCCTACAGACAAAGTTAGTGCCACTGATAGGGAAGGGGTTGTTTCTCACAGCCCCAGACAGGGAGCTCTCAGGCGATGGAAAGCACACATTTTGGATTTCTTGGTCTCACAGGCTGCCTTTTTGGTGTGCTACACCATTCTTACTGTGCTACTGTTGCACTTTGGGTGGACACTGGAGAATGCCAGTAAGGATTCCTGGGATGTGGAAGTATGAGGTCTGTGGTTTCCAGGATTGGATGCAGGAAATCATTGTCTTTTCTTGGACTCAGAGAACTAAGGCTGCAGGAAAAATTGGGATGCTGAAATATTTCTGGAGACTTGGAAGTCCAATATTGAAGTGCCAATATCTGGTGAGTGTCTTCTTGCTGTGTCATCACATGGTGAGAGGGAAGGAGAGTGAAAAATCATGTAACTTTCAGAAGAAAAAAGACTACTCCTTAATCATTTACATAAGAATACTGACTAGACATCAAAACTCTTAAAAATCCCAGAAATTACCAATGATTTAAAGACTTCTGAGATTTAGGAAATTCAAGATGATTCTTCTAACTCTGAAATATGGTTTAATGTTATGTTTTAATTACCACTTAAATAAAATATTTTATAAATATGTTGGCCGGGCGCGGTGGCTCAAGCCTGTAATCCCAGCACTTTGGGAGGCCGAGACGGGTGGATCACGAGGTGAGGAGATCAAGACCATCCTGGCTAACACGGTGAAACCCCGTCTCTACTAAAAAAATACAAAAAACTAGCCGGGCGAGGTGGCGGGTGCCTGTAGTCCCAGCTACTTGGGAGGCTGAGGCAGGAGAATGGTGTGAAGCTGGGAGGCGGAGCTTGCAGTGAGCTGAGATCCGGCCACTGCACTCCAGCCTGGGCGACAGAGGGAGACTCCGTCTCAAAAAAATAAAATAAAATAAAATAAAATAAAATAAATATGTTAACAACCAATAACAGTGTATGCTGTTTATTGGCTTAAATTTTGCTCAATCGCCATGTGATTAGATTTCATGTTAAAGCAGGAAATAGAACAGTCATGAAAAAAATGTAGTTTCCATAAAGTACGGATACACAAATGTACAACACACACTCAACAGCTGAAAAAAATAATAGTAAATTCACTTAAGTAAAATAATTTTAGGTATTAATGATCTTATTTACTTTTCATACTTTTATACGTGAGGCCAATAACAGTAATACTTCTTCTTTTTTCCTAGTACATAATAACTCAATAAGAATTTATTTTCTTTAAGCCACTAAACTTTGAAACCTCAGTTAAATCAGGTTAGACTTCACTTTTACTAATATGAGTGGTATGCACACACTTAGAAGAAAATATGTTTAAATGTGTTACTAACCTTTCACGTATCCATACAACATCTCATGAAGTAACTTCATAGATGGTGGGGTAAAGTTACAACAAAAACTGTCATGTTTATTTCGCGAAAGAAAGATTATATGTTAAGCCTTAATTAGCAAGTAGCAAATAATTTGCTCAAGTAAATGTAAATTCTTGCCACTTATTCTAGTATACAGATTGGGAGGATAATTTTCTTCCCATAGACAACTGGTTCTCTACTACAGATTCAATGATAAATGTTTAAAAAATGCTATCTAAATTGGATAATTTTCCTTTTTAATCACATACATTAATTAATATCATGTCATAAAAGCATGCTTATTTGTAGCATCTATAGATCTAAAATATGTTTACATACTCTGACATGATAATTAAGACTATAATTCTAATGGAACGGTGTGGCAGACAGATTAATGGCTCCACAAAGACATTCATGTACTAACTCCTGGAACCTGTGAATGTTACAAAAAGGACTTTCCAAATGTGATTAAAGTTTTGAGATGGAGGGGTTGTCTAGGTGGGCCCTACATACAATAATCTGTCCCCTTATATATAGAAAGAAGTGGAGATTTGACACATAGAAATGGGGAAGGCAATGTGACAACAGAGGCATAATTAGAGTGGTGCAACCACAAATCAAGGTATGCCAAAAGACCAGAAGGTCAGAGAGGCAAGAAGTGAGTTCTCTACAGAACCTCCGAAAAGAGTATGGCTCTACTGACACCATGATCTCAGCAAAGTGAAACTGATTTTGAAATTTTTGCCTCTAGAACTGTAACGTAAGAGATACCAAAAAGATGGTAATTTAAAGTAACATTGGGTAAGTACTATTACTCAAGTACTACAATTAAGCCATTATGAATAGGAAATTGCTAGCTATGACTGAATGCAGAGTTGGAGAAGTTTTAAATGAATAGAAATAAATAAGGCATGACCATATTATTGACAGGATAAAGAGAAGACACATCTAGAAAAAGACCTGAAGTGTATATATATATAAAGAAAAAAGTTTCCAAATAGAAAGAATATATCACATTATAAAAGGCAAAAAAGAAATAAAAGACAGGATAAATTGATTGTAATAAAACTTGTCTATAAAGCTAGAAGCTAAAAGTTGAAGAAATAAATATAGACCTTATTTTAAGTCAATGGTTTTAAAGCTCTTTGCACATTAGAATAACCCCAGGGTCTCCAAAAACAGTAGCAATGAGTCAAAACTCTCAGCAAACATATAAGAATCTCTGGTAAATCAGTGAATGATACTATTAAGAATTTCTACAGATGATTCTAATTTTAATGTGTCATCCAATTTTAAAGCAACATCCCACAGACTATTTGAGAAAAAGAATTGCAAGCCAATAATTCCATACTCAGCTAAAGGACATTTTCTGCCAGGGTAAAATAAAGATATTTGGGGAAATACAAGATTTCAGAGAATATATCACCTAGTAATACATTTGGGGAAAAAAGTGCATGAGAAAAGATTGTAACTAAACAATAATTTAGAACCCACTTCCTTACAGGGAAAAATAATGTGCTGGAGATTTCAGTGAGAAATGAGTCTTGCCTAGATATAATCATATGTGAGGGGAAAATGATTAAAAGTAAGAATGTAAAATATAACTGATAAATAATTCAAGATAAAAGAAACAGAGAGAAGAAAATATTCAATTAAAAAATTAAAAACTATAAACAAGTAATCAAAACTAGGAACTTATGCTAAGAGGAATGAAGAAGTAAAATTATTTTTAGCATTTTATCTCATTGAACGTAAGATCAAGGAGTTTGGTAAAGAAGATAAAATTACTTAGCTAGAAATCATGTTTAATATTTTGATTTTACATTTCAGAAAACAGTAAATAACCACTTACAGAAAGAAAAATTTTGGAAGAACAACCAATTAGGTGAAAAAAAATAAAAAAGAAATAAAAGTCAATTCGGGTAAGGTAGACACAAATTTAAATAAATCGTTAAAAAAACAAATAAAAAAAATAAACCCAACAAAAGCTAGGGGAATAAAACCAAAATATGCTAGTTAGTATTTGACACATTGACAGGCTGCTGGTACACACAAGTGAGTAAGTACCATTGCCACTGCCTCAATGAAGTGTTTTTGCTGGCACCACCAACCAGAGGGTTGTGGCTAGTGGACTACGAATACCTCAGTCCCTTCAACACAGCAGGTTTCTAATCTTAAGGGGGCAGAGGACAAAGCTAAGGGCCCAGTACCAAACCCCGATAATTAAGCACACAACCCAGGAATACTGAGCAGAGGCTTGGCCCTCTAAAATCTTCCAGAAATGAAACCAGTTGACTGAATCCACTTTATACCACAGTCAAATATACAAGGGCAACAAAGAAGATAAAAGCAGAAAACCACACTCAAGGGAGAGCAAATTCAAAGACTGAAGGAACATTAGATCGTGCAGATGAGAAAGAATCAGTGCAAGAACTCTGGCAACTCAAAAAGCCAATAGTGCCTTCTTACCTCCAAATGACTTCACTAGTTCCCTAGCAATGGTTCTCAACTAGGCTGAAAGAGTTGAAATAACAAAAATATAATTCAGTATATGAACAGGAACAAAGATCATTGATAATCAGGGGAAAGTAAAAATCTAATCTAAGGAATGTAAGGCATACTATAAAATAACACAGGAACTGAAAGAAAAAGAAAAGTCAATTTTAAGAAATAACTAAACTGCTGTGACAGAGCTAAAAAACTCACTGTAGAATTTCACAATACACTCACATGTATTAACATAGAATTGACCAAGCTAAAGAAAGAATCTCAGAGACTGGTTGACCAAAAACTCAGTCAGAAAAAAATAATAAAGAAAAATAAAACATTGAGAAATATGGGATTATGTAAAGAGACCAACTCTATGATACATTGGCATCACTGAAAGAAAGGGAGAGAAAGAAAGGAACTTAGAAAACATTTGAAAATTTTTTCCAGTTTTTGCCCATTCAGTATGATATTGGCTGTGGGTTTGTCATAAATAACTCTTATTATTTTGAGGTACGTTCCATCAATACCGAATTTATTGAGCGTTTTTAGCATGAAGGGCTGTTGAATTTTGTCAAAAGCCTTTTCTGCATCTATTGAGATAATCATGTGGTTCTTGTCTTTGGTTCTGTTTATATGCTGGAAAAATTCCCTTTGAAAACTGGCACAAGACAGGGATGCCCTCTCTCACCACTCCTATTCAACATAGTGTTGGAAGTTCTGGCTAGAGCAATCAGGCAAGAGAAAGAAATCAAGGGTATTCAGTTAGGAAAAGAAGAAGTCAAATTGTCCCTCTTTGCAGATGACATGATTTTATATTTAGAAAACCCCATTGTCTTAGCCCAAAATCTCCTTAAGCTGATAAGCAACTTCAGCAAAGTCTCAGGATACAAAATTACTGTGCAAAGATCACAAGCATTCGTATACACCAGTACCAGACAAACAGAGAGCCAAATCATGAATGAACTTCCATTCACAATTGCTTCCAAGAGAATAAAAAACCTAGGAATCCAACTGACAAGGGATGTAAAGGACCTCTTCAAGGAGAACTACAAACCACTGCTCAGTGAAATAAAAGAGGACAAAAACAAATGGAAGAACATACCATGCTCATGGATAGGAAGAATCAATATCATGAAAATGGCCATACTGCCCAAGGTTATTTATAGATTCAATGCCATCCCCATCAAGCTACCAATGAGTTTCTTCACAGAATTGGAAAAAGCTGCTTTAAAGTTCATATGGAACCAAAAAAGAGCCCGCATCTCCAAGACAATCCTAAGTCAAAAGAACAAAGCTGGAGGCATCACGCTACCTGACTTCAAACTATACTACAAGGCTACAGTAACCAAAACAGCATGGTACTGGTACCAAAACAGAGATATAGACCAATGGAACAGAACAGAGTCCTCAGAAATAATACCACACATCTACAGCCATCTGATCTTTGACAAACCTGAGAGAAACAAGAAATGGGGAAAGGATTCCCTATTTAATAAATGGTGCTGGGAAAATTGGCTAGCCATAAGTAGAAAGCTGAAACTGGATCCTTTCCTTACTCCTTATACGAAAATTAATTCAAGATGGATTAGAGACTTAAATGTTAGACCTAATACCATAAAAATCCTAGAGGAAAACCTAGGTAGTACCATTCAGGACATAGGCATAGGCAAAGACTTCATGTCTAAAACACCAAAAGCAACGGCAGCAAAAGCCAAAATTGACAAATGGGATCTCATTAAACTAAAAAGCTTCTGCACAGCAAAAGAAACTACCATCAGAGTGAACAGGCAACCTACAGAATGGGAGAAAATTTTTGCAATCTACTCATCTGACAAAGGGCTAATATCCAGAACCTACAAAGAACTCAAACAAATTTACAAGAAAAAAACAAACCACCCCATCAAAAAGTGGGCCAACAATATGAACAGACATTTCTCAAAAGAAGACATTCATACAGCCAACAGACACATGAAAAAATGCTCATCATCACTGGCCATCAGAGAAATGCAAATCAAAACCACAATGAGATACCATCTCACACCAGTTAGAATGGCGATCATTAAAAAGTCAGGAAACAACAGGTGCTGGAGAGGATGTGGAGAAATAGGAACACTTTTACACTGTTGGTGGGATTGTAAACTAGTTCAACCATTATGGAAAACAGTATGGCAATTCCTCAAGGATCTAGAACTAGATGTACCATATGACCCAGCCATCCCATTACTGAGTATATACCCAAAGGATTATAAATCTTGCTGCTATAAAGACACATGCACATGTATGTTTATTGCGGCACTATTCACAATAGCAAAGACTTGGAATCAACCCAAATGTCCATCAGTGACAGACTGGATTAAGAAAATGTGGCACATATACACCATGGAATACTACGCAGCCATAAAAAAGGATGTGTCGTTTGTAGGGACATGGATGCAGCTGGAAACCATCATTTTTAGCAAACTATCACAAGAACAGAAAACCAAACACCGCATGTTCTCACTCATAGGTGGGAACTGAACAATGAGATCACTTGGACTCGGGAAGGGGAACATCACACACCGGGGCCTATCATGGGGAGGGGGGAGGGGGGAGGGATTGCATTGGGAGTTATACCCGATGTAAATGACGAGTTGATGGGTGCTGACGAGTTGATGGGTGCAGCACAGCAACATGGCACAAGCATACATATGTAACAAACCTGCACGTTATGCACATGTACCCTAGAACTTAAAGTATAATAATAATAATAATAAAAAGAAAATATTTGAAGATATTATAGATAAAAATTTCCCCAAACATACTAGAGAGGCCAACATTCAATTTAGGAAACACAGAGAACCTCTGCAAGATAATATACAAGATGACCATCGCCAAGACACTTAGTCCTCAGATTTTTCCAAGGATTGCATGAAAGAAAAAATGTTAAAGGAGCTGGAGAGAAGGAACAGGTCATTCATAAAGGGAACCCTATGAGTCTAACAGTGAATTTTTCAGCAGAAACTCTACAAGCAAAAAGAGACAGAGACCTATATCTAGCATTCTGAAAGAAAAGAAATTCCAACCAAGGATTTCATATTCAGCCAAACTAAATTTCTAAGTGATGGAGAAATAAGATTCTTTTTAGACAAACAAGTTCTAAGGTAATTTATTACTAACAGACATACTTCACACGAGGTCCTTAAATGAGTGCTAAATATGGAAAAGAATGACTATTACCAGCAACTAAAAAAAAAAGTAAATAAATACGGACATACACTATTGGTATAATAAAGCAATGACACAAACAAGTCTGCATAGTAACCAACTAACAACATGATGACAAAAACAAATTCACACATATCAATATTAACCTTAAATGTAAATGAGCTAAATGAGTCAATTAAAAGGCATACACTAGCGAGTTGGATAAAGAAGTAAGACTCAGTAAGTATGCCTAGGAAAAATGAATAAATTTCTGGAAACATACAACCTCTGAAGATTGAACCAGAAAGAAACTGAATCCTTGAATAGAACAAAGATGAATTCCAAAATATAATCAGTAATAAAAAGCCTACCAAGCAGAAAAAGCCCAGCACAAGATAAATTCACACCAAATTCTACAGTACAAATATAGAAGAGCTGGTACCATTCCTCCTGAAACAATTCCAAAAAAATGAGAAGGAAAGATTTCTCTCTAACTCATTCTATGAGGCCAGCACCATTCCTACAGAATGGGAGAAAATAGTTATAAACTGTGTATCTGCTAAAGGTCTGATATCCAGAGTCTACAAGGAACTTAAAGAAGTTAACAAGAAAAAATAAGTAACCCCACTAAACATGGGCAAAGGATGTGAACAAATGCTTTTCAAAATAAGATATGTCCAAGAAGCATATGAAAAAATGCTCAAATCACTCATCATCAGACCAATTCAAATCAAAACCACAATGAGATTCCATCTTACAGCAGTCAGAATGGCTGTTATCAAAAAGCCAAAAATAACAGATGTTGGAAAGATTGTGGAGAAAGGGAAATACTTATATACTGCTGGTGGCAATGTAAATTAGTTTATCCATTTTGAAAAACAGTTTGGTGATTTCTCAAAGAACTGAAAAAAATTTTTCTATTTGCCACATTGTTGTCTAGATTAGCAGTTTCATTTGTTGGTTGTTTATTTGCCTTCTAAAAAATTAGTTTCAACAGCCAAGTAAATAATTTATCAATTCTTACACTGTTTATAGATGTAAACTTCTACCATTGGTATATTACCTTTGATTTTGTCAAAAATACTTATAAAAGATTAAAGTAATGATGCAAGTATATTCTGACAGAAAAGAGCCTTATCTCTTAATTTAATCATGAAATTCCTTGTTCCATAATCAAATTCATTTTTATGTACACAAAGTTACAACAAGAGCTTTAAAGATGAATCCCCATTGTCAGTCCCACAACATTATTCCCAGTGTTTTGTATCATGAAACCAACAATCCAGCAAATAAAATTCCCAATGCTATTTTTCTTCCTCTTTTTATCATTATTTTCTGCTGTGAATCTTTATATGTTTCTCTCAACTATGTTTGCTACTTAAGTCATTCTAATGCATATTGAGTGTTTCTATTAATTACAAATATACTTTTCAGATATATATTATCCACGCCTCTTGTATTTTTTCAAAACAACTTTCATTTTTGAGTAGCCTATAGGTAATATTTTCTTCATTGTAATATAAAGCATTAATAGGCAACACTGATGCAACTTCCTTTTCCTTCTTTCCTTCTTTTCTTCCCCCCTGCCCAACTGCCTTCTTTTCCTCCATCCGTCCTTTACCTCCATTTGCACTTCCTCCTTTATTTCCTTTCTTCTTTTCTTCTTTCCTTTCCTCATTCCCTCTGACCCCCCTTCTCTATCTTCCTTTATCTTTCCTTTCTTCCATTTTTGATATTTTCCCTACTCTTTATTATATTTCTCTTCCTTTTCTCTTTATTCCTCCTTCTCTGGCTCCTTTTTCTATTTCATGATTGTCCACCTTTCCTGAGGGTATTTACAAGAATATAGTAAAGACAATTGATTAAGCTTTTTGATGAGAAAAGCAAAATGGGAAAATTAAATGGTTGTATAGTTTAGAGTACTGTACTAAAAAAACTTAACACACCAAACTATTCTAATATTAGTAGCTTCCTACTATAGACAATAATCCTCTACATTATACTGTATAGTTAAGTCATTTGGTGAGGCTACCTAGTGCTCGCGAATGATATGTCAATTTCAACAACTACAAAATAAACTCATCTTCTCATACAAACATAGTTCTTTTTATAAACATTTTAATTTATTTCTCAAGAACCCATGCTATAATTTTTGCTTTTGTTTCAATTGTTTAATTAGACAAGGAGCATAAAAAGGAGTCATTATAGGTTTGTTTTCACCATGGATCTCATCCAGAGTTATTACTCAAAATAATGAAAGACCATATCATGATCTGTCTCACAAATAATGAGTACTGTGTGCCCATGAGGCTTGGAGTATCTGTAATTAACACTTTTAAAATTTATATTTGTTCACAAATTTTAATGTATGTGCATAAAATATATGTAGAGTTTCCAGAATAATTAAAAGCAAGCAGTAATGTATCCACCCCTCATTTCAAAGAGTAAAGTATTACCATTACTACAGAAGTTCCACAAATGATATTTTCCAAACATAAAGGCCTACATTTCCCAGAGGAAATATTCTGCTGATTTCAATAGTAACCATATTTTTAATTTTAAATGTACATTCATAAGCTATGTATGCATACTCTTGTTTTCAGTTCTCATGTAAATGTAATCATATTTCATATATTTTCATTAAATGTTATTTGAGTTTCATACATGTTGCCTAGAGCTGTATTTAATTCATTAATTTCTGTATACTCTACCATAATCTATTTATCAACGTTACCGTTTGTTGACAGTTTAAGTCCCATTTTGGCAATTACAACAGAAGTGTATGAACAACCTTGTACATAACTCCTGACACACATATGCAAACATTTCTCAAATGTGTGTACTTAAGAGTAAATCACTGATCTTTAGAGTTAGTTTCTGTGTGTTTATTTTTGGTTTTGTTTTTGAGAAGGAGTTTCGTTCTTGTTGCCCAGGCTGGAGTGCAATGGCACGATCTCGGCTCAACGCAACCTCCACACTTCTCCTGTCTCAGCCTCCCGAGTAGCTGGGATTACAGGCATGGGCCACCATGCTCGGCTAATTTTGTACTTTTAGTAGAGATGGGGTTTCTCCATATTGGTCAGGCTGGTTTCAAACTCCTGACCTCAGATGATCTACCTGCCTCGGCCTCCCAAAGTGCTGGAATTACAGGCGTGAGCCACTTCGCCCAACACGTTTATATATCTTTTTTCTTTGGTGAGTGGATGGAGTTTCCCTTTTGCTGCCCAGGCTACAGTGCAGTGGCGTGATCTCGGCTCACTGCAACATCCGTCCCCAGGGTTCAAGTGAGTCTCCTGCCTCAGCCTCCCAAGTAGCTGGGATTGTAGTTTCCCGCCACAATGGCTGGCTAATTTTTGTATTTTTAGTAGAAATGAGGTTTCGTCATGTTAGCCAGGCTATTCTCAAACTCCTGACCTCAGGTGATCCACAACCTTGGCCTCCCAAAGTGCTAGGATTACAGGCGTGAGCCGCCACACCCGGCCTAAGGTTTATGTAACTTTAATTTTACTGGACAATGTTAAATATTTTTTCAAAGTTCTTGGACAGTTACATTCACAGGCAATGTGCATATTTGTCCCCTACTCCACACCTATGCTTAGGATTTTAAGAATCAAATATTGTTGGACAATATATAGGGAGTGTCTATCTTACTGTGGTTTTAATGTACATTTATCTTAGGACAAACACACTTTCCAGATCTTTTGAGGAAGTCTGGATTTCCTCGTTGTGATGTAATATCCCTACTAAATTATTTTGCCAATGGTGGAGTGGTATTTTTATTATTTCTATTTATTTTTAAGAACTTATATTTTGCGGCTTACATTTTATTCTCATTATGGTGTCATTTGATGAACAGAAGTTTATTTTTAAATGTCAAATTTGTGAATCTCTTTTAATGTTTATGCATTTAATATTGTGTTTAATATATTCTTTCCTACGTTGAAATAAAAATATTTATATTTTTACTAAGATTGAATAATATTTCTTTCACATTTCTTAACCTACCTATATTTTTTATTAGTAGTTGTTTATGTTATTCTACATAGCTGTTTGATTTTCCCAGCACTCTTATTTAAAAAAACAGACAGAAAACAAAACCTTTAATGCGCTGATCCAAGAAATTATCTCCCTTATACATTAAGATAACCTCTATGTTTGCGAGACTTCCTCTTTTATATTCTGTCAATTGATCTCTATCTTGATTTATGCAAAGCAAGCTTCACTTTATTTTCTCTTATCATCTTCAGAGTTTTGGTAATTCTTCACTTGTACTTCTTATCAGATCTTATCTCTCTTTCTCTCTCTCTTTCTCTCTCACTTCCCCCCCACCCCTGACACACACCCCCTTTGTGGTACTTTGATTTAAATTACACTGAAAGATAAATTCAAAATATTGGATCTTTGTATTATGTTCAATTTTTACAACCTTTAAATATAAATATAAATATGAAATGTAACACAATTTATTTAGTTTATTTAATGTCTCTCAAACTTTTACAATTTTTTATAGAGTTTCTTACATTACTTTTTGGATTTATTACTATTTATCTTGGAGTTTTATGCTGTTTCTTATTGGTTCCTGGAATGTATAGATAAAAAAGAATCATATTAGTAATAAAATAATAATTAGCAGCTTTGTCAAACTCCCTTATTATGATAATTTATATGTAGCTTATTTTGAAATATATATATATTATATATAGTATATGTAATATATATATATGTGAAATCACCCGGTAATAAAGGCTTTCTTTCATACTGTTGATCCTGACATTGTTTATTACTCTTCCTCTTAACCTGTGCAATTAGAATATAGATAAAAAAGAATCATATTAGTAATAAAATTATAATTAGAAGCTTTGTCAAACTCCCTTATTATGACAATTTATATGTAGCTTATTTTGAAATATATATATTATATATAGTATTTGTAATATATATATATGTGAAATCACCCGGTAATAAAGGCTTTCTTTCATACTGTTGATCCTGACATTGTTTATTACTCTTCCTCTTATCCTGTGCAGTTAGAACTACTAAGTGATACATAGCAGTTGTATTAGTAGGCATTAGTGTCTTGTCCTTGTCAAAAGGTAAGCTTCCAACCCACTAATACATATACTTGCTTTTGTAGATATTTTTATTAGATAAACACATTTCTCCACGTTAATACTTGGAGACATTTTAATCAAGAAAGGGTTGTGACTTACTATATATTTTTGTATCTATTTGAATAAATATTTACTTTTTCCACCCCTGATTAATATATGTGCTGCTTTATATCAACTGATTTTTTTTTTTAATTTCACCAAATCATGAACCCTGGGACATACCCTACTAGGTAATAATGTATCTTCTTCTTTATATAGTACTGGGACTGATTTGGTAAGTATTAGTTTAGAATTTTTGCACCTTTGCTGATGACTAAAATTGGCCTATAATTTTGTTTTCTCAGGCTTACCATACTGTTGGTATCAAAATGTTTTTAGCTGCTAGGAAGGCTTCTCTTATTATTATTTTATTTAAGTATTTGTATTACATTGCTAGTATTTTCCCTTGAATGTTTGACTGAATTCATTTGGTAAGCCACTTATTTCTGTAATTTATTATTGAGACGCATTTTTATTAATGTGATATAATTTGGTAATTTTGACAAGACACATTTTATGTGAATATAAATTTTCATATTCATTTCATCTCCATATTATCTTTTTAATATTTATGAATCTGTAGCGATTTTCTGTTTTCAGTCCTCGAATTAGTTATCCGGGCTTTCTCTATTTTTCTTTTTCATCAGTCTCTTCAGAGGTTTATCTATTTTAATAATATTTACAACAGTTTTTGGACCATGTTGATCTCCTTTATTGTTTGATATTTCTCTCACATACTAATTTCTGTTCATACTGTGCTCTTTCCTTCTCTTCAAGTTTATTATGATGACTTTTATGTATTTTCATTTGATAGACGTTAAGGTTTTAAATTTTTGCCATTTTTTTCCTAATGTATGTATTTGAGGCTGGTTAATCTATCTGATAATTTTTCAAACAAATCACAATTGAAGATATATATTATTGGGCTGGACGCGGTGACTCATGCCTGTAATCCCAGTATTTTGGGAGGCCAAGGCAGTTGGATCACCTTATGTGAGGAGTTCGAGACCAGCCTGACCAAGATGGTGAAACCCTGTATCTACTAAAAATATAAAAATTAGCTGGGCATGGTGGCAGGTGCCTGTAATCCCAGCTACTCGGGAGGCTGAGGCAGGAGAATTGCTTGGACCCGGGAGGAGGAGCTTTCAGTGAGCCAAGATCGTGTCATTGTACTCCAGCCTGGGCAACAGAGTGAGACTTTGTCTAAATAAATAAATAAATAAGTAAATAAATAAATGGTATATTATTTACCGTAGACTCAGTTACAAATTTTAGCAATGTTCAAGATTATTTCTACTTTGCCCATGTATATTTTTGACCACTGACTTTCAGAAAATAGTAGGACTTTTATAAGTCTCCATACATTTGTCTAGCATTTATTAAAATCAATGTAGATCAACGACAAAAGTAAAATCGGAATCTTATCATTCTAAAGTAGAGTTTGGAACTTCTCGTTAAAAGTTAATACACTCTTTTACTAACTTCTCACGGCATGCAGTTGCAACTGGGCAGCTTGGACTCAGCCTACTGATTGAGTCCTAGGAGAAAATGATGCTACTCAGCTACAAATATGAACTGGCTAGACAAAGCTGCACCTAAATTTACAACATGTTGTATTGCCAATTTATTTCAGCCCTAATATCAACAAGGGATGTGTATTAGTCTGGTCTCATGCTGCTAATGAAAACATACTCAAGACTGGGTCATTTATTTTTTAAAAAGAGGTATAATGGACTCACAGATTCACATGGCTAGAGAGGCCTCACAATCATGGCAGAAGGCAGAGGAGGAGCAAAGGCAGGTCTTACCTGGCCGCAGGCAAGAGAGTGCATGTAGGGATACACTTTATAAAATCATCTGGTCTTGTGAGACTTATTCACTGTCACAAGAACAGCATGTGAAAAACCTGCCCCCATGATTCAACTACCTCCCACTGGGTCCCTCCCATGACATGTGGGAATTATGGGACCAGCAATTCAAGAGGAGATTTGGTTGAGGACACAGCCAAACAATATAAGGAGGTGTTTGTGGTTCTCTAATTCTATATCTTTTTTTTTTTTAATTTATTTATTATTATTATACTTTAAGTTGTAGGGTACATGTGCATAACGTACAGGTTTGTTACATATGTATACTTGTGCCATGTTGGTGTGCTGCACCCATCAACTCGTCATTTACATCAGGTATAACTCCCAATGCAATCCCTCCCCCCTCCCCCCTCCCCATGATAGGCCCCGGTGTGTGATGTTCCCCTTCCTGAGTCCAAGTGATCTCATTCTTCAGTTCCCACCTATGAGTGAGAACATGCAGTGTTTGGTTTTCTGTTCTTGTGATAGTTTGCTAAGAATGATGGTTTCCAGCTGCATCCATGTCCCTACAAATGACAAACTCATCCTTTTTTATGGCTGCATAGTATTCCATGGTGTATATGTGCCACATTTTCTTAATCCAATCTGTCACTGATGGACATTTGGGTTGATTCCAAGTCTTTGCTATTGTGAATAGTGCTGCAATAAACATACGTGTGCATGTGTCTTTATAGCAGCATAATTTATAATCCTTTGGGTATATACCCAGTAATGGGATGGCTGGGTCATATGGTACATCTAGTTCTAGATCCTTGAGGAATCGCCATACTGTTTTCCATAATGGTTGAACTAGTTTACAATCCCACCAACAGTGTAAAAGTGTTCCTATTTCTCCACATCCTCTCCAGCACCTGTTGTTTCCTGACTTTTTAATGATCGCCATTCTAACTGGTGTGAGATGGTATCTCATTGTGGTTTTGATTTGCATTTCTCTGATGGCCAGTGATGATGAGCATTTTTTCATGTGTCTGTTGGCTGTATGAATGTCTTCTTTTGAGAAATGTCTGTTCATATTGTTGGCCCACTTTTTGATGGGGTGGTTTGTTTTTTTCTTGTAAATTTGTTTGAGTTCTTTGTAGGTTCTGGATATTAGCCCTTTGTCAGATGAGTAGATTGCAAAAATTTTCTCCCATTCTGTAGGTTGCCTGTTCACTCTGATGCTAGTTTCTTTTGCTGTGCAGAAGCTCTTTAGTTTAATGAGATCCCATTTGTCAATTTTGGCTTTTGCTGCCGTTGCTTTTGGTGTTTTAGACATGAAGTCTTTGCCTATGCCTATGTCCTGAATGGTACTACCTAGGTTTTCCTCTAGGGTTTTTATGGTATTAGGTCTAACATTTAAGTCTCTAATCCATCGTGAATTAATTTTCATATAAGGAGTAAGGAAAGGATCCACTTTCAGCTTTCTACTTATGGCTAGCCAATTTTCCCAGCACCATTTATTAAATAGGGAATCCTTTCCCCATTTCTTGTTTCTCTCAGGTTTGTCAAAGATCAGATGGCTGTAGATGTGTGGTATTATTTCTGAGGGCTCTGTTCTGTTCCATTGGTCTATATCTCTGTTTTGGTACCAGTACCATGCTGTTTTGGTTACTGTAGCCTTGTAGTATAGTTTGAAGTCAGGTAGCGTGATGCTTTGTTCTTTTGACTTAGGATTGTCTTAGAATTGGAAAAAACTGCTTTAAAGTTCATATGGAACCAAAAAGAGCCCGCATCTCTAATTCTATATCTTAAAAGCTCTACCACTCAATGGTCAAATTTTCTTTCCTGGGATCTAATTTATAGACCACTAGATTGCTCTATATTAATCCCGAGTGGGCAACAGGGAACCCATGTACTTGACACTGCTACTCTTCTAGGATTTTTCACTAATAACCATTGTTCCATAAGGTCTGGTGCATGATCTGCCTGGTTGTCCATCATTGGTTCCCAGATACTGTGTTTTTTTTGTTTTTTGTCTTTGTTTTATTTTGTTTTCTGTCTCAAATACTGATTTTCTCATATTAATATATCTAAATCAAAATTTTAATACAAATGGTTTGTTACTTAATATTTTACTCTCATTAATTTAGATATAGATCTTGTGAATTGCATAGTAAAGATTATTTGTATTTTGATTGAATAATTTAATTGATTTACAAGTAACGAATAAAGAAAGCACTGTGCTTCAAGACACATGCTCTCCCTTCTGTGTCCAAGATGACCAATTATTCCCCAATATCAATTCTTCCTTTTTTAAGAACAGAAACCTTGATACCATCTTGGCTCCCCATCTACAAAATATATTTCCTATTCATCTTTACCTCCACATGTGGCCATGTGATTGTTTCAGCCAACATTTGCTGATGAAGGGTGATATAGACAACTTTTGATGTATTGCTTCATAACACCTCAGTTCTATATTTGCCCCTTTTTTAAGAAGCTTCTTCTGTAATCTTAGAAGCACAGTGGGAGCCAGCCAAATGGTAAAAATGAGATTAAAGTTATTATCTTTACATCCAGTACTATTTCAGTAAACTCCTTCCATCAATGAAGAGAAATGATGATGCAAGGAACACAGAAAACAAAAACCAGAAGTCCATTGTTATTGAGGGGGAAAAAAAAAGAACTAGGTAAAAATAAACAAAGTGTCAAAGTGAGACCCTTGATTGTGCTTGTTAGTATTTAGAATTTTATTTCAACAAACTGATAGTCTTCTACTTTTTAAAAGTAGTTTATCACCAGTTTTTGACCTTTAAAAGAACTTTGAACCCCAAATACACCTATAGAAAATAATGGGATACAACATTGTACAACTCCAATGTTCAAACTGATTGCCTCCAGAGAAGGTAATTACAAGAAACACTCTCCAGAGATTGAGGTTTGGGCCACAGAGAACAATGAGCAAGAAGCGAGAATTGGCATTGTCACTTGGGCATATCTTTTTTCAGTGTTTAGGAAAGAAAATTTTTATAATTACTGTAATTTGTTCATTATCATGAACTAGTAATTGATTTATATTTCATGTAGTCCCATTTTAAAAAGAAGATTTTAACTATGGTAATTGTTTGCTAATTCACCATGTTACATTTTGTATTAAGAACACATCGTTATTTTTTTATGTAGACCATTTCCCATAAACCAAAAGTCCTGAATTTGAGTAAAATAAAGTGAATCATTAGGGCATACCATTGTCATTATCTCATTTTAAGAATGAGTAAGAGAAAAAAAGTGAGACAATGAGATGGTACAGTCAATATTGAAGCAACAATATTCAGAAAACAAGTACTTCTAGACCTACAAAAAATTAAACAGCAGTATAATAATCTTCAACACCCACTGACAGCATTACACTTACCATTGAAGCAGAAAACTAGCAAATAAATTTTGTTCTTAAATTTGACACTTGACCAACTGGACCTAATAGATATCTACAGACTACTCCACGCATCAGCCACAGAATATACATTCTTCTCATCTCCACATGCAATATACCGTAACATCAACCATATGCTTGGCCATAAAGCAAGTCTTAATAATTTTTTAATCAAAATTTTACCAACCATACACTCAAACCATAGTGGAATAAAAATAGAAGTGAATACCAAGAAGGTCTCTCAAAATCACACAGTTGTATAAAAATTATATGGAAATTAAACCTGCTCCTACGTGACTTTCGGGTAATATACAAAATCAAGGCAGAAATCTGAAAAATACTTCAGATAAATGAAAACAGAAGCACAACATCACAACATACCAAAATCTCTCAGATGAAGCAAAAGCAGTGATAAGATTGCTCTGAATGCCCATATCAAGAAGAAAGTTCTCAAATTAACATTCTAACATTACACCTACAGGAACGAGAAAAACTGGAAAAAAAACCCCCAAAAAAACCCAAAGCTAGCAGAATAAAAGAAATAACTAAAATCAGAGCATAACTCAATGAAATTGAGACTCAAAATTCCATACAAAGGATCAGTGAAACTAAAAATCAGTTATTGGAAGGGATAAAGAAGACTGACAGACAACTAGATTAACAAAGAAAAAAAAAACAGAGAAAATCAAAATAAGCACAATCAGAAATAACAAAGTTGACATTACAACTGATTCCACAGAAATACAAAATATCCCCAGAGACCATAGGAACACCTCTATGCATACAAACTAAAAAACTTAGACGAAATAAATAAATTTGTAAAAATATACAACCTCCAAAAAATGAATTAGGAAGAAATTGAAACCCAAAAGAGATGAACATTGAGTTATAAAATTGCATCAGTCATAAAAAACCTACCCACTATAAAAGTCAGATGGATTCATAGCCAAATTTGACCAAATGTACAGAGAAGAGCTGGTACTAATAATACTGAAACTATTCCAAAAAATTGAGGAAGAAGGACTTCTCAGCTCATTCTACCAAGTCAGCATCACCCTGATACCAAAACCTGACAAAAACACAATGAAAACATAAAACTATAGGCCAATATTCCTAATGAACATAGATGCAAAAATCCTCAATAAAATACTAGCAAATTGAATCCAGCAGCACATCAAAAATTAATTCATCACAATCAAGTAGGCTTTATTTCTGGGATGCAAGGTTGGTTAAACGTACGCAAATCTGTAAATGTGATTCACCACATAAACAGAATTAAAACTAAAAAACATATGATTACCTCCATAGACCCAAATAAAGCTTTTGATAAAATCCAAAATCCCTTCAAGATAAAAAATCTCGAGCAACTACACATTGAAAAAAACACACCTCAAGAGCCAACTATTACAAACATACAGTCAACATCATATGAAATGGGCAAAAGCTGGAAGCATTCTCATTAAGAACAGTAGCACAACAACAATGCCCACTCTCACCACTCCTATTCATCATAGTACCAGAAGTCTTATCCAGACAGTAAGGCAAAGGAAGAAAATAAAAGGCATCCAAATAGAAAAATAAAATGTCAAACTATCCCTCTTCACTGATGATATAATCCTATACCTAGAAAACCCTAAAAACTCCACCAAAATGCTCCCAGACCGAACAAAAGACTTCAATAAAGTTTCAGGATACAAAATCAATGTATAAAAATCAGTAGCATTTTTATACCCCAATAACATTTAAGCTGAGAGCCAAATCAAGAATACAGTCCCATTCACATTTGCCAGTAAAATCCTAGGAATATAGCTAACCAGTGAGGTGAAAGATCTCAGTAATGAGAATTACAAGACACTGCTCAAAAATATCAGAGATGACACAAACAAATGGAAAAACAATACATGTTCATGGATAGGAAAAGTCAATATCGTTGAAACAGCCATACTGCCCAAAGCAATTTACAGATTAAATGCTATGCATATTAGACTATAAATGGCATTCTTCCCAGAGCTAGGAAAAATTATTTTAAAATTCGTATGGACTGGGCACAGTGACTCCAACCTGTAATCCCAGCACTTTGGGAGGCTGAGGTGAGTGGATCACTTGAGGCCAGGAGTTTCAGACTAGCCTGGCAACCATGGCAAACCCCCGTTTCTACTAAAAATATAAAAATTAGCCTGATGTGGTGGCGTGTGCCTATAATTCCACCTACTTGGGAGGCTGAGGCATAAGAATCTCTTGAACCTGGGAGGTGGAGGTTGCAGTGAGCTGAGATTGTGCCACTTCACTCCATAGTAGGTGACAGAGGCTCTGTCTAAAAATAAATAAATAAAATGAATTATATGGAACCAAAAGAGATCCTAAAGAGCCAAAGCAATCCTAAACAAAAAGAACAAACTTGGAAGCATCATATTTCCCTACCTCAAACTATACTAAAAGGCCACGATAACCAAGACAACACGGTCTGGTATAAAAACAGACGTGTAGACCAAAGAAACAGAATAGAGAGCCCAGAATTAAAGCAGTAAACCTGCAACCATCTAATCATCAACAACATCAACAAAAATAAGCAATGGTAAAAACGCAAGGATATTTTGAGGTATAGGGGTTTGCATGGTTGACCTTGATCTCAGGGCAGTGGAAATTATTTGGAATACCTATGATGCAGAAAGGGAGAAGAGGAAATAAAAGGATAGTGCACTAAAAGTAGTCAATTTATCAACCTGTCAGCAGCAATCTTCCAGAAAGCCTCCATTGAGAAAGCAGACAACAAACTAATGACTAAAATTAAGGTTCTACATGATTAGCTATCATTTACTCACATTATCTTTCCAAGTCTATCATGGTGGCCTTGCTCTATACATTGCATACGGCAGGGCTCAATCAGAAAAATGCAATCGTCATGCAGGAAGCAGAGCAAGAGATTATTTTAAAAACGTGGATTAGGCCTTAAGCAATTGTGGGAACTGATGGAGAAGTCTATGCCAGACTGTTGTCTCTGCTTCTGGTGTTGAGACTGAAGTTGTTGTAGGCCAGTGGGAAAGGAGAAAGAAAAAAATAATAAGCAATGGGAAAAAGATACCCTATTTAATAAATGGCTCTGGGATACTTTGGCTAGTCATTAATAGGAGAATGACACTGGATTCCTACGTTTTACTGTATACAAAAATTAACTCAAGATAGATTTAAGATTTAAATGTAAGATATCAAATGATAAAAATTCTAGAAGAAAACCTAGGAAAAACCTTTCTGGACACTGACCTTGGCTAACGTACCACTAAGTGCTGCTCAAAAGCAATTGAAATTGACAAGTGAGAACTAATTAAATGAACAAACTTCTGCACAGCAAAAGAAACTCTCAACAGAGTAAACAAACCACAGAATTGGAGAAAATATTTACAAACAATGCTTCCAACAAAAGTCTAATATCCAAAATATATAAGGAACTTAACAACTCAACAGGAAAAAAACAAATAACTCCATTAAAAGTGGGCAAATGATGTGAACAGATATTTCTTAAGATACACAAGTGGCCAATGAAAATAGAGAAAATGGTCAAATCGGTAATCATCAGAGAAATGTAAATCAAAATCACAATGAGACACCTTCTCAAACCAGTCAGAATGGCTTTTACTAAAAAGACTAAAATGACAGATGTTGACAAAGCTGCAGAGCAATGGGAACTCTTATACACTCTTGGGGAAATGTAAACTTGTTTAGCCACTTTGGGAAGCAGTTTGGAGATTTAACAAAGACCTAAAACATAGAACTACTATTCAACTCAGCAATTTGGAACTCTGTTACAGCATCCTGAGCTTGTATTATACCTAGCATGGAGTTTAGTAGCTAAATATGACTGTTGCAACAAATTCAAAACATATATTCCATTATCATAAGCTTTGTCCTAAGCAATCCACTCTCTGCCAATCAAATTTTCTTCTGTAAGATGTGATTACAGAAATGGTATACTAGTTTCTTTCTCCTTAATATTTTTAAATATAAATTTCCTTGTTTCCTTGTCATCAATACAACAACAGCTGGGCATTGGCCTAAATCTTTTGTATGAACTACTTTATTTTATTTCCATAAAGACCCCATTATGAAAATACCATTTTGTCCCATTTTGCAGTTAAATAAAATGTGTAAAACATTTTTTCAAGATCTACAGGTAAAGCTAGTAAGTGTAGAGTCAGAATCCACCCAAGGAGGTCTGACTCCAAAGTTTACATTCTGAATCAATATACTGTGATATGCTAGGATACATTACTCCTTTTCTACATGTTAGATTGGAAGGAAAAGTAAATGTATTTAGCTACCAATTTAGAAATAAAGACATTATTTTCCACTTGGGTAAAAGTATAATGACCTACTAAAGTTGTTCTATCCAAATTGGTCTGTTGAATTTTTTATCAGTAGAAGTGAATTTTTAGCTATATTCATTTATAGTTCCTTGTCACAGCATTTTCTTGAAAAGATTGCTAAAAAAAAGACAAAATGGAGATAACAATAACAAAAATCAATGAATTTTATATACTATTTCAGCAACTAGAGAAACTGGGGAATTAAATGAACAGTTAATATGTATAGTGAGTTGCCTAACACAAGCAATGGATAACCATCTGTCAAAAATACTATAAGAAGAATTCCATTGCACGGTGATAAAATAGATGACATAAATCTAGGGATCTGTTGTCATTCTTAGTCCTTACACTTTGCAATGTTTGTTTGTGTAGGATCAAATGCTTTGAAATTGAAGAAAAAGAGGATAAATAAGGAAGTTTCTGTTGGTGGATTGAATATACTTGTGAGTGTATGAATAAAAATATATCTGATATAAAATTATACACTTAGATATGTGTGTATAAAAATATATACTACATTTATCAATACATATGCTGTATTTACCTATATACTCATATGTGTATGGGTGTATAATATATATACTACATATATATGGGTAATATTACATATGTAATATATATTTGTATGTAATATTACCAAATTATATGTAAGACGTATTTATGTATACATGGCATATATACATTTATATATATGAGTATATATAAAACTGTACATATACACCTACGTGTCATTGTATATATATACATGTAAGAAACAGGCTTGAGTTGCAGGTTTCTATGATGATGGCTACCATCCAGGAATGTATAAATTAAGAAATATTAACAAGTATGTGAGGGCAGTAGATTAAACATCTAGGTTTTTGTGAGAACTGAGATTCTACTTATAATTGCAAACTTGAGAGATACTCAGTATGAAATATTAAACTGAGCAAAATGTTCTGTATCATTTGAAATAGAAAATTTAAAGTACTTATTAATCTCTGTGTTCTGCATGGAAAAGTTTTCTCTCAGGAGCAAAGGTAATCAAGAATTGCATTTCATCTAAAATGTGGAATGTTTCATAACTTAGAAATTTTAATTCAAAGTGATCTGGAATATATATATGGAGATCTTCACAAAGAAGACTGAAAAAAGAACACCCTTCCTCATGGTACTCTTCTACCATCTAATCCAATGGGGAACCTCAGAGTGAAAGCAAGACCTGTTAATATAAGTTTACAATTATTGATGGCAGCAGTGGCCCATCTGAAGTGGCCACTGTGAAGACACTGACTGCGTTCGGGGAGGTGCAGCTTGGGCTGTGTACTTCATGGAGCTGGAGGGAACTGGGAGCAGGCAGGAGCCCTGCCTCCTTCTGAGTTGGTGGGGAAGGAGCCAGGTAGAGCTGCAGTCACCCAGCTGTAGCTGCAGACCCAGGCATCCTTGCACTCTTTGGGGCCCAGGAAGCCCCCAAGCAGACTCAGGCTCAGAAGTGCCTGCTCTGGCTGCCTGTCCTCTCCCCATACCCAGTGCCTACTCTGGGTTGGAAGAAAGTTGTGGCCAAGCCTGGGCACTGTCACAAACTGGCCACATGTGCATGCAATCAGGCTGGCACTGACACACCAGCCCTCTGCCAACTTGGCCTCCTCTGAACTTTGCTTTGGGCACCAATGAATATGGTAGGAAATGGGAGGGGGGCTGAGAGCATATTGGTGAATGCCTGCAGGTGCCCCTTAGTAGGAACAGTCTGGGTACCATGGATGACATGATTGATGGTGGCAGGAGGCAGACAGGCTCTTGAGTGGAAAAGGGTTGGTCCCCACCATAGCCCCACCTTTAAGCCAGGGATGGCCTGAAGCCTGGGAGCTGGGCTGTCAGTTCCGGGTGGAGTCTGTAGCCCAGAGTGAGAATTTATAGTGCTTTGTTTGGGTCCACCCATGGCTGCCCATGGAACAATCAGCACACCCTTTCTCCCTTCTGAGCCCATAAAATCCTCAGACCCAGCCAGAATCACAGAGATTCAGGACTACTAGCTCTGGGAAGCAGCTACCCAATTTAGGTGTCCCTCCACTAGTCAGTACAACCTGACTGCAGAAAGGAGCTACCCACTCTGCGTATACTGTCCACTGACAGCTGAACACTCATTGAGATGACCTGCCTAAAGAAAGAAGCTACTCAGTCTAGTTCTCCTATCCAATGACAGCTGGATACTTTCTGGATAATTCCCATGGATAGGAGCTACCCACTCCAGGTCTCCTTTCTGCTGAGGGCTGCACTCATCAGGACTACCTGCCTGCAGAAAGGAGCTACCCACTCTGGTTTCCTCTCTGCTGAGGGCTGGACACTCACTGGGGCAACCTTCCTACAGATAGAAGCTACACATTCTGGGTCTTCTATTTGCTGAGGGCTGCACTTCTCAGGACTATCTACCCATTCTGGATCTCCTCTCTGCTGAGAGTTGGACACTCACTGAAATAACCTACTTGTGGAAAGGAGACCCTTTGGGTTTCCCAACAGCTGTTCTTTCACTCAATGAAGCTCCTCTCCACCTTGCCCACCCTCCAGTTGTTCATGTACCTCATTCTTCCTGGATGCAGGACAAGAACTAGGGACCTGCCAAATGATTGGACTGAAAGAGACATAACACAAACAGCTGAAATGTCCGGGTCCCCACTCGCCATGTTAAAGGTCATGAAAAGGATATAACAGTTGCAGCCCTTTGGGGAGCCCATACCTAAGGACTCCCTGAGTCAGAGCTGTGACACCCTCTTTAGGACTCTGTGGTATCTGGCCTGTCCAAGATTCTATGCCACCATCATGTTCTGCTCATCCAGACATGGGTGCCCACAGTGGAAGCCACTTGCACTGCATCCAATCTAGGTGCAGGCTTGCACAGAGCCAGCACCTGTGCCAGCACCTGGAGCTGCATACTCTGCCAAAGCAGCCGATCCCCATGCTTAGTTACTTATGCACCCCTCTCTGGCTCACCCTTGGCAGGTGTGTGATCTGGGCTGGTAGCATGAGAAGAGTGCAGCCTGCCAGGCTAAGTTAGAGGAATGAGACTAGCAGGCCTGAGCAAAACTTGGGCAAAGGCTCCATCACCACAGAGGTTTCCATTTAGAAAAGAAACACCCTGAGTATCCCGAGACATTATTAACTATTAAACCCCCAAATAGTTTAACCACCAGAAGCAATTTTATCTATTAGTATATGTAGAGTGAGATAAATGCAAAGAATTTTGTATTATCAAACATGAATTGATATTATTCACAGTTATTCGTTACAATTCTAATAAAGTATTTCTAAAAGTAGCAAATGGAAACTGAAAGATTCAATAAATAATTTATCTTTTAAAAAAATATCAAAGGTATTGACAAATAACTCATGAGTGAGATGATATCTTATGTTTTCAGTTTGCATTTTCCTGATGATTACTGATGTTGAGCATTTTTTCATACACCTGTTGGCCATTTCTTGGCCATTTGTAGTCTTCTTTTGTGAAATATCTACTCAGATCACCTGTCCATTTAAAAATTGGATTATTTGTGTCTTTTTGCTATTGAGCTGTTTGGATTTCTTATGTATTCTGGTTATTAATTCCTTTCAGATCAATAGTTTGCAAATATTTTCTCTCATTCTGTGGGTTGTTTCTCTACTTTGTTGATTTCATGAGGGCTGTGAGTAGAATAGCGGTTACCAGAAGCTGGGAAGACACTTGGGGTGGCAGGCAGATGAAGAGAAGGTAGTTACTGGATACAAAACTATAGTTGGAAATAAGTTCTAGTATTTGATAGCACAGCAGGGTGACTATCATTAGCAATATTTTCTCATATATTTCAAAATAGCTAGAAGAGAAGATTTGGAATGATCCCAACAGAAAAAAAAGTGATAAACTTTTAAGTTAATGGATATCTCAATTACATTAATTTGATCATTACACATTGTGTGCATTTCACCAAATAGCACATGTACCTCATAAGTTTGTACAACTATTAGGTATCGTAGAAAATAAACAAAAAATAGCATACAACCAGAAAGGAGGTTATCAATGTTAAAGCAGTTTCTTTTATTATTTAGGAGTAATATAAGACTACTTATTAAAATTCAGACTTTTCCAAGGCAATTATGCATGCTACAATATTAAAGAAACGTATATAATTTTTGGAGAAGTTGCACATCTATAAAACAATGTCTAGTAATTAAATCAAAGTAATTGGGATATATATTAAGGATGCTTTGTCATAAGAACTTTAAAATACAAATAGAAAAAGGAAGTGAAAGTACATATACTTTCCACATAAACACATATTAAAGTACAGTAAATACAAATTACACACAAACAGTAATTGGTAAAAAATAACAAGTTCAAATATAAAAATAAAATTATACTTTTGCTTCTGGTTACGATGGAGTAGCTTGAACCAATCCAACTCTCCTACTGAAAATAATTGCAAGAACGAGATTTAAAACATTTAAATCCACTTTTAAAAAATAAGAGAACTCTGGAGAAGCTAGGACTAGCAGAGACAGGAATTGAGCCAGAGAGTTCCCAGATAAATTAGCTGATATTCTACAGCCACTTTTTCAAATCTCTGTGTAGGACGAAAAGCTATGAATCAGAGCTTCCTATATAGGACAAGAGCCTTTGAATCAGAGCTTCATGGAGGGAGAGTAAGACTGCTCAAGAAGAAAAGCATCGAGTTGCTTTGGTGGCCTCTTGCTTCAGGAAGACAAAATTAGAGACTTTGAAGAATGTGTGCTCAATAAGAAGATTGAGAAGAACTGAGCCTGCCACACATGGCTCATTTTCAACATGTCTTTTGTTAAATTCTCAAAATTCATGGACAGAAGTTTAAAAACTTAAATAACCACACACGTGCGCGCGTGCACACACACACACACACACACACACAAACACCAAAAGTATAGTCCATGACAAAGAAAAAGAAGAGTAAAAGAAAAATGAGAGAAAAAAATCAAGTGGAATGAGCAAAATATTGGATCAGTAACACATTACAAAGTACAATTGTACAAGAAATATAAAAGCTGAAAAATTTATGAAACCTGTTACATCGACATGGGTGGAAATCAGTCAATACCACTTGAAAAAAATCTCCAGGTGATTCTATACCACTGTAAGTTTATGAAACTACTGTACAAAAGCAATGGCTATCAGATTTTAGTGGCTTCAGAGTCACTTGGAGAAATAGTTAAAACACAGCTTTCTGGGGGGATGAAGCTTAAGAATTTATATTTCTAAATTGCTTTTGGCAGTATGATCATTTTCACAATAATATTTAGTATACATATCCATGAGCATGAAATATGTTTGCATCTGTTAGTGTCTTTTATAATTTTTTTCAGTAGTGGTTTGTAGTTTTCCTTATAGAGGTCTTTCACCACCTTGGTTGGGTATATTCCTACATCTTATTTTATTTTATTTTATTTTATTTTATTTTATTTTATTTTATTTTATTTTATTTTATTTTATATTTTGCAGCTCTTGTAAAAGGGGTTAAGTTCTTGATTTTACTCTCAGCTTGGTTGCTGTTGCTGTATAGCAGTGCTACTGACTTGTGTACATTGATTTTGTATCCTGAAACTTGGCTAAATTCGTTTATATGTTCTAGGAGCTTTTTGGGTGAATCCTTAGGGTTTTCTAGGTATACAATTATATAATCAGTGCAGAGCAACAGTTTGATTTCTTCTTTACCAATTTGGGCACCCTTTATTTCTTTCTCTCGTCGGATTACTCTGGCTAGGAATTCCAGTACAATGTTGAATAGAAGCGGTGAAAGTGGACATCCTTGTCTTGCTCCAGTTCTCAGGGCGAATGCTTTCAACTTTTCCCAATTCCGTGTGATGTTGGCTATGGGATTGTCATAGATGTCTTTTATTACCTTGAGGTATATCCTTTCTTTGCCTATTTTGCGGAGGGTTTCAATAATAAAAAGATGCTGGATTTTGTCAAATTATTTTTCTGCGTCTATTGAGATGACCATGTAATTGTTGTTTTTAATTCTGTTTATGTGGTGTATCACATTAATTGACTTGTGTATGTTAAACCATCCCTGCATCCCTGGTATGAGTCCCCCTTGATCATATTGGATTATCTTTTAGATGTGTTGTTGGATTTGGTTAGCTAGTATTTTGTTGAAGATTTTTGCATCTATGTTCATTGGGGATATTGGTACCATCATCATTCCTCACAGAACTAGAAAAAAAATTATAAAATTCATATGGAACCAAAAAAGAGCCAAAGCAAGACTAAGAACAACAACAACAAAAATCTGGAGGTATCACATTACCTGACTTCAAACTATAAGATTATAGTAACCAAAACAGCATGGTACTGTCATAAAAGTAGGCACATTGGCCAATGGAACATAATAGATACCATGGAAATAAAGCCAAATACTTAAGCTAACTGATTTTTGACAAAGCAAACAAAAACATAGAGTGGGGAAAGGATACCCTATTTAACAAATGGTGTTGGGATAATTGTCAAGCCACATGTAGAAGAACGAAACTTGATCCTCATCTTTTACCTTATACAAAAATAAACTTAAGAGTCATCAAAGACTTAAATCTAAGATTTGAAACAATAAAAATTTTACAAGACAACATCAGAAAAACCCTTCTAGACACTGGCTTAGGCAATGGCTTCATGACGAATAACTCAAATACTAATGCATCAGAAAGAAAGATAAATAGATGACACTTAATTAAACTAAAAAACTTCTGCACAGGCCGGGCGCGGTGGCTCAAGCCTGTAATCCCAGCACTTTGGGAGGCCGAGACGGGCGGATCACGAGGTCAGGAGATCGAGACCATCCTGGCTAACACGGTGAAACCCCGTCTCTACTAAAAAATACAAAACAAACTAGCCGGGCGCGGTGGCGGGCGCCTGTAGTCCCAACTACTCGGGAGGCTGAGGCAGGAGAATGGTGTGAACCCGGGAGGCGGAGCTTGCAGTGAGCTGAGATCCGGCCACTGCACTCCAGCCTGGGCGGCAGAGCGAGACTCCGTCTCAAAAAAAAAAAAAAAAAAAAAAAAAAAACTTCTGCACAGCAAAATAATAATAATAATCAGTAAACAGATGATGCACAGAGTCGGGGAGACTCTTCACCAATATTCATCTAAGAAAGAACTAATAACCAGTACCTGCAAGGAACTCAAAAAAATCAGCAAAGAATAAAACAACAATAACAATCCCACCAAAAAGTGAGCTGAGGACATGAATAGACTAGTCTCAAAAAAAGATATAGAAACGGCCAACAAACATATGACAAAAATGCTCAACACCACTAATTATCAGGAAAATACAAATCAGAACCACAATGTAATACCACTGTATTAGTCCATTCTTATGCTGCTATAAATAACTGCCCAAGACTGGGTAATTTATAAAGGAAAGAGGATTAATTGACTCACAGTTCCACAGGGCCTGGGAATTCTCAGAAAACATATAATCATGGCAGAAGAGAAAGCAAAAACATCCTTATTCACATGGTGACAGGACAGAGAAGAATTAGAACTGAGCAAAGGAGGAAGCCCCTTATAAAACTATCAGATCTGGTGGGAACTTACTATCAGGAGAATAGCATGGGAGAAACCACCCCATGATTCAATTACCACCCACTGGGCCCCCTCCCATATAACATATGGGGATTACAATTCAAGATGAGATTTAGGTGGACACACAGCCAAATCATACCAACCACCTTACTTCTCCAATAATGGTCATAATTAAAAAATCAAAAATGGATGTTGGCATGGATATAGTGAAAAGGGAACCCTATTACACTGGTGGTGGAAATGTAAACTAGTACAACTACTATGGAAAACCATGGAGATTTCTTGAAGAACTAAACGTAGATCTATAATTTGATAAAGAAAACCCACTATTGAGTATCTACGCAGAGGAAAAGAAGTCAATACACAAAAAAGACATTTGCACATGCGTGTTTATAGCAGCACAATTCACAATTGCAAAAATATGGAACCAGGCCAAATGCCCAACAAGCAATGAGTGGATAAAGAAAATGTGGCATGTATATCACAAAATGTTATATATATATATATATATGAGATATGCGGGTATATATATACACACGTGTGTGTGTGTGTATACATATATATACACACACACACACACAAACACCATGGAATACTACTCAGCCATAAAATGGAACAGAATAATGGCATTTGCAACAAACTGGATGGAATTGGAGACCATTATTCTAAGTGAAATAACTCAGGAATGGAAAACCAAACATCGTATGTTCTCACTTATAAGTGGGAGCTAAGCCATGAAGATGCAAAGGCATAAAAATGATACAATGGACTTTGAGGACTTGGAGGAAAGGGTTGGAGGGAGCTGAGGGATACAAGATACACATTGGGTACAGTGTACACTACTTGGGTGATGGGTGCACCAAAATCTCAGAAATCATGACTAAAAGTTTCATGGATAAGGTGACTTATTTGTGTAATCAAATATAATCTGTTCCCCCAAAATCTATTGAAATAAAAAAAAAAGCAAAAACATATATATTTCTAGTAAGTTCCCAGATGACACCAATGGTGATAATCCAAAGACCAGATGTTGAAAACCACTGTATTCAAGACATTCTTAGAAAATTAAAATGATTCATGTAGTTAGAGTAAATTATATGTGACATTTTTGTATGTTTGTTCTATTGTATTCTGTAGTGGCACATTTTAGAGTTATATATGTATTGTTACTGTGACAACAAATTTTATTATTCTAGTGCTGTTTCAAGTTTAATTGAGAAGGATATGGAGAATGCTCAGTCTGTATATGTTTATAAAGAATAAGTCAAGTTCATTTAAGCTTCATGCCTATTTTTTACTTGCTTATCTTTTAACATTGTCACTTATACTTAAATTTGGAAAGTATTGTATGTATTGCTGTAGTATTAGAGATAAATTCTATAATATAGAATCTTTACCTAGCAATCTTAACCACCTCTTGAGAAGTACAAGGCCCTATATTATTGAACAAGCCTCTAGGCAGCTAAGTATAATTATTGGACAAGCAGCCTCCTTCTTTCTCTCTGGTCAGTGCTTCCTTAACTTTTTTTCTCCAAATGGTTCGTTTATTTAGTTAATTTGAGTTAAACCTGTGTCACAGATCCTGTGTTTGGAGAAGTGCAGAAATCTTGTTTGATCTAGCTTCTCTTGTAATAATCAGGAAACTGGCAAATTTTAATCTCTAAATTAATACTTTATTAAATAAATAAATTATACTAAAATTCTTGTCTCGATTCCACAATTTTCTATTTAATAAAAATAATGGAATAACTTATATTTAAGCTTAAAATGTGTTTAATGGTGATAACCAAATTGACATTTTATTCATGAGATTTTAGTTGACTATAAGCTTGAAGAGTTACCTTATATTTTAATCACTTGAAAAATAATAACTACAAAATGATTAAGTGATTATTTGCTGACCTGCATGTATAGAAGTGCAGTGCTATAGATATGGAAACTGTAAATTCTACCCTTCAGCTTATATCTGATATATTGAATTTATATCTGAGTACTAGATTTCAAGAAGCTGATAGACATACCACGGAAAGAAAAACAAACCTTGATGGAGAGGTGAACAGAATAAGGAATCTTTCTAATCATTTGGACAATATTTTATAGTAAACAATTTAACTAATCCCCCTTTAACATAAGACAGATTTAGAGCAAAATGAGAAGCTGTAAGAAGTTAACACAACATATTTTCTTAATAGTGTTTTCTAAAACTGAGATCGAATCTTTAATGAACCTCTGAATTGGTTGCCATTGTCACAAATGAAAGGAAATAGAATCACAAGCCAAGGATTTATTGAAGTCATCATTCTACCAAATGAATGGCAGAAATAAACAACTTTTAAAAGACACTATCACCCTAGCTCTAGTCTAAATTTTGTTCATGAGACAGAGATTCTACAATATAGAGGTCTTCTGCCAAACAAAAAAACCGTAAACTGTTTTAGAAACCCCAAAATAACAGTGACATCAGACTCACAGGCAACATAAACTCAATCTTAGAACACAAATTAAAGCATTGTTTTTAAAACAAATATTACTTACTGTTTCACCACTATAGCAAATTTTCAAGTAAAGGCATGATATAGATTTTTATATGAAATCAGACTTGTTGAAATGTTCTTATTTGAAAGGTACTCTCTGGAAAAGATCACCTGAAAGCCATTCCTGTAATGTTAAAACTAGCCATTTAGGAAAAGCAAAAAAACCCTAACTCCTTTGTACAACAAAACAATTAGATGGATAAAATATTTGTATGTTAAAAAAATAAAAACATAAGCACAAAAGTGACAACAAAATATATAAGTGAATATTTTTTCAACTCTAATCATACGAAATTAATGCTTTAATTTGAAATAATAATACTCAGAATCCCCAAAGATAAACATTGATATATTTAACTACATAAACTTTTCAACTACTATTGCTAAAATCTAAGTAAAACAAAATAAATCAAGTCTAAAGAAGAAATAAAACTGAAAAATGTTATTAATTGATGACTAAGAATGTATTTTCTTACTATAGAAAGAACTCCAAAAAGTAGAAAAAATATTCAGATGTAGTGAAACACTAATAGACAAGAAACACATGATGAATTTATACCTAATTGTTAATAGGAATAAAATTGATATTGAGTCTAGGATGTGTGCTATAAGAAAGAAAACTTGCTTTTAACATGTTTCTGTATTATTTAGCTCTGAACCAAGAAATTTTATTATAGTATCCAAATTAATAAAAATAAGTCTTAAACATACCACAAACTATTATATAGAAATATTTATAGTGGGATGCAAGTTGATAAAAATATATCTGTATTGGCTAATGTGTTTAAAATATATGGGCAATTATATGCAACAATGATGACAGTGGTTACCTCTGCCAGATACAACAAAAGTTTTGAAAGGAGTATTTTTAGTTGTCATTCTGTAAGCTTTATTCTTTAAAAATAAACACTTATTTATTTTAAAGTAAGAATAATATACAAAATATGTATTAATGATTGCATATAACCTAAAGCAATATAACATAAGGCATATTAATTATTTACCACTGAAAACTTTCATCAAAGTAACTACAATCACCCTTTCACTATCAAAAATAAATACATGAGTTATTGGCATAAATATTCAAATTCAAAATATGGGATTTGTGGTGCAATTGATCCATGCCTAAGAATGTCATTTTCTTCCTCCCTCTTAGAGGCAAAGTAAATAAGATAAATTTGGGTTAGACCATAAAAAATTGATTGACCATATTAACTTCACTAAGTAGCTATTAAAAGTCTACTGAATGTTATGCTAGGAAGAACATTAATATCAAATGTAATTCCTTGTACCCGTAAGGTCTTGTACAATTTTTCCCACAAATTGAAAATAATAGCCAATGACAGAGGAAAATCATAGTGTAAAAACAAAATAAATATTTGTACGTGGAAATACCTGTGCTCCTTCTAAATTCTAGTGAGATGTATACTTTCTTAGCTAATACCCTTATCCTGTGATGCTGACATTGCCTTTCTTTCTCAATATCTGGACACTGTTCAAGTTCTTATAGTTTCTCAGTTTTTGTGGACACTGTTCAAGATCTTATAGTTTCTCAGTTCTGAATGGGTATGAGGAACTGTTAATTTGTTTGTTTTGCTCATAGTAACTGTTTAAATTAAAATCTACTACATGAATTCATTAAGTTAAATAACTGCAATTTAATTTTGCTACTACAGAATTGGGACAAAGTATTTTAGAAAAATCAAATACATAGATTTATAAACTACTTCTATTAAAAAAAGCCCATGACATTTTAAAATAAGTTACTTGTACATATATGTATATAAAATTCACACAATGAATAGAATATTACTAAAATATTTTTCAAATACACTCATCCTGTTTTTGAATAATTATGCTTATCATATATAAATTACATATAAATATAAGGTAAAATTATAATTTATAAAGTTTATAACTATAAATGAATTATATATAATTTATATATTTCTAATGATTTTCTTAAGTTAATTGATAACTTCTACACATTATTTCTTGATATAGCGCACACACACTACTAAATTGACACATGGATGGTATCATCTTTTTAAATACTTGAAGAATAGTTCCATTTAAATGCAAATAACACCTGTCTTCTAAAACTTTTAAGACCAAAATAATCTATTAAACATAAACCACATTATGGTAACGCCGCCATCTGCTGGATAGGTTTATAAAATTTTTGATGCTTGGTAATAAGTATAACCATTTTTAAAGTTTTAAATTGCAAGAAATCATTAATCTACATTTATTGATTATCCACATATCTAGAGTTTCCTCTCAATAAATAAAATAAAATTCATATAAAAATTAGATACATTATTTTTTTAGGTTTGGTAAAATTTTTATTATTAGCTATAAATAATCAGATTTAATGAAACAATATATCTATCTGCTCATAAAAAGTATAAGTGATTATTTGAATTGTAGACAAAATATCGCTACTCACAGAAGGCCTAATGGAATAAAAATAGTAACTAAAATGCCAAAAATAATTTTCGGTGTTTGACACCCGGAAAATGAAACATTTTGCCTGATTTTTGATAGTGTTACATGCTGAGACGTGACATGTATGGCATTTTCATAGACACAAAGCCTTGCTTTTTAGCTCAAACACATCTCGTACTTTCTTTAACTTTTCCTTCAACCTTTAAGTTCAGGGATAAATGGTCAGTATGTGTGGTTTTGTTACATAAGTTAATATGTGTTTTGATGATTTGAGGCACAGATCATCCCACCTTCTAGGTAATAAGCTCAGCATCCACTAGTTATTTTTCCTGATGCTCTGCCCCAAACCCCACTCCAACAGGTCCTGTATGTGTTGGTTTTCCCCACCGTGTGTCCATGTATTCTCACCATTCAGCTCCCACTTATAAGTGAGAATATGCAGTGTTTGGTTTTCTGTTCCTGCATTAGTTTGCTGGAGGATGGTTTCCAACTCCATCTATGCCCCTGCAAAGGACATGATCTTGTTCTTTTTTATGGCTGCATAGTATTCCATGGTGTATATGTACCACATTTTCTTTATCCAGTCTATCATTGATGGGCATGTAGGTTGATTCCATGTCTTTGCTATTGTGAATAGTACTGCAATAAACATACTCATGCATGTATCTTTATAATAGAATGATTTATATTCCTTTGGATATATACGCAGTAATGGGATTGTTAAGTCAAATGGTATTTCTGCCTCTGGGTCTTTGGGGAATAGCCACATTGTCTTCCAAAATGGTTGAACTAATTAACACAGGTACGTTAATGTTTATGAGACAAAGAGATTCTACAATGGAGAGGTCTTTTGCCAAAGAAGAAAGCCTAAACAGTTTTAGAAACCCTAAGACACTAGTGACAATTTGACTCACAAGCAACATAAACATGGTGTTCAACTTTTTTTTATCCCAACAGACACCAAATTTATGACCAACATAAAAATAAATAAATAAATAAATAAATAAATAAAATAAAAATATTGAGTAAAATCACATTGCCACTTAAAACTTGACTCTCTTAACCAGACTTGTCACCAGAGATTTGACTAAATGCAATTAAAAGTGAAACAAACACTTGACCTAAAAGGAAGACATATTATTTTTCTGGCTTTGAAAATAGAACACTCTACAGTTAAAAAGACAGCTATTTTGGTACCAATACTACGCTGTTTTGGTTACTGTAGCCTTGTAGTATAGTTTGAAGTCAGGTAGCGTGATGCCTCCGGCTTTGTTCTTTTGGCTTAGGATTGTCTTGGCAATGCGGGCTCTTTTTTGGTGCCATATGAACTTTAAAGTAGTTTTTTTCCAGTTCTGTGAAGAAAGTCATTGGTAGCTTAATGGGGATGTCATGGAATCTATAAATTACCTTGGGCAGTATGGTCATTTTTACAATATTGATTATTCCTCTCCATGAGTATGGAATGTTCTTCCATTTGTTTGTGTCCTCTTTTATTCATTGAGCAGTGGTTTGGTAGTTCTCCTTGAAGACATCCTTCACATCCCTTGTAAGTTGGATTCCTAGGTATTATATTCTATTTGAAGCAATTGTGAATGGGAGTCCACTAATGATTTGTTTCTCTGTTTGTCTATTATTGGTGTATAAGAATGCTTGTGATTTTTGCACATTGATTTTGTATCCTAAGACTTTGCTGAAGTTGCTTATCGGCTTAAGGAGATTTGGGGCTGAGATGATGGGATTTTCTAAATATACAATCATGTCATCTGCAAACAGGGACAATTTGACTTCCTGTTTTCTTACTGGTACCAAAACAGAGATAAAGACCAATGGAACAGAACAGAGCCCTCAGAAATAATACCACACATCTACAACCATCTGATCTTTGACAAACCTGAGAGAAACAAGAAATGGGGAAAGGATTCCCTATTTAATAAATGGTGCTGGGAAAATTGGCTAGCCATAAGTAGAAAGCTGAAACTGGGTCCTTTCCTTACTCCTTATACGAAAATTAAGTCAAGATGGATTAGAGACTTAAATGTTAGACCTAATACCATAAAAACCCTAGAGGAAAACCTAGGTAGTACCATTCAGGACATAGGCATGGGCAAAGACTTCATGTCTAAAACACCAAAAGCAATGGCAGCAAAAGCCAAAATTGACAAATGGGATCTCATTAAACTAAACAGCTTCTGCACAGCAAAAGAAACTACCATCAGAGTGAACAGGCAACCTACAGAATGGGAGAAAATTTTTGCAATCTACTCATCTGACAAAGGGCTAATATCCAGAACCTACAAAGAACGCAAACAAATTTACAAGAAAAAAACAAAGAGCCCCATCAAAAAGTGGGCAAAGGATATGAACAGACATTTCTCAAAAGAAGACATTTATGCAGCCAACAGACACATGAAAAAAATGCTCATCATCACTGGCCATCAGAGAAATGCAAATCAAAACCACAATGAGATACCATCTCACACCAGTTAGAATGGCAATCATTAAAAAGTCAGGAAACAGGTGCTGGAGAAGATGTGGAGAAATAGGAACACTTTTACACTGTTGGTGGGATTGTAAACTAGTTCAACCATTGTGGAAGACAGTGTCGTGATTTCTCAAGGATCAGGATCTCTATGAGAATGTGCTACTCAAATGCCCCTAAAAATTAGATTTTTTCTCTTTTCATTCCTTTACTCACGTTAGTGCATGATTATCAAAGTAAAATTTTAAAACATGAAAATTATTCAAATTATGTGAGTCCCATTTCTCTATGTAGGATACAATTAACTAAATTCAATTCAACAACTATGCAGCATTTAATACAAACATTATTCATTCAATGACTATTCGCTGATCAACAACAATGTGCCTGAGTATGTGTTAAACAGAAAAAAGAAAAAAAAAAAAAAAAGGAAAAGGACAAGTAGTGTCCCTGTCATTTTATTTCTATCGGCGGATCTTAAAAATCAGCAAGCATGCCTCAAAATTACTTGCTAAAACGCAAATGCTTGGGACCCACACCCAGAGCTTAGTTTTCAGGTTTCAGTAGGTCTGCGAGTAGTACACTTATGCTGAAGCTACTGGCCTGGGGACACACTTAGATAACCACCGAGTGAGATAAATATGTGTATTCCAAATGAACTTTTGTCCATGTAACACAGTAGAAACTTTGCTCACTTTCCTTTCACTTTTATATCTGCATCGCCTGTTATCATACCAAATGAAATTGTTCACTTGCTGAAGTGATAAAAGAAGCATGAGCATTCTTTCTGGGAGGGAGTGTTCAGCATTTCCTTAGTGCATCATCTGCAACTATTTAAAATTATTAAGAATGCTATCTACAAGCTATATATTGTCAGATGTAGTATGTGTGCGTTTCTGTGTCTCTGTGTTTATTTCTTGCAAATATACACATGCTAAAAGTAGTTATTTCTTGTAAACCCTTTTGAAGTATAACATACACACCAAAAGATGCCAAAATCACATGTACACAGCTTGATAAAGTTTCATAAAGTATGCACACACATTGTAACTATTTTCCAGATCAAGAAATAGGACATTACTAGCACCCCCAGAAAATCACCTGTAACCCTTTCCATCGTATCTCCTCTAAGGATAACCATGATCCTTACTTATAACATATCAATGAATTGGATCTACTTTTATATGTAAATAAGTAGAAATAAAAAGAATCATATTGATGTAATTTGCATGGCTGCTGCTTTATTGATTTATTATTTTTGTTGGTTTTGCTGCTGTTTCTCTCAACATTATCTCTGTGATGTGTTGGTGGTAGTTTTATTTTGTATTGTTTCTTATGTTGTATTTTGTGAATACACCACAGTATATTCTATTGCTCATGAACAGTTGAGTACTTTCCAATGTTTTGCAAATGCTATTATGGAAATAATTATTTGTAATTTTTGGTACACATTTGTATGGATTTTGCATAGGTATATGCATAAAAATCCAATTGCTAGATAATAGGTAATGTGCATGTTCAGCTTTGGTAGCAGTAAATGCTACCAAACAATTTTCAAGAGAGATTTTAGTAATTTACACTCTCATCAGCAGTGCATCAGGATTCTGGCTGCTTCATATCCTTGCCAAGATGTATTGTTAGTTCATTTGTATTGTTTTGCTTTGTTTATTTTTTATTTTTTGCTTCAGGCATTCTGGTTGGTTTATATAAAGTTTAGCATATTTCACATGTGTTTTGCAATGTTCACAGTAAATATCCTCTTTTCTCTCATTTATTTATACAATGGATTTTTTGTAATACAAAAAACTCTACTCACCCCATTGTTTGCTTTTCTTTCTAATTTCATCTTGTGAAATAGAAATACATTTATTTGGATGAAATATAAATTTCAATGTATTATACATTGTTACTATTGGTTATTTATTTTTTTCCTTTTGTCTTATTATTGTTTGGGAATTTGTTGAGAAAGTGTTGCCTAATCCAAGATTATGAAGCTATTTAGCTAGTTTTTTTCTAGAAAATTATTTAACTTTACATTTAGATCCATAATCCATTTATAGTTTTTTGGGCTTATGCCTAAGTATAGCCACTATTCTGATTCTAGCCTATTATAAGAATCTGCAAATGTCCCAGTGAGAAAAAGCTTAAAATTGTCAGCTTCTATCTCTGCTTTAAAAAAATGTTAGACTCATTTGTTCTCCTTCTTCCAGTAGGACGTTAATATGTTTAAATTAGTGATTTGGGATTTAGATACAAGTTTTCTAATTGTTCCTGGTAGAAGAGTTTGTCAACTGCAATTGTTTGTTCTGGCCTACAAATTTCTCCAACTTCCATGGAAACTTCAGTCCCACAGGCTGTTACTTTTTAAAAATAAATGCCCTATACTTACTAAAAATATTTAAAAATTGAATAAAAAATATTTCTATCTGTGAGAATGATATTTACATCATTCAGTATTAAGATAAAGATAGTGAAACTTTAATATTTCTGAGTCATCTCATTTTTATCACAGGTTAAGCTAGCAACGAACTGCTCTGATAATTTGTTTGCAAATAGTAAACAAAGATTTATAAATGATATTAGCAATATACAAACCAATTCAAATTATAAATCTCACAGGGACGTGTCTGAATTTTCTGTGCTATCTTAGAAAATAATTGCCATTGTTAAGATGCTCATTTTTCTGGGGGTAATTTTTAAAAGCCTCAAGAGACAAAACTATTGCTTTATAATGGTTAAGAAAAACCTTATAATTTTCATCTTAATGTCTTCTCTGTGTTGATTTAATGTAACTGACTAAAAATTAGGGCAAGAAGACATCACATTTTAAAGCTAGGTATATGAATACAAAAGTAAAAATAAAAATGTTCCAGTACCCTTGTTCACCTATGATGCCAATTTCATAAGCTTTGGAATAGGTGTCAGTGTATATTTTAAATTATAATATTGTGTTTTAACTAATTTCCATGATATGTAATAAAAATATATTTTCATAATATGTAATAAAATATTGGTTTTAGTATATGGTACTGATGGATACCTAGGCTTTTGTATTTAAGCTGAATAAATGTTGATATAAATACTCTTTTTTCCTAAAGAATTGTTAGAGTATAGCTCTTTATTAGGCTCATGATACTTTAAAAATCTGTTTTATTAGAAAGAGGAGTTACTGAATTTTTCCTGTTATAAAGTTTTATGGCACGTTTTTAAAGTGAAAATGTATCATTATTGAACTATAGTAGAAAGAAACACTTTATAAGTTAAATTACCTGTGACTCAGTATTACTTTTTTTTTCCTCTCCAAATTAGTGTTTGGCCAGCATTTAAAAACAATTATTCTACTACAAAAGCAGCAACTAAAATTTTGCTCTGTATTTTTATTTTTTAAAAAGGAACTTTGTATAAACATGGAAAGACTCCTAAATTCTTTAAAGTCATTACACTGATGGTTAAAGGTTTAATATTAGTTTTATGTCCTCATTTACTTATAGTTTTTTCTCCAAAATTTAGGACAACTGCTTTAATTTGGGTGTTTTTATATTTAATAATTTGCTTTTAAATTTCCTTAAGCACTAATATTAATTTAAGAGGAAATTAGAAATAAATTCTGAAAGGCATACTGATTTTTAAAAATTATTTATTATAAAGATTTGTAATGTAAAGTTATTGCACCATTTTATACAAAATGAGGCTAAGTCCATATTTCTAGGATCCATTGTATCTGAAAAATTATGAGAGATAAACTTATTCAATTCTCCTCTATTTTATAATAGGTACTGCAAAATAAGGTACGTACTTTTCTATAATCCTTACCATTCAGATATTTATTATTTTCCTCCAATAGATTAATCTTGTTCTACAAAAAAATTACATAATTCAATACTTTTTGATTATTAAAAGAGTAGCCACTGTGCAGAGTAAAGTGACAGATATTATATCTCTCAGGATGATAAAAATTTACACTTTGAGAATAGAAATGAACCACAAATGTTTAAATGTGAACTTCAGCATACTAAGTTTTAAAATGTTTAAGGTACGCACAATGAATTACTAAATCATCTTTGTTTCTTATGCAAAAAAGCTGTAAGTGGGAATATTTTTTGGAAGTGTTTATATGTTAATGTGTAGTGTAAATATACACATATATGGTAGAACTTTATCCCATTATGGAAGTGATATAGTTCTCCAGTTTTCTTTACTGTTGTTTAAAGAAAACGCTTAAATAGTCATAACCATGAGGTATATGTAATAAATTCATAGCTTAATCTGGCATCATCAAATATGAAAGACACCTGAAAAACCTTGCTTTCACAGTAAAGAAAAGCAGTGGTGTGACTGAATGCTCATTTTATTTACTACTTCATGTTACATATGAGGTGTTAGTTTATAAAATTCTGTTTTTTCTGGAACATTCTTCTGGAACTCATTCTGCATCTCTCTTCCTTATTTTGACTAAAAGATAGTACTGAATTTAAAGGTCTAAATTGCCTATTTGATGAGTTTCCTAAAATATATGTTTGGTTTTGGCTTTAATTATTTTCTACTAAATATATTTCTTTTATTTTCCTTTAAGCTCCATTTAAATTACATTCAAATTAGAAAAGTCCAATATTAAAGATTTTAGTACTCTTTGAAAATATTTAGGTAGAAATACACAGCTATATGGTCTTGTGGGTGAGAGGATGATGATGTACCCTACTGTGTTCAAACTACTTCCTGTGAAATGTTTAATAACCAAATAAAGTGGCTTAAAATTTGTAAAAATTTAAACCTACTTTATATTAACAAAATAATAAATAAGTATGGAAGATTTATATGAGGAATTAGGAAAATGAGTAACAATCAAACCAGAAGCTTGAGAAATAAGATACAATTAAATTGCTTGGTCACTTTTTTGTTCCATAATTATTCGTGAAGATAGTTTCTATGTGACTTGCAAATTCTTGTGTTTCAATGGGATATCATACATACATGTAATTAAAAAAACAGAAAAGCTGGAATCATATATCATGTATATCTATGCACATGTATATATGATAGTTCACTGAAACTATGTATGTGTGCATATGTGTATGTATGTGTATTGTGTATATATGTGACACATATGTGTGTATATATGTGACATAGTGCTTCTTTGCACATCATTTTAGGGAAAAGTATGGCTTTCTCCAGTTTAGATTTGGTTGACACTTTTTGTTTTAGGCTTGATTTTAACTATTTATGGTAAAATCAATGTTTTTCCCTCTTTTTATCTGAGCTAGTAGAAGGCACAGGTTAGTGGCATCTACTAAATGTCAAGTATCCTTAAACTCTCTATTATCCTATTATTTTGAACACAAGACACAAAACATAAAAGTAAGAGAGAAGCGTAAACAACTGCTGTGACCCTGCTGGCGACTTCCTCTGCTTTGACTCGACTTTGCTTAGTGAAGGAAGGATTTCATTACAGATTGTGGAACAGTCCTGGTTTGTGCTTGTTTACTGTAAAAAGATCTGAAATTGGTGGATACTTTTTATGATCACCATACTTATGGACAAAATCTGTGTGCAGAAACTTTCTCAAATTCTTAGTAAATGAATAGAGTCAGTGTATTCTTTCTGTCATTTGTAGTCATTATTTTTCCAATGGCAAATGAAATCCATTAGGGGGTTGTGAAATCAAGTTAGCAGACCACAACTAGATATTATTATTAATAATAATTTTAAGAAATAGAATTAGAAAAGCTAGAATCAGATATTTGGACTATTTGCTTTCAACTGTTGGACAGATAGAGTAAGCATCTTATCCTTATCTAACTGGATGTCTACTGTTATTTTTTCTTATACTTTAGACCCTAGATTGAATATATGTTTAAAGTTTGGTATTAAGTGTCACCAATGTAGAATAAGAGGAAATTACATTACAAAGCGTTGGGAATAAAAGACAGTGGAGACTGTAATAAGCAAAATTTATCTAAGATAAGTTTCCTAACATATATCTTTATCTGGTATCTAAGTCCTTCTTCATAAATTACCCTAGGCCAAAGAGTTTAGCCTTGAACAAGATTACACACATTCCTGGACATTCTATATCCAATGACTGGTTAATAAATGGGTGTTAACTTCCACTGACCTTGTCCTAGTTGCCACAACTTTGAAGGTGCACTTCAGCTCCTTTTAGAATCAATTGAACCCTTCATTGGAAATACATCCCAATTCAATTGCCCTACACTCAATTCTTACTCAGAAACACTTCCCAATTAAGAGTCTTTTACTGAGATCTCTGAGTCTGCTTCCCGGACAACTATAATAAAATCGTTATTTTTCTTTCCATGATTAGCAGCAAAAATGGGCCTTAGAATGACAAGAATAAGTAGGAAATATAACATATAAAGTTCATCTCTATGATACCAGTTTGATATCTAGTCAAACTTTTTTTCATTTATTAGTCAGATTTTTAATGATGACTTCCTATGTGCCAAGCGCCTCATTAGACTTCGGGTAATATGATAACTAATGTCACATTAAACTCATGTCCACACACCTGCCCTGCAATTACAGTGTATTTTCTTGATCTACTCATTTCTCCACAGTTTTAGACTGCTTACATTGTCTCCACTGTCATCAAATTCCCATTTCCTTCCTTCTTCTTCATTCTTGGCTTATATATGCATTTCCCATTTCATTGAAAAAATAAAAGCAATTAAAAAAAACGCTTCACATTTCCTCCATGGCACATATTTAAACCCATAAAGATACCTATCTTTCCTCCTATTGCTACAAGTGGACTCATAGGACTCCTACCTCAGGCGCATATCTTCATTTCTGCATTGAATCTCATTGTCCCTCATCTTATTGAAGTTCTTACTCTGGATATCTCCCTCAGTCCTATATCATAACCTTTATTATTATTATTATTATTATTATTATACTTCAAGTTCTAGGGTACATGTGCATAACGTGCAGGTTTGTTACATATGTATACTTGTGCCATGTTGGTGTGCTGCACCCATCAACTCGTTAGCACCCATCAACTAGTCATTTACATCAGGTATAACTCCCAATGCCATCCCTCCCCACAACCCTCACCCCATAATAGGCCCTGGTGTGTGATGTTCCCCTTCCCGAGTCCAAGTGATCTCATTGTTCAATTCCCACCTATGAGTGAGAGCATGCAGTGTTTGGTTTTCTGTTCTTGCAATAGTTTGCTGAGAATGATGATTTCTAGCTGCATCCATGTCCCTACAAAGGACACGAACTCATCCTTTTTTATGGCTGCAGAGTATTCCATGGTGTATATGTGCCACATTTTCTTAATCCAGTCTGTCACTGATGGACATTTTGGTTGATTCCAAGTCTTTGCTCTTGTGAATAGTGCCGCAATAAACATACATGTGCATGTGTCTTTATAGCAGCATGATTTACAATCCTCTGGGTATATACCCAGTAATGGGATGGCTGGGTCATATGGTATTTCTAGTTCTAGATCCTTGAGGAATTGCCATACTGTTTTCCACAATGGTTGAACCAGTTTACAATCCCACCAACTTTTTTTTAAATTTACCTTACCATCAGCATACAAATATGATGTCATTTCTGCCACTAAAAGGAAATTCCACTTGCCCTAACAGTGCATTACCAGTCTTTCTCCAAATACTTTCATACCATTTTCTCTCAAACTCATTCCAGCCAAGACTTTATCCCACCAATTATTTAAAATCAGTCTTCTAAAGGTAATCAAATTACGCATGTTGCTAATTCCATTATTCAGTTCCCAGTCACTGTGGAGCTATCATTGGTATCTGCCTATTTTTCACTCCCTTCTACTAAAAATAAAATAAAGTAAAAATTATCTTAGATCCCAGGACACCATACCCTCTGATACATTGCCTTATCTTTTTCTTTTTCTTTCTTTCTTTTTTTTTTTTTTTTTTTTGGAGTCTCACCCACTGTGTCACCAGGCTGGGGTGCAATGGCATGATCTCAGTTCACTGCAACCTCTGCCTCCCAGGTTCAAGTGATTCTTCTGACTCAGCCCTCCAAGTAGCTGGGACTAGAGATATGTGCCACCTTGCCCAGTTAATTTTTGTATTTTTAGTAGAGACGGAGTTTCATCATATTGGCCAGGATGGTCTTGATCTCTTGACTTCATGATCTGCCCATCTTTGTCTCCCAAAGAATTTTCTTCTACCAAGAAGAAAGAGAAAAGGTATTGGAAAGCTCCTATTTATTACCTTTTAAACTTTAGAGGCTCTTAGTAGAAAGTTAAACTCAAGTTTAGTAATTTGGTGTGGAGTTTAAATGAAAGAGTTTTATTTTTTCATATGTAGGTGGTATTGACTCATGATTCCCAAAAGACCACCAAAAAAAATGTTGGTAAAGGAGAGCTAAATTTATTAGACCTATCATAGTAAGAGAGAGCATTAAAAACAATCTTAAAGCATCACAGTATGAAAAGAAATCAGGGAATGATATATAGAAAGTTTTAGATTCTGAACTCAGGTGGCCTAATGCAGGTTTTACTAGGCAGTACACTGATTAAGACTGGGTAAATTTCGTGACATAATAATTTAAGATTGGGAAATACAACAGAGCGAAGCTCTTAAATGGAATATTAATAAGTAAACTTGTTTAGTTTGCTGTTTATGTTAGTAATATTTTGTTCTTATATGAGAATATTTATCTGTATATAGGTATAGAGCAATTTTCTGATGCAAAGAGTGAATTTATTGGCCTATAGCATAGTAGTCCTAGAGAAAAGTTTTTTAGAACAAATAGTTAAATCATAATGACATACATGATCAAGATTTTATTTTTGAATATTAGGCTATGTGGAAGCATGCTGTTTAAATTATCAGAAGCCTGTATATTTTATGAGGCATCATACCACATTTTGCCAATCTACTCTTAAACATGAATACGTTTATTTGAATTTTATTAATATTTTTAGAACATACTAAGTATACATTTGACATGATTTTAAATTAGAAGTTAGCAAACTATGTCCAAGAACCATATTCTCTCCTGTGCATACATTTTTAATGAAGCACAGCCACACCCAATCATTTACATATTTTCTATGGCTGCTTTTGTGCTACTAGAGACCAGAGTAGTTGCAACAGAGACCTTATGACCTGCATGCCAACATTATTTACTGTTTGGTTCTTTAGAGTAAAAGTTAACCAACTCCTCTTTCAAATGTTTATATACATGTATACAATTTTAGTTTGCAAGGCAGAGAGTTTACTATGAAAATATTTGTAATTAAAATTAAAATAACGTATTTTACATAAAAAGTAAGATTTTTATAAGTCTATCCATTTTGAACATTATCATGCAATAAGTAGTATCTTACACAAAACATAGAGGATGGGTCATTTACTAAGGATATTGCATTTAAACATGTTAGAATATTGATTTTTTATCTTATTGCATTATACTACACATAAATATAAAACTCATAACATTTAAACATAAATTTTTGTTAATGTTTTGAGACTAAACAAAAAGCGGAATAAAAAGGCAATTTTTAAGATTTCTATAAATGCATGAGTGAGATAAAGAATCATGTAATTTAACTGTATAGAATTAAGAGAAAACAATTCTAACATTTGTTTACAATAAAAGGACTTTTCTGTGAGAGGAGGCCAATTTTCAGTCAAAGTGTTAAAATTTACTTTTATTTGAATGTTAGTTAAGAGCAGTTTTTCTATAAAGGTCTTTTATAAGACATATGTATTTTTTAAATTGAGTTTCTATTTCCTAAGTAAATCTCTTTCCAGGAGATCTAATGAAGCCACTAAGGCTAAGACCCCAAAAAGATGTCAAACCAGCTGAGCAAATGTAAACTTTCAGTAAGAACAGATCTCATGCATATTTCATATATAGAAGAAAACTATGTGAAGTAATCACTTGCCCTTTCCCTGATATTTCAGGCAGTAGAAAATAAAAAGGGGAAGCATAAAAGAAAGCCTCCAAACAGTCCTTTGAAAGGACATCTGGTAAGGCTCTAAGATTGCTGCGGTTGTTGAATCTTCTTTACATATTTATAAGCTGAATGTTTCTCAGGATGTTACAAGTCACAAGAATCCACGTTTTTATTATTCATATAGTCAGTCTTTGGGGCCTAAACATTTCATACCTTGTAAAATAGATGAATTTAAAAACATACACAAAAACCCCATGGCATCTTCAAAAACAAGTTGTAAAGAGTTCCATGGCAAATTGTGATTGCTGCCAATCCTGGTACATATGTACGTCCAAACACAAATAGAATTATCAAAAATATATGCAGGAATAAAAAAAACCATAAATGTCAGACGTATTAAGGATCTTTTTTGTACTCCAGGTACATATCAAAATCTAATTTCAGATTAGACAAAATCTAATTTAATTTCTTAAGAAGACAATCAATTTTGAATGAAATGGTTCATTTATAAGGACAAAAGCTTAATTTATCTTTTAGCTACCATGCCAATGAGAGCCCTTAAAAATAGACCTGTAACTCAGGCTATAAGAAATTTGAACAATTTGTAACCTCTTTAGTTTTTCATTTGCTTATCCTGAAAGTGAAAACCCATGAATTGGTCCTTTTCTGTCTAAAAGTTGAAATGGAACTAAACAGTTGCAGAAAAACCATCTTCTACACATTCACTTTGGTGTTGGAGGAAAGAGAAAACTTTTGAGGTATAAATGAAAGGTAGAAAATACTAAGAGGACAACTAGACTGAGCTTGACGGCCTTGCTGTAAGAAACATTTCTGCGTATGTTAAGGGTAAAGTAGCTGAATAGTAGAAAGAACTACTGGTATTTCTTACAACACATCCAAGGCTTTTATCACATTAACTGCAAGGTCAGTCAATGACATTATCCATTCTTGAAAACTGCAAAGTTTGTCAGGAAGGTGAGGTTACCTGGTTTTGTAACATTTATTTTCAGATATACCATTGCATTACTTTTCTATTGCTACTACAAATTACCAACATGTAGTGGCTTCAGACAACACAAATGTATTATCTGAAATTTCTGGAAGTAAGAAGCCTAAAAGAGGTTGGCAAGGCTGCATTCCTCTCAATGCTTTGGGAATGAATCAATTTTCTCACCTCTTCTGGCTTCCGGAGGCCACCAATTTCTTTGGCTTCTGTGCTTGCATTACTCCAACCTCTATCACATCTCCTTTATCACATCTCCTACCATCCCTCTTATAAGGACCAGCATTATTACATTTAGCCCACCTGGATAATCCACGATAATCTCTCCATCTCAAGTCCCTAATTTAATCACATCTGTAATGTCCCTTTAGATATGTAAAGTAAAATATTTATAGTTTTCAGTGATAACCACATGATATCTTTGTACGGGCATTATTCTACCTAACATAAATATTATTTACTTATTCTCCTCTTCACTCCCCTTCGCTAACCACTTACTTATTTCCAATATATTTACTACAAGTGTGGTGATCCAGTATACAGTAAATTTCAGCAGGGTAGTGCTCTTTACTTCCTTTTGTCATCCAATGAGTTCCAAAGACCTGGAACTATGCCACATATATAATAGCATTTGCGTCTGTTAGGGTACAGTGCCTTATCTGAACTCCCCCAAATCTTAGTGGTTCAAGACAATGAAAGTTTATTTTTCATTTATTCCATCAGTCCTGTGCATAGCAATGTGGGACCCTGCTCTGCATGATGACTTTTAGCCTCAGCAACAGAAACTCTTGAGCTCCTCCCTTCCTGAAGTAAATAGTAGACTCCTGGATAATTGTGAAGGATATTTTCATAGCTTCAGCATAAAGTGGCATTTTTCACTTTTATATTTGATTGATCAGAACTAGCCACATGATCCCGAATGATTGTAAGAAAGCTTTAAATTGTGTTCTCCTACTAGCCCAGAAAGGCAAGAATAACTCGATGTTTTGAGTATTCTATAAATATTTATTGACTATTATATAGGAAACAGTAAAAAGAATACAACTATGCAATGAAAAGCTCTTCCTTCCTAAACAGACACATTCCAAACATTGAAATCAATATTCTGTCTCTCAAACTGAAACTGCAGGGAGCTTGAGAACATAAGACAATACTTGTTTTTTATATTACAAGTTTTACCTTAAAAAGGCACTGAGTTTTTTAGTACTGCTCCACAATTTATTGATACCTGATTCAGTATAAAAATGTGGCTCTTTTAAAATTCAAATCCCCAGGATATGCATTATATTTAGTCAAGTCGTTGCATGAGTATTTAGTTTAATAAGCACATTGGGTGAAAAGCAAAAGCTCAGCAATTGATTACTCAATATGGGAAATAAATTTTCAATCCAGATAATTTAGAACTCAGAGTTTAAAAATGATACATAAATTTTATTTAGAATGCGTTTTAGTCCATTTAAATTCACCAGAGATGCAATTTCATTTATGTACTTGACTTGTTTATTTAGATGTTGACATCTCATCATTAAATTCTACTAATCTTTATGTATTTATTTGAAGATTTTCATTCTCTCAATAGTCTTCAATAAATACTTATAAAAACCATAGTCACTTTTCTTCTCCCTTTATGTTGCAAGTGTCCATTTACCACTTTTAGAATTTGAGAGCTGAAAGAACTTTTGAGTTTATATAAAGCGTGTATTTCTGTCCTAGAAAGTATTGAGTGTTCAATGAGTACCACTACCAGCACTGCCAAAATAAACTTCAAATGTATATCTAGGAATCATAAAACAAGGATGAGAATCCAAATGAATGATTTTCACATCTAGCTCTTTTCAGTAGGGCAGAACTATTTTCTACTTATTTCAGTAAAATGACTAAAATAGATATCTATGTATTTGTTATTGTTGTTCTAGCACCTCATCCTCTGATTCCCTAATAAAATTTGAAAGTGAATTTTATCTGTACATAATTTGCTTAAATCCTCCATCTTCTATAAATACATTTCCCTTTTTTTTCTAGAATAATTAAAGCTCTTCTCTATTTCTCAGTTCCAAACTACTTTCTACACTCTTTTATTTTCACTATATATATTCTAAATCAAATTTTCTTGGGGCATCATCTCCCATCTTTCAATCTTTCATCTCCTTTGGGACATCTCCTCCCATTATAAGGTTGTCATGCAAAGAGAAAATGATCATTGATGTGAGTAGGCTGAGATGGATTTTAGCATGTATTCTGTTTTAGAAAAGAGAGAACACTAGCTCTCAATTTAAAATGAGAAGATAAACATTTGACATGATACCCAATTTGGCTATGGAACAGACTGTCAGCCTAGATAGAATTCTTGTTATATTTCCACAAGCTGAAAGCAATGACTATTTATGTCAATTTAATCTATGCCACTTTTTGAGCTATAAATTTAAATGTGTACACATATATAATTATGACTGAGAAAACACATTAACAGAAAAGTTAAACAAATGAACACATATGGCTTAAAAGGTGATCTTATCTAAATGTAATAGCACAAAATAATTAGAATATATATGCTTATATATGCATATACTTACAAATATCAAATTTTTAATAAACATAATAAAGATGTGTGGCAGAAATGACTTGAATTATGTATTTGTGAATCCTCTTTTCAAAATGAATTATTAGAGAAATAAAGTGGAAAAACTTATTATTAACTCACTTTTCAACCAGTTTGGCATCCAGGTTAATGAGAGAATCCAGTGGTACTTCTCTGAATCCATATAACAGACATAATTTATTTCAATTATAATACTTATGTTTTGAATTGATTCAATTAAGAGACTCTTCATTAATACAATTATTACTAACCTTTGTTTTTTTGAGATGGAGTTTCACTCTTGTCGCCTGGGCTGGCGTGTAATGGCGCCATCTTGGCTCACAGTAAACTCTGCCTTCAGGGTTCAAGCAATTCTCCTGCCTCAGTCTCCTAGTAGCCAGAACTACAGGTGCATGCCACCATGCCTGGCTAATTTTAGTATTTTTAATAGAGACGGGGTTTTACCATGTTGACCAGGTTGGTCTCAAACTCCAGACCTCAGGTGATCCGCCCAAGTCAGCCTCCCAAAGTGCTGAAATTACAGGCATGAACCACCGCACCTGGCCAATATCTAACTATCTTCAACAGCTAACCATGCTATTCTAGAAATTCTTCTTCCTCAAAAGGCCAAAATCATTATCAAATAATAAATAAGGCCTGAAATCTATGCTCTTAACCATTTTTTAAAAAAGTATATATTGTAGCATTCTTTTAAATAATAGATAAAAGCAATGAAATGTGATAAATTGATTACCTTATTTGCAATATATGTTAGTATGCATAAACTTGGCCAACTATTAGATATTCCTTTACGTGGATCATTAATTATCCCTTAGTAATTCTAGAGAGAAGATGAATTTTCTTTACTTTAGATTATATAAGGAAAGCTTTCTTTGATAAGATTGAATCGGTGCTTCCACAAATTCATTTTAAGACTTTATAAACCTCTTTTTCTTCTTCTCACAAACACTTCTCTGTAAGTTCATTAAATCTTCACCAAAGCTGTATTTCATCAACCTTAGATTTTATTTGACCTCAATTGTCCTGAAAGCCAGGATTCTCTGAAAATAGATGTTTTTTTTCACAATGAGCTTTTGTTGTAAAGTAATTGCTATCAATTTCTATAAAATCTACATGTTCAATATTTTAGTTATAACAAAATAACTTAAATTATTTTAAAAATGCATCTAGGGCAGCCAGGCACAGTGGCTTATGCCTGTAATCCCAGTACTTTGGGAGGCTGAGGTGGGTGGATCACCTGAGGTCAGGAATTCAAGACTAGCCTGGCCAACATAACGAAAACCCATCTCTACTAAAAATACAAAAAGTTACCTGGGCATGGTGGCAAGCACCTTTAATCCCACCTACTCTGGAGGCTGAAGCAAGAGAATCACTTGAACCTGGGGAGGCAGATGTTGCAGTGTGCCGAGATCCTGCTGTTGCACTAAAGCCTGGGCAACAAGAGTGAAACTCTGTCCCAAAAAGGAAAAAAAAAAAAAAAAAGAAAAAAATTAGTGCGGTGTGGTCGCATGTGTCTCTATTCCCATGTACTCAGGAGGTGGAGACAGGAGAATTGCTTGAACCCGGAAGGCGAAGGTGGCAGTGAGCTGAGATTGCACCACTGCAATTCAGCCTGGGCTACAGAGAAAGACTCCCATTCAAAAAAAAAAAAAAAAAAGTATCTGTCATCTCTTTGCTCCTCTATTTATTGCTACACGAGTTTAAATATCCAAAATGCAAGTGCTAAGAAAATCAGATACCTTATTATGCAACTTTATTTACAAGTAACCCCTTATAGTTCAGTTATAGAGGGTGGATAGTTTCAGATTTTCATGTAATTTATAATCTGGAATCTCCAGAGTAACCTGAATTTATCATTTGTCATTGAATATGATCCATTGAGAAATGCAGGATGAGTTGAAATTTGTAATGAAATAATACTTGATATTCTTGGTAAGTCAGTGTCACAAAACCATATATTAACCTTCATTACTAACCAGAGTGATACATTGTGCTCACTTCCCCCATTCATGCACCATTTTTAGTGTTGCACAAGTTAATGAGCACTTTCAATTCTGTCTCATCAATAAAAAGCATTCTACATATTCGCAGGAGATAAAGATCATCTAAATCTTCAGGCCAAAATTCATAGTTGTACAGTATTTCTGAAATATAATTCATGTTTCTTTATGTATGCATTCTTTCTGCTCTTATGTAGAAACCTGTGATTAATACTTTACTAAAATTTCTCCTGACACTCTTTCCACAGGGTGGATCCTGGCTACTAAATGTTATTTCATGTTCTTGACCCCAGGTGAACAGAGAAAAGCAGTTATATATCAAGAAATCACTATACTTTACTGAACTGAAAAGACTGTATTTTTTATTTTTCTCTCATTCTGTAAGAAGTATTGATATGCTTACTGTGGCAGTGATAGCTTAAAAATTGGGTTGGGCATATCTGGCAGCACCTAGGTTGGGTTATGAACCCCTGATTCTTCAGTCTCTCCAAAGTACGTGTAGTTACTTTTCTTTTTTGTGAATGTCATTGAAGAAAACTATAATTTTATAGTGTATTCCACCTTTTGAAATGAAATGCAGGACAGATACAGGGATAATTTTATAAATAGTTGAATTGATACTCAGTGAAGAATTCAGAACAGCAGCATATTGGGTACTAATCAGTAAATACTCAAATTTTCTTCTCTTCACATTCTGAAGAAGTATTTACTGGAAAAGTGTTTTAAGTATAAATAGGTTATCTGTCTATTTATCTAGCCTTGAATCAAACTGTACAGTCAGAAGGTGACACATTTGATACACAATTTTGTCTGCTTGAAATTGTCTTTAACTGCAGTTGTATTTTTAGCAAAATATACTGAAAAGCAGATCTTAACCCTGATTCCATGAAGATATCTCATATACATAAACATCTAATTTTTTCATGTTCGCTGAGTGGAGTGAAACCCAAATTCGGTTTGAGAAAAAAAAAATCATAGAGGAGCAATTTCATAAAATGTGAAAAACTTTAAGGAAAACTAATATATGTTGAAAACTGACTATGTGCTATATATTCTGTCAAGGTATTTTCATATGTTATTTATTTTGTTTGTTCATTTTTTGATTGAAGATATAAGCTCAGAAAAATTATGTAAATGTTTCAAGGTCACATGATATTTGAATCAAATCTTGAACTGTGACATAAAACTCCATCCATCTTACCCCAGGGACAAATCTGTCACCTATCTTTTATATTACACTAGCTCTCATGTTGAGAATGTGTTTTTACAAACTAAATTTCTACACAGGCACTATCCTAGTGAACTCAGCAGCACTCTATATGAAATTAAAATATTCTCTTAATTTGTTTTCCTTCTGTTTCATCATCATTACCAATTAGTATTCTAAGTGAAGAGAGAGGCAAGAGGAAGAAATGACATGTGACTCTTCACAAATCTGAGGAAGCTCCAGCTCAGTTATCAGATATTCCACATGGGAAATTAACTCCTAAATGATTACCTGGGGGGAAAAAAAAAAAAAAAAGGCTCAGAAAATAATTGTTCCAGAATAGTGGCTTAATAATTTCTTTAATTTTAATTTATTTATCAATTTTATTTCTACCAAGTCCACATCATAGGCCCTAGAGAAATAACATATAGTCTCACACACAGACTTGCACACGCACGCACGCACGCACACACACACACAATATTAGGCCAAGATCAATTTGGTTGACATAAATGTTACCTAAACATAATTATCCTTATAACAATAGGTAATAGTTATTGAAGACCCACTTACTATGTGCCAACTGTTCATGTATTGGCTCCTGGCCTTCACAATAACTCAGATAATAATGGTGGGACAGTAGTAGTAGAAGCACAGACAAGAAAGAAGTGCCTTGCCAGCTTAGAACACAGGAGGAATAGTAAAACCAACTAAAATATGGTTTGTATATTATTGTCACTACATATTTGCAATTCTACATCATATCAAGGAGAAAATATTTCTCCCTGCAGAATAAAACTTTCCACTGCCACCCAACTCATCTTGAATATGCTTCATCTTAAAAATAAAGACATTTGCATTTAGAATGTTTCATAACCCATATAAAATACCTACATGATAAATAAACACAATTTTTGATGCCCCCCAAAAACTTTATATTAAAATATAATTGTAATATTTATGCATCATGGAGGAATTCTCCAAATGTTTGTATGTCTCTCAAGAATTTTACTATGTTTTACAAGTTATTTCCAGAGGTTTTGCTTTTTTCCATTTAAAATATTTCTACTTCTTAACCATTCTCTGTCATTTTTTATGATCTGAAGTTTTTGTAATTATCAGAAGGGATGTTTAGTGGTATCATCTCAACAACTTAAAAATTTTAAAAATTAACTTAGATACACTCATGCAAATGAATGTTGGCCAGAAAGCCATGAGTCTGTTGAGAAAACTCAAGAAAGATAATTCTCAATTCCGAAAGAGATAAACAAATATATTTTGTGCAAAGTATATGCACAAATTTATCCTTTTCTTCCAGATATTTTTGTGTCTGTGTATGCATAGAACTGCCGTAGCTAACTTATAACCATGAGAGAGTCATCCTGAGGGGAAAATACCACTCATGTATTCATTCTTTCCTTCAATAATAACCATTACCTGCCAACCATTCTCTCCATACTGGAGATGCTAAAAACAAAAAGCCATGACTTTTGGGATCTTACATTAAAAACAGAGAGTGTGGTTAATAATTTAAAAAATGATTAAGAAGAAAATTAAATATGTTTTATTTAATTTAGAGACTAAAGAAAAAGAAAATATTGGGAAAAAGAAAATGTTGGTGGGAGTAGGAATTTTGATTTGAGGAATAGTGGCTGCTAGTGAGCTTACACAAAAGGCAGCATCTAAAACAAATGTGCAAGTTTGTTATGGGACTGAAAGGAAGAGCATTCTAGAAAGAAAAAAAACGATCAACTGTGAGCCTTGGCATAGGATGTGCTACAATGTTCAACTGAGAAGAAAGAGCTAAACATGCTTAAAATTGGATGACATAGATACTAACCATTTTAAGGATGATGCCTATACCTTCATTAAAATGTAAACCTGGTTAAGAGGTTTGATCTCAAGATACAGATGTTCTTGCTTGTTTTTAACGTGGACACTGAGTGGTTTTTGTTGAGTATAGTATCTGGATTTTAGAAGATTTGTATTTGTATTTAAAACCTCATCATTATGTGAACTAATGTAGATAGGTAAGAAGTACAATTACTGAGTACTGGGGATCCCTCAAAATGTTTAGGTCATTGAGATGAGAAACATCTTTTACAATTTACTTAGAAAGAGTAGTCAGAGAATTAGGAAGAGGACAAGGAAAGTGTGGTGTGCTGGAAGCCAAAAGTGGGAAAAGTTTCAAGGAAGATACTGAGACAACCAAGCATAAAGGGATCACCAAAGAACCTCCAACCAGCCTGAGCACTGGTAGGAGTGTGTGCTGGGGTGGAGCCTCAGGAAGTTTGTACTATTTGCAGTGGCTGGGAGCCCGATGACTCCTGTTCCAGAGGGGTAACTGGGAATCAATCTGTGAGGCAGGAAGCATACTACCAGAACTCTCGTTTTGCTGAAAGTTCTTGTTTCCCTCTTTTTTCCCCCGCTTTTCACCCAATAAACCCTGTCCTTCTCATTCTTCAAAGTGTCTGCAAGCCTAATCTTTCATGTTCGTGTGACAAGAACTCAGTTTTTAGCTGAACTAAGGAGAAAGTCCAACAATACTATGATTATCAGTGTCATATGTGGCTGATAGATCAAGTAAATTAGAATTGAACATTGATCTTTGGATTTAACAGTGTGTAGGACATTGATGAAATAATAATAAGAGCATATTGATGGAGTGTTGGGTGAGAGAATTAGATCAGTGAATTCACTAAGGGAGTTTAAAAATAAATTGGAAGAAAGTATTTCAAGGTGTTACCATAAAAGGAAGGAGGAAAATTATATGGCTGTTGGAAAGACAAAAAGAGTCAAGAAGATGCTTTCTTGTTTGTTTGCTTGTTTTACGATGAGATAAATAAAAGCACATTTGTGTTCTGGTGAGAATTAGACAAATAAATGGGAATAACAATTCAGTACCTAATAATTAATAGAGTGATGACTTTAGATGATTGAAAGGATACAATCTAGGGAGAATGAGTGTGTTACTGAACTAGAAAAAAATACAGTGTAAGTCACACGTGGCGTTAAAGGGGACTCAATTCCAATTAGTGATCATCAATTTGATTAGTAGCATGTCAGAATTGTTGAGTTATTTTTTCAGTCAGGATGAGCTATAGGTTTCAAATATGGTAGAGATAGAATCCAAAGCAGTGAGTAAGCCAAAAGAAATATTTTGAGATAGCTGAGAGTGCCTGCAAAGGAGTGATTACAATGTTTGATCACAGAACATAAACTGTACATGGAAAGATGTGAGGACATTAAGTATAGTATAGCCAGTGAAAAGGTTATTAGGCAATGATATGTAATTTCTGGCAAGGTAAAGAGGCTATTTAAATAAGGTAATAGAGGAGTACACAAGAAAAATGGTAAAATCAGAGATGGAGATATATGAAAATGAGGCTATGGAGTTATTGGAAAAGGGATGTGTAACGGTCATTAGTGAAATAGTTGTAAAACAACAATGAAAATAATGTAAAATAATCTGTGATTAGATATAACAAAATGCTTATATATTCATGGTAGGTGAACTGAAGGAAACTACAAGTCTAAAAATTGAAGAAATTAAAACTAAATGCCCGCTATTGTGAGGTAAATAGCAAGAACTCAAATTAAGACAAAAGATTCTTTTCTTGAAAAATCAGCTTTCCATTTTTTTAATTTAACTTTTATTTTGAGTTCAGGGGTATATGTGCAGCTTTGTTTCATAGGTAAATGTGTCATGGAGGTTTGTTGCACAGATTATTTCATCATCCAGGTATTAAGCCTGGTGCCCATTAGTTATTTTTCCTGATCCTCTGCCACATCACACCCTCCACCCTCAGTTAAGCCCCATTGTCTGTTATTTCCCTCTATGTATCCATGTATTCTCATCATTTAGCTCCCACTTAGAAGTGAGAATACGCAATATTTGTTTTTCTATTCCTAACTTGTTGGCTGCATGTATGTCTTCTTTTGAAAAGTATCTGTTCATGTCCCTTGCCCACTTTTTAATGAAGTTGTTTGTTGCATTTTCTTGTTAATTTCCTTAGGTTCCTTATAGATGCTGGATATTAGACCTTGGTCAGATGCAATGTTTACAAAAATTTTCTCTCATTTTGTAGGTTTATTAAGAATAATGGCCTCCAGCTCCACCCTTGTTCCTGAAAAGGGCATGATCTCATTCTTTTTTTATGGCTACATATTTTTCCATGGTGTTTATATTCCACATTTTCTTCATCCAGTCTATCACTGATGTGAATTTAGGTTGATTCGATTTCTTTGATATTGTGAATAATACTTCAATAAACATGCATTAATGTGTCTTTCATACTAGAAACATTTATATTTTGCAGGTGTATACCCAGTAATGGGATTGCTGGTTCAAACAGCAGTTATGTTTTTTGCTTTTTGAGGAATAACCACACTGCTTTTGATGATAGTAGAGTTAATTTATACTACCACTAATAGTGTATAAGCATTTCTTTTTCTCTGCAGTCTCCCCAACATCTGTTATTTATTGGCTTTTTAGTAATAGCTACTCTGACTGGTGGGAGATTACAGCTCATTGCGGTTTTGATTTGCATTTATCTAAATGATCAGTAATGTTGAGCTTTTTTTCATATAATTGTTGGCTGCATGTCTGTCTTCTTTTGAAAAGTGTATGTTCATGTCCCTTGCCCACTTTTTAATGAAGTCATTTGGTTTATTTTCTTGTTAATTTGCTTAGGTTCCTTATAGATGCTGGATATTAGACCTTGGTCAGATGCAATATTTACAAAAATTTTCTCTAAAATTGTAGATTGTCCATTCATCTGTTGATAGTTTCCTTCTCTGTACAGAATCTCTTTAGTTTAATTTGATTACTTTTGTCATTTTTTGATTTTGTTCCAATCGCTTTTGGTGTCTTTGTCTATTCCTATTAAATCTTTGCCCATTCCAATGCCCGGAATTGTATTGCCTAGGTTGTCTTCCAAAGTTTTCATACTTTTGGGCTTTATATTTAAGTCTTTCATTCATCTTCAATAAACTTTTGTATATGATGTAAAGAAGAGATCCAATTTCAATATTCTACATTTGGCTAGCCAGTTATTCCAGTACCAATTATTAAATAGGGAATTCTTTACCCATTGCTTGTTTTTGTCAGTTTTGTCAAAAATCAGATAGTCATAGATTTGTGGCTTAATTTCTGGGTTCTCAGCCAAAAATGACAAGAGGGATATTACCACTGGCAACACATGTATTAGGTCGTTCTTATGCTGCTAATAAAGACATACCTGAGACTGGACAATTTATAAAGGAAAGAGGTTTAATTAACTCACAGATCAGCATGTCTTGGGAGGCCTCATGAAACTTACAATCATGGTGGAAAGGGAAGCAGATATGTTCTTCTTTACATGGTGGCAGAAAAGAGAATGAGAGTTGAGCAAAGGGGGAATCCCCTTATAAAACTATCAGATCTTGTGAGAACGTATTCACTATCATGAGAATACTATGGGGGAAACCACCCCATGATTCAATTACCTCCTACCAGGTCCCTCCCATGACATGTGGAGATTATGGGAATAAAAATTGAAGATGAGATTTAGGTAAGGACACAGTCAAATCATATTATTCCACCCCTGGCACTACCCAAATCCAATGTCTACACATTTAAAAACACAATCATGCCCTTCCAATAGTCCCCCAAAATCCTAAGTTATGCCAGCATTAACTCAAAAGTCCAAGTCCAACATCTCATCTGATACAAGGCAAGCCTCTTCTGCCTATGAGCCTGTAAAATCAAAAGCAAGTTAGTTATTTCCTAGATACAGTGTGGTGCAGACATTGGGTAAATACAACGATTCCAAATGGGAGAAATTTGCCAAAATGAACAAGGTACAGTCCCCACGCAAGTTTGAAATCCAGTGGTGCAGTCAAATCTTAAAGCTCTGAAATGGTCTATTTTGACTCTATTTTTCACATCCAGAGCATTCAGATGCAAGAGGTGTGCTCCCAGCATCTTGGGCAGCTCAGCCCCTGTGGTTTTGCAGTGTACAGCATGCCTCCTTCCTGATTCATGGGCTGCAATAAAATGTCTGCAGCATTTCCAGGTGCATGGTGGAAACTGTCAGTGGATCTATTATTCTGTGTGTGGAGATTGGTGGCCCTCTTCTCACAGCTCCACTAGGCAGTGAGCCAGTGGGGACTCTGTTGTGGGGTTCCCATTGCACAATTCCCTTTTTTGCTGACCTAGCAGAGGTTCTCCCTAAGGGGTCCACCCCTGTAGAAAACTTCTGCCTGGACATCCAAGCATTTCCATACATCCTCTGAAATCTAGTCAGAGGTAACCAAACCTTAATTATTGACTTCTGTGCACCCACAGGCCCAACACTACATGGAAGCTGCCAAGGCTTGGACTTGCACCTTCTGAAAAAATGGCCTGAGGAGTTTTTGTTTTGTTTTGTTTTGTTTTGCCAGAGCTGGAGATTGTGGGATGTAGGGCAACAAGTCCTGAGATGACAAATAGAAGGGGGGGCCCTGGACTTGGTCCATGGAACTATTTTTCCCTTTTAGGCCTCCTGGATTATGATGGGAAAAGTTGCTGTGAAGGTCTCCGACATGCCCTGTAGATATTTTTCTCATTGTCTTGGTGATTAACTCTCAGCTCCTTGTTACTTATGCAAATTTCTGCAGCCAGCTTGAATTTATCGTGAGAACATGTTTTTTTGTTTTTGTTTTTGTTTTTATTTACAGCACATTATCAGGCTGCAAAATTTTCAAACTTTTGTGCTGTGCTTCCTCTTGAATGCCTCACTGCTTGACCAGATAGCCCAACAACAACTTTGTTTTTTGTTCTTTTTTTAAAAATTTATTTATTATTATTATACTTTAAGTTGTAGGGTACATGTGCATAACGTGCAGGTTTGTTACATATGTATACTTGGGACTTGTTGGTGTGCTGCACCCATCAACTCGTCATTTACATCAGGTATAACTCTCAATGCAATCCCTCCCCCCTCCCCCCTCCCCCCTCCCCATGATAGGCCCCGGTGTGTGATGTTCCCCTTCCTGAGTCCAAGTGATCTCATTGTTCAGTTCCCACCTATGAGTGAGAACATGCGGTGTTTGGTTTTCTGTTCTTGTGATAGTTTGCTAAGAATGATGGTTTCCAGCTGCATCCATGTCCCTACAAAGGACACAAACTCATCCTTTTTGATGGCTGCATAGTATTCCATGGTGTATATGTGCCACATTTTCTTAATCCAGTCTGTCACTGATGGACATTTGGGTTGATTCCAAGTCTTTGCTATTGTGAATAGTGCTGCAATAAACATACGTGTGCATGTGTCTTTATAGCAGCATGATTTATAATCCTTTGGGTATATACCACTAATGGGATGGCTGGGTCATGTGGTACATCTAGTTCTAGATCCTTGAGGAATCGCCATACTGTTTTCCATAATGGTTGAACTAGTTTACAATCCCACCAACAGTGTAAAAGTGTTCCTATTTCTCCACATCCTCTCCAGCACCTGTTGTTTCCTGACTTTTTAATGATCACCATTCTAACTGGTGTGAGATGGTATCTCATTGTGGTTTTGATTTGCATTTCTCTGAAGGCCAGTGATGATGAGCATTTTTTCATGTGTCTGTTGGCTGTATGAATGTCTTCTTTTGAGAAATGTCTGTTCATATCCTTTGCCCACTTTTTGATGGGGTTGTTTGTTTTTTTCTTGTAAATTTGTTTGAGTTCTTTGTAGGTTCTGGATATTAGCCCTTTGTCAGATGAGTAGATTGCAAAAATTTTCTCCCATTCTGTAGGTTGCCTGTTCACTCTGATGGTAGTTTCTTTTGCTGTGCAGAAGCTCTTTAGCTTAATTAGATACCATTTGTCAATTTTGGCTTTTGCTGCTGTTGCTTTTGGTGTTTTAGACATGAAGTCTTTGACCATGCCTATGACCTGAATAATACTAGCTAGGTTTTCCTCTAGGGTTTTTATGGTATTAGGTCTAACATTTAAGTCTCTAATCCATCTTGAATTAATTTTCGTATAAGGAGTAAGGAAAGGATCCAGTTTCAGCTTTCTACTTATGGCTAGCCAATTTTCCCAGCACCATTTATTAAATAGGGAATCCTTTCCCCATTTCTTGTTTCTCTCAGGTCTGTCAAAGATCAGATGGCTGTAGATGTGTGGTGTTATTTCTGAGGACTCTGTTCTGTTCCATTGGTCTTTATCTCTGTTTTGGTACCAGTACCATGCTGTTTTGGTTACTGTAGCCTTGTAGTATAGTTTGAAGTCAGGTAGTGTGATGCCTCCAGGTTTGTTCTTTTGACTTAGGATTGTCTTGGAGATGCAGGCTCTTTTTTGGTTCCATATGAACTTTAAAGCAGTTTTTTCCAATTCTGTGAAGAAACTCGTTGGTAGCTTGATGGGGATGGCATTGAATCTATAAATTACCTTGGGCAGTATGGCCATTTTCACGATATTGATTCTTCCTATCCATGAGCATGGTATGTTCTTCCATTTGTTTGTGTCCTCTTTGATTTCACTGAGCAGTGGTTTGTAGTTCTCCTTGAAGAGGTCCTTTATATCCCTTATAAGTTCGATTCCTAGGTATTTTATTCTCTTTGAAGCAATTGTCAATGGAAGTTCATTCATGATTTGGCTCTCTGTTTGTCTGTTACTGGTGTATAAGAATGCTTGTGATTTTTGCACATTAATTTTGTATCCTGAGACACTGCTGAAGTTGCTTATCAGCTTAAGGAGATTTTGGGCTGAAACAATGGGGTTTTCTAAATATACAATCATGTCATTTGCAAACAGGGACAATTTGACTTCTTCTTTTCCTAACTGAATACCCTTGATTTCTTTCTCTTGCCTAATTGCCCTAGCCAGAACTTCCAACACTATGTTGAATAGGAGTGGTGAGAGAGGACATACCTGTCTTGTGCCAGTTTTCAAAGGGAATTTTTCAAGTTTTTGCTCATTCAGTATGATATTGGCCGTGGGTTTGTCATAGATAGCTCTTATTTTTTTGAGGTACATTCCATCAATACCGAATTTATTGAGCGCTTTTAACATGAAGGGCTATTGAATTTTGTCAAAAGCCTTTTCTGCATCTATTGAGAGAATCATGTGGTTCTTGTCTTTGGTTCTGTTTATATGCTGGATTATGTTTATTGATTTGCGAATGTTGAACCAGCCTTGCATCCCAGGGATGAAACCCACTTGATCATGGTGGATAAGCTTTTTGATGTGTTGCTGAATCCGGTTTGCCAGTACTTTATTGAGGATTTTTGCATCGATGTTCATCAGGGATATTCGTCTCAAATTCTCTTTTTTTGTTGTGTCTCTGCCAGGCTTTGGTATCAGGATGATGTTGGCCTCATAAAATGAGTTAGGGAGGATTCCCTCTTTTTCTATTGATTGGAATAGTTTCAGAAGGAATGGTACCAACTCCTCCTTGTACCTCTGGTAGAATTCAGCTGTGAATCCATCTGGTCCTGGACTTTTTTTGGTTGGTAGGCTATTAATTGTTGCCTCAATTTCAGAGCCTGCTATTGGTCTATTCAGGGATTCAACTTCTTCCTGGTTTAGTCTTGGAAGAGTGTAAGTGTCCAGGAAATTATCCATTTCTTCTAGATTTTCCAGTTTATTTGCGTAGAGGTGTTTATAGTATTCTCTGATGGTAGTTTGTATTTCTGTGGGGTCGGTGGTGATATCCCCTTTATCATTTTTAACTGCGTCGATTTGATTCTTCTCTCTTTTCTTCTTTATTAGTCTTGCTAGTGGTCTGTCAATTTTGTTGATCTTTTCAAAAAGCCAACTCCTGGATTCATTGATTTTTTGGAGGGTTTTTTGTGTTTCTATCTCCTTCAGTTCTGCTCTGATCTTAGTTATTTCTTGCCTTGTGCTAGCTTTCGAATGTGTTTGCTCTTGCTTCTCTAGTTCTTTTAATTGCGATGTTAGAGTGTCAATTTTAGATCTTTCCTGCTTTCTCTTGTGGGCATTTAGTGCTATAAATTTCCCTCTACACACTGCTTTAAATGTGTCCCAGAGATTCTGGTATGTTGTATCTTTGTTCTCATTGGTTTCAAAGAACATCTTTATTTCTGCCTTCATTTCGTTATGTACCCAGTAGTCATTCAGGAGCAGGTTGTTCAGTTTCCATGTAGTTGAGTGGTTTTGATTGAGTTTCTTAGTCCTGAGTTCTAGTTTGATTGCACTGTAGTCTGAGAGACAGTTTGTTATAATTTCTGTTCTTGTACATTTGCTGAGGAGTGCTTTACTTCCAAATATGTGGTCAATTTTAGAGTAAGTACGATGTGGTGCTGAGAAGAATGTATATTCTGTTGATTTGGTGTGGAGAGTTCTATAGATGTCTATTAGGTCTGCTTGCTGCAGAGATGAGTTCAATTCCTGGATATCCTTGTTAACTTTTTGTCTCATTGATCTGTCTAATGTTGACAGTGGAGTGTTGAAGTCTCCCATTATTATTGTATGGGAGCCTAAGTCTCTTTGTAAGTCTCTAAGGACTTGCTTGATGAATCTGGGTGCTCCTGTATTGGGTGCATATATATTTAGGATAGTTAGCTCTTCCTGTTGAATTGATCCCTTAACCATTATGTAATGGCCTTCTTTGTCTCTTTTGATCTTTGATGGTTTAAAGTCTGTTTTATCAGACACTATTATTGCAACCTCCACTTTTTTTTGTTCTCCATTTGCTTGGTAAATCTTCCTCCATCCCTTTATTTTGAGCCTATGTATGTCTCTGCGTGTGAGATGGGTCTCCTGAATACAGCAGACTGATGGGTCTTGACACTTTATCCAGTTTGCCAGTCTGTGTCTTTTAATTGGAGCATATAGTCCATTTACATTTAAGGTTAAGATTGTTATGTGTGAACTTGATCCTGCCATTATGATATTAACTGGTTATTTTGCTCGTTAGTTGATGCAGTTTCTTCCTTGCCTCGATGATCTTTACATTTTGGCATGTTTTTGCAATGGCTGGTACCGATTGTTCCTTTCCATGTTTAGTGCTTCCTTCAGGGTCTCTTGTAAGGCAGGCCTAGTGGTTGCAAAATCTCTAAGCATTTGCTTATCTGTAAAGGATTTTATTTCTCCTTCACTTATGAAACTTAGTTTGGCTGGATATGATATTCTGGGTTTAAAATTCTTTTCTTTAAGAATGTTGAATATTGGCCCCCACTCTCTTCTGGCTTGGAGAGTTTCTGCCAAGAGATCTGCTGTTAGTCTGATGGGCTTCCCTTTGTGGGTAACCCGACCTTTCTCTCTGGCTGCCCTTAAGATTTTTTCCTTCATTTCAACTTTGGTGAATCTGGCAATTATGTGTCTTGGAGTTGCTCTTCTCGAGGAGTTCTCTGTATTTCCTGGATTTGAATGTTGGCCTGCCCTACTAGGTTGGGGAAGTTCTCCTGGATCATATCCTGAAGAGTGTTTTCCAACTTGGTTCCACTTTCTCCCTCACTTTCAGGCACCCCAATCAGACGTAGATTTGGTCTTTTTACATAATCCCATACTTCTTGCAGGCTTTGTTCATTTCTTTTTCTTCTTTTTTCTTTTGCTTTCTCTTCTCTCTTCATTTCATTCATTTGATCCTCAATCGCTGATACTCTTTCTTCCAGTTTTTCGAGTCGGTTACTGAAGCTTGTGCATTTGTCACGTATTTCTCGTGTCATGGTTTTCATCTCTTTCATTTCGTTTAGGACCTTCTCTGCATTAATTACTCTAGCCATCAATTCTTCCACTTTTTTTTCAAGATTTTTAGTTTCTTTGCGCTGGGTACGTAATTCCTCCTTTAGCTCTGAGAAATTTGATGGATTGAAGCCTTCTCCTCTCATCTCGTCAAAATCATTCTCCATCCAGCTTTGATCCGTTGCTGGCGATGAGCTGCGCTCCTTTGCCGGGTGAGATGCCCTCTTATTTTTTGGATTTCTCGCTTTTCTGCCCTGCTTTTTCCCCATCTTTGTGGTTTTATCTGCCTCTGGTCTTTGATGATGGTGATGTACTGATGGGGTTTTGGTGTAGGTGTCCTTCTTGTTTGATAGTTTTCCTTCTAACAGTCAGGACCCTCAGCTGTAGGTCTGTTGGAGATTGCTTGAGGTCCACTCCAGACCCTGTTTGCCTGGGTATCAGCAGCAGAGGCTGCAGAAGATAGGATATTTCTGAACAGCGAGTGTACCTGTATGATTCTTGCTTTGGAAGCTTCCTCTCAGGGGTGTACTCCACCCTGTGAGGTGTGGGGTGTCAGACTGCCCCTAGTGGGGGATGTCTCCCAGTTAGGCTGCTCAGGGGTCAGGGACCCACTTGAGCAGGGAGTCTGTCCCTTCTCAGATCTCAGCCTCCGTGTTGGGAGATCCACTGCTCTCTTCAAAGCTGTCAGACAGAGTCGTTTGCATCTGTAGAGTTTTCTGCTGCGTTTGTTATTGTTTACTGTGCCCTGTCCCCAGAGGTGGAGTCTACAGAGACAGGCAGGTTTCCTTGAGCTGCTGTGAGCTCCACCCAGTTCGAGCTTCCCAGAGGCTTTGTTTACCTACTTAAGCCTCAGCAATGGCGAGCGCCCCTCCTCCAGCCTCGCTTCTGTCTTGCCAGTAGATCACAGACTGCTGTGCTAGCAATGAGGGAGGCTCCGTGGGTGTGGGACCCTCCCGGCCAGGTGTGGGATATGATCTCCAGGTGTGCCTGTTTGCTTAAAGCGCAGTATTGGGGTGGGAGTTACCTGATTTTCCAGGTGTTTTGTGTCTCAGTTCCCCTGGCTAGGAAAAGGGATTCCCTTCCCCCTTGCGCTTCCCAGGTGAGGCAATGCCTCGCCCTGCTTCAGCTCTCGCTGGTTGGGCTGCAGCAGCTGACCAGCACCAATCGTCCGGCACTCCCCAGTGAGATGAACCCAGTACCTCAGTTGAAAATGCAGAAATCACTGGTCTTCTGTGTCGCTCGCACTGGGAGTTGGAGACTGGAGCTGTTCCTATTTGGCCATCTTGCTCCGCCCCTTCCAACAAAAACTTTGTATGAAGTTCCAAACTTTTCCACATTTGCCTGTCTTCTACTGAGTCCTCTAAACTGTTCCAACCTCTACCTTTTAACCAGTTCCAAATTTCTTCCACATTTACAGATATTTTTATAGCAGTAACCCACTCTCTGTGTTACCAATGTACTGTACTATTCCGTTCTCATGCTGCTAATAAAGATGAACCAGAGACTGGGTAACATAGAAAAGAAAGAGATTAAACTGACTCACAGTTCAGCATGGATAGGGTGGCCTCGGGAAATGTACAATCATTGTGGAAGGGGAAGTAACCATGTCTTTCTTCACATGACAGCAGTAGAGAGAAGAATAAGGGTAGAGAAAAGTGAGAAGCTCCTTATAAAGCCATCAGATCTCATGAGAACTTACTCACTATCCCAAGAATAGCATACTGGAAACCACTCCTAGGATTGAATTACTTCCCACCAGATTCCTCCCAGGACATCTGGGGATGATGGGAACTACAATTCAAGATGAGATTTGGGTGGGGATATGGCCAAATCGTATCACCACAGAAATAAAAACAACCATCAAAGAATATTTTGAATACAACTATGCATATAAACTAGAAAATCTAGAAGAAATGTATAAACTTCTGAGCACATACACCCTCCTAAAACTGAACCAGGAAGAAGTTGGATCCCTGAACAGACCAATAACTAGCTCTGAAATGAGGCAGTAATAAGTAGCCTATCAACAAACAAAACCCCAGGACTAGATGGATTCACAGCTGAATTCTACCAAATGTATAAAGAAGAGTGAGTAACATTCCTACTGAAACTATTCCCAAAAACTGAAGAGTAGTGACTCCTCCCTAACTTATTCTGTGAGGCCAGAATCATCCTGATACCAAAACCTGGCAGAGACACAACAGAGAAAGGAAATTTCAAGCAAGTATCCTTGATGAACATTGATGCAAAAATCCTAAACAAAATACTGACAAACAAAATTCAACAGCACATCCAAAAGCTTATCCAAGGCAATCAAGTAGGCTTTATCCCTGGAGTGCAAGTTTGGTTCAACATAAACAAATCAATAAATGTGATTCATCACATAAGCAGAACTAAAGACAAAAACCACATGATAATCTCAACAGATGTAGAAAGACTTTTGGTAAAATTCAACATCCTTCATGTTAAAAACTCTCAGAAAATAGGTATTAAAGGAACATACCCCAAAATAGTAAGAGGAACTATGACAAACTCTACAGCAAACATCATAATACATGGGCAAAAGCTGGAAGCATTCCTATTGAGAACAGGCACAAGACAAAGATGCCCTCTCTCACCACATCTATTCAACTTTGTACTGAAAGTCCTGGGCATTGAAATGAGGCAAGAGAAGGAAATAAAGGGCATCCAAATAGAAAGAGAGAAAGTCAACCTATCTCTGTTTTCAGTTGTCATTATCCTGTATCTAAAAAAAACCCACGGTCCCAGCCCAAAAGTTCCTTAAGCTGATAAACAACTTCAGCAATGTCTCAGACTACAAAATCAATGAGCAAACATCACTAATATTCATAGACACTAACAACAGTCAAGCCAAGATCCAAATCAGGGATGCAATTCCATTCACAATTGCCACAAAAAGAATTTTAAAAATACCTACGAATATAGCTAACAGGGAAAATTAAAGATCTCTACAAGCAGAACTGCAAAACACTGCTAAAAGAAATCAAAGATGACAAAAACAAGTGAAATAAACGTTCCATGGATAGGAAGAATAATGACATTAAAATGGCCTCAATGCCCAAAGTAATTTATAGACTTGATGCTATTCCCATGAAACCATCATTGACATTCTTCACAGAGTTATAAAAATAAAACTATTTTAAAATTCATATGGAATCAAAAAAGAGCCTGAATAGCCAAGGTAATTCTATGTGAAAAGAACAAAGCTAGAGTCATTAAGCTACTGAACTTCAAACTATAGTACATGACTACAGCAACCAATACAGCGTGGTTCTGACACAAAAACAATTACGTAGATCAATGAAACAAGCCTTTAATAATAAAGATATTTTATGTACAGTGAGCTGATATGCCTATGTAACATTATATATGTGAAAAGGTATGTACATTAGAGTTCATGTTTATTATAAAATTATGCAACTTCCTCACCCAAAACAAGAAAAGAACATATAAGAAATCAGAACAAAAAAAGCACTAGAGATGACATTAACAATTTTATAAACATCATTTCATTAAGCATTGTATTCATATGTGTGTATAGGTATTTATTATTTTTGCAAAATCTATATATAATGTAATGTGTACACATGTATTAATTAACTGAATATGAAGATTACTGTAGCCTTTCATTATAACTTTAGCAAGAGAATAAAAATTCAGGTCAACATCATTTCAAATTGTACAGAAAATTATGAAAAATTATGAGATCAGAATAATATGTGAAATCAAAATATCATAAATATGTAAGTCCATATGGACTACAGATAAATCTGTATTTTCTTTATTCAACATTTCCCTAATTCACATTTTTCTTGGTTCTGAAGCTTCACATTCTTACTTATAATTCACCATAATTTTATGTGATAATAATATACTTCCTCAAATTTTTTTTGTATGGATGTTACATGATGAGATAAAAATACACAAAAGCACAGCAAAAAGTATACTGAATTAGTTTGCAAGGTGTTTTACATATTTTGGCCCTCATTTTTTTTTTTTTTTTTTTGTCTCTAAAATGAAAAGAAGAGAATTGTGTTACCCATAACAGTCAAGAAGCAATTGGTGATCATTTGTCTTCAATGTATGGTTTAGGAAATTAAATGTACCCCAAAAAAGCCCCACCACCAAAAGGCAAGAAAAATATTAATGTTGTAATTTGGAAAGAATTATTACATGTGTTACTGAAGGACTCTGGAAGTCCGGAAATCACTTATGTATTTTCTAGAGTAGACATACCTCAGGGATAATATGGGTTCAATTCCAGACCACCACAATGAAGCAAATATCACAAAACAATAATTCACATAATTTTCTTGGCCTCCTGGTAAATATAAAAGTTATATTTACAGTATATTGTAGTCTATTTAATAAGTATTCAGTAGGATTATGTCTAAAAAATGTATACATGCTTTTAAAAAATGTTATTTTTAAAACTTAGTAATAATATGAGCCTTCAGCGAGTTAAAATCCTTTTGTGGGTGTAGGGTTTTGCCTCAATGTTGATGGCTGGCTGACTGATCAGAGGGCTGGTTGCTAAACGTTGGGGTACCTTGGTAGGGCAATTTCTTAAAGTAAGGTAACAATGATGTTTGCAGCATCAATTCACTCACAAAAGATTTTCTGTTGCATGTGAAGTTGTTTGATAGTATTTTACCCACCGTAGAACTTCTTTCCAAATTAGAGTCAGTTATCTGAAACCTTGACACTGTTGTATCAACTGAGTTTATGTAATACTGTAAAGTTTTGTTGTCAACAATGTTTACAGCATCTTCACCAGAAAAGTTTCTATCTAAACAAATAAATGAACAAAACAAACAAATGAAAACACTTTGCTCACTAATAAGAAGCAACTCTTCCTATGTTCAACTTTTAACATGAAATTTCAATGATTCAGTCACATCTTCAGACTCCACTTTTAAATCTAATTCCCTAGTTATTTCTACCTTATCTGCAATCACTGTCTCCACTGAAGTATTGAATTCCTTAAAGTCATCTATGAGAGTTGGGATCAACTTCTTCCAAAATCCTGTTCGTAATGATATTTTGATCTCCTTTGATGAATCACAAACAGGTGCATTTTCAATAAGGAGTAACATTTTGAAATAAATCTTTATTTTTTGAGAATATGTTCTCAACAGGGGGCTTAAACCATTCAGTAAATCATCCTGTAAAGAAATGAGTTATCATTCAGGTTTTGTTATTTTATAGAACATAGGTAGAGTAGACATAGCATAATTATTAAGAACTGCAAGATTTTCAAAATGGTAAATGAGCATTGGCTTCAACTTAAATTCACCAGTTGCATTATCCTTTAGCTAGAAAGTCAACCTGTCCTTTGAAGCTTTGAAGATAAGCATTGATTTCTCTGGTATAACTCTAAAAATCCTAGATGGCATCTTCTTCCAATATGAAGCTAATTTTCTACATTGAAACCCTGTTGTGTAGTGTAGTCACCTTCATAAATCATCTTAGCTAGATCTTCCGAATAACTCCCTTCCACTTCTGCATCAGTCCTTGCTGCTTCACCTTGCACTTTTATGTCATGGGGATGCCTTCTGTTCTTCAATCTCATGAACCAAACTCTGCTAGCTTCAAACTTTTCTTCTGCAGTTTCTTCCCCTCTCACCCATCTTAGAATTAGAGAAAGATAGAGCCTTGCTTTGGATTAGGCTTTGATTCATTACCAGTGAAATCTCAGAAGTACTAGAAAGATTTTCTTGCTTTCAAATTTCGTAGTTTACCTTCTGATTGCTATTATTCTTACTTTTCTGCCCAAATGACAATTTGGGCTTTGTCCCTTAAACTTAAATATTACCAAGATTCAGTCCAGATTTCTATTTTGCATATCTGTTTTGCGTGATTAAGTTTTGTCTGGTTTGATCTTCTATCTAGACCACTCAAACTTTCTCCATATTAACAATAATTCTTTTTTCTTGCCTTATCATGTGTGTATTCATTGGAGTAGCACTTTTAATTTCCTTCAGAAATTTTTCCTTCACATTCACAACTTGGCTAACTGGTGGAACCGACCTATATTTTAGTGTATCTTGGCTTTTGACACGTCTCCCCACTAAGCTCAATCATTTCTAGCTTCTGATTTAAAATGAGATACTTGTGATGCTTTCTTTCACTTGAACATTTAGAAGCCATTGTAGGATAGTTAATTGGCCTAATTTCAAAATTGTTATGTCTTAGGGAAAAGGGAAGCCTGAGGAGAGGTAGAGAGATGGGAGAATTGCTGGTCAGTGGAGTAGTCAGAACACACACATTTATAAATTAAATTTGCTGTCTTATGTGAGCATGGTTTGAGGTGTTCCCAATTACAATATTAATATCAAAGACCACTGATCAAAGGTCACATAACAGACATAATAATAACAATAAACCTTGACATATGGTGATAATTACCAAGATGTGAAAGACGGACATGAAATGAGCACATGTTGTTGATAAAATGGTGCCCATATATTTGCTCAACACAGGATTGCCACTAATATTGGATTTATAAAAAGCACAGTATCTGCAACATAGAGCTAAGCAAAGCATAACAAAACAAGGCTGCCAGTAATGAGGAATAGAACTATGAAAGAATATTTTTCCAGTGAACACAGAAGATCAAGCGTAAGGGTCAGTTAAAATAATGGTAAATATTGAAATGAGGCCTAGGATAAACAAAAAATGGAAGTCAGTAAGAGTCTTTCGTATGGGTTTTCAGAAGAACTGTAGTAATATTTGCCTATATAAAGAATGCAGAAGTAAAGGTAATACTTAAATTCACATTGGGTAAAAGATAAAAAATTCAATTTTAGACATTTTGAATTTAGGTGATGATGGGATGTGTAACATAAAGTCATAAAAATAGGGTGTAAATATGAAGCTGAAATGTGAGTACAGGTTTTAATTATTTAGACTGTCAAGAATCTTACTTAGAGATGCAATTTTAAGCCTTTATAGAAGATAAAGTTTCTGAAACACCACACGTTCATACAGAGGGAAAAAAGAAATCTGTAAATGAAATCTTGTTGAATGCTTAAGTTTAGGGGACAAAACCAAAACAGTTACTGAGGGAGGAAACTAAGAATAACAATCAGAAGCCAAGAGAAGAAACTTGAAAACAAGAAAATCTTTCAAGTACTTCTCAGATTGCAGTGGTAATATGCCCTGGGAAAAATGAATTGAATTGGCTATTTGCTTATAAATATTGAGTTAAAAAGAAGATATATATCATGGAAGTATCAGAAGCCCATGGAATCTAAAATTATGTAAATTTTCTTTAATGATTTTCCAGGTCTCTCCAAATGTGTTATGGTAAGTGAAAACAAATTTGGATACCCTTTTGACAATCCTCACAGCTTCTAGCAAATGCCAGAATAAGTACCCCTCCCAGTGGGTTCTTAAATGAATGATTGACCTCAGTGAAGCCTTTTATATATAATTATTTTGGACAGTCACTGCAATAAAGGGGTGTACTTGGGTGCTTGGGTACTTTGATGTGATTTTCCAAAAAGATACATTGTTACTTTGTCACCTGCTATATTCAAAAAGGATTACTAAAATGGGCATAACATCTGCTTCTAGATTATTTCATAATAATTTGTCATATTGAATGGAATATACGGAAAAATATTTTATCTACAGCAAAATCTACTATTGAGGGGGAATGTAAACAGGTTATCAAAATTATTTTTGTGATGGCAGATTGAGATTTCCAAAACTGTATTAACTAAATCTATTAACATTTGGGCCTATTTCGATGTCTCAAATATGTCCCGGTTCTTTCCAGTTTGATTACTCAGGCTCACCAACAATGCTCTCCCTCAGATCTCCATAGGTTCACTTCCTATTATTTAGCTCTCAGTTCCAGTGTCACCTCTTGAGAGAAACCTTCCCTCGAACATTGACCAATACCATCCCTCCTACAGCTGCTTTGCATTCTATTAGCTGGTTTTATGTACTTCATAACATTTATTAATATCTGAAATTATTTCAGACAATTGCCAGTCACTACATTTATAATGTAAGCTCTGTGAGGACACAGAGTTCACTGCCATTTTTGCAACACTTAGAACAATGCCTAGGATATAGTAGGTGTTCACCAAAGTTAGGTGTTTATCAAAGTTAAAGATTACTTCTTCAAAGGCAGGGAAAAAGTAAATAATAAAAGAAGACCCATATCCACCAAGGCTGAAGAGTAAATTCAGTCATTTTTCTTTTATAACAAAATTATCTGATTTTTAAATAGTATGATAAAACTGTTAATACTTGAACCAACAAAGACGGTATTCATTGACTGTTTAGCCAACAATTGCAAAAGTTATTTGTTTTTCCAGAAAAATCTTCCAGAGATCTATTTTTGTCAACAATAAAATAATTTTTCTTACAGAAAAGCATAGGAAAATACTTCACTATCAATTCTTCCTCTAGTGTTTTACTCAGCACCCATTAGCTTCATTGTTTCCATGTACGGAGTGAAAAAAGAAAATCTTGACTCCAACCATTTTTTGTTGCCAATTATCCTCTCTCCAGAATTGTAAAAATAATTATTTTCTTATATTTATATAGAGATTTCCAATTATTCAAGTGCTAATAAAGAAAAGTATAGGCTATTCTAGGACTTTAATGAGAAAACTAAGACGAAAAGAAAAATGATTTATGTGACAACAAAGAAGAAATATAACATTTAAAGGAATTCTGAACTATTTTGGTTGAAGAATGTGTCTTCAAATGCTAGTGTAATCCTCAAGAAATTAAACAGAGAAAACAATCTAGAATAAAAATTCAAAAAATGTCTTTTTACAATTTCAAGCTTAAAATTACATTTAAAAGTTTATCAACAAAGGTCATCAAACTCATGAGATGATGGGCAAAAACATATTTTTAAGAGAAAGATATTTATTATGGAACACTTACTGGTGAATTAGGATAGTCATTGAGTTTTCAATTATAACTTTACAATTTAGCCCCTGAAGCTTTTTGCTTATTAGAACTGTAATTAAACTAATATCAGAACTCAAAGTATATTTTTACAATATTTAATTATAACAAAAAACAGATACATATTTTCCAAGAAAATGTTTGAATGTACAATTATAGCTGCTTAAAAGGAATACTTTATTATGAAATCCAGATTAATATTTTAACAAATATTCATTTTATTTAAAGATATAGTTAATATTGAACTGGCATTTTTAATGATATTTGTGTTTGCTGCTTTCCATATTGGTTCATCCGGAAATTGAATTTTATTTGCTAATTATTGTGTTAATTTGTTTTTATAGTTAATTATAGCAGCAATGTTATAAAATGATACATTCATATTAGATCAAATTGAGACATCTGCCTAACAAATTTAATAACATGTGAGAGACACCACACTGACTCTGATATCATTACAAAATAATGTATCAACTTTTAAATTCAGTAATCTGTAGTTCAGGGTTGTGTTAGAAGGTAATATATGCTACAGAAACCATAACTTATATCTGAAAAGCTGAGGTAAAATCCAGTGATAGTATTACTTGGAAGAAATAATCTATGTCTCATTGGATTAAAACACCAGTCCAAAAGCAGAGTCATTATGATGAAGGGAGTTGAGATCTAGCACATCTAAATGTTTACAATATTTCTGAATTGTGCTAAAATGTGAGATATGAATAAGACATGCCTTAGTTCAGCTAATGTTTTTACTGCAAATGTTGATACTTCAAAGTAGTTTTCTAATTTCAGATATTAAGGGTGAATTAGTCAGATTTCCACTTATGGATATGATGGAGTACCTGTTAGTAAACAAATGGCTTTGGAGAACAATTAGAACAGAAGAGCTAGATAATATTTCAAAGAATCAATTTCTTTAAGGATATTACCTGTCTCCCAAGCCAGCCGTATCTTGAGGGGCCAAGATCGCAGAATATCGAGAGTTAATATTATATGCATCACTTTTGATCTTTATTGTAACCCACTATAAGCCTTAGATACACCTCACAAATTTTGTATTACATTTTTATTAACATTTTGGATTGAAATATTCTCTATTTTTCCTTGAGATTAATTTTAACCCATAGGTTATTAAAAAGTATGCTATTTAATTTTTAGATAATTGAAATGTTTCTAAATATTTTTACTTACACATGTGTATATATATATACACACACATAAATATATATACACACACGTAAATACATAAATGTGTGTGTGTGTGTGTGTGTGTGTGTATAATTGGTTTGGTTTCCAATAGGTAGAAATGATTTTACAGTTCAAATTCAATGCCCTTCTGATCTGAGATCATACTCTGTATGAGTTAAATCACTTTAAATATATCATCTTATTTTTGTTTTATGATAAGCATTTTGTATTTCATCGTGAATACATCATGTGAATTTGAAAATAATATGTATTCTGCAACTGGGTTGAAGTGCTCTAAAATACCTATTAGACCAAAATGGTTGATAGCATTATTCAGATCATCTGACAACCACTTTTTCTTTCTCTAGTTGTTTTATCAATTACTGAGAGATGCATTCCAACTTAATAGTTGTAATTTTTGTCTCTGTAGTATTGATAAATCTAACATTTATGTAATAAACTTGAATATTATGGGTTAAGGGAAGGAATATAAAGGAGAGACAAAGAAATAGCCAAGTTGGCAAATACAAATATTTTGGATTAATAATGATTTTGCATTAATCTCTAGAAGTGGAAGAAATGCCAGAAGCCTACAGAGATAACTTATACTGTGTAAAATGCCTAGAGGTCACAATCCTTTCAACTAAAAATAAACATATTTTATATAAAAGAAAAAATAATGGGAATTCAGGAAATTTTTTAAAATTAAATTTTAGGAGACATTTGAAAAGACAACAATTTATAGAGCTTTGGTATTGCACTGTTTTACTTTTTGGAGGGAGAAAATGTGTTAAAGGAAATAAAGATGTTCATTACTTAATTCTGTGTATTACTTCAGTGTTTTGGAGAACCCCTCTTTGACATTCATGTTGCTCTTGAATTATGACAAATTTGACTACATGATAAATTTTATATTTTGCTTTGTAGGAAATCAAATATTTTAAGGTGTTCTTGTCCTTTGACCATAACATTTCCAAGGGCTTGGAGAGACCAGAATATAACTGTTTTTTTGTGAGTATACACCTAAGATTTCTTTTGAAAAATCTCATTGGTCAAAGTGTTAGTTATATAATAGAATGAATTTAAAGAGAATTTGAAAAATTGAGTATGTATAGCAATTGAAGTGATCCTGCAGTATTATTGCTGGGTTGAAGACCAAACTGGTAAATGAGAGTAGAACTTTAGATGGGCCACTGGGCTTTTTCAATTTGTGGAAATTAGAATAAAGTTTCGTGCCTATTTAGCTGTTCTATTTAATTATGACCCCATGACAACACATTCTGTTTTAGGAAACTGCTACTTTCTGTTGGCCTTTCTTATACCTGGAGCAAACACTTTACAGAAATGTTCCTTATCCTCTCGGTGAGAGAAGTTTGTTCCATAAGCTCCTATGTATTCTTAATTAGAAATTTCACTTGTAAGACTCCAATAAGCTGTTACATATGATACCCATACATCATAATGACTCTTAGTGCTATCCTTGGTAATATTTTAAAAATTAATATTTTTCTACTTCTGCTTTCTGTATAAGGTGTTTGGCTTAGCAACAAATAATCTGTCTTATGAAGCCTAGAGCCTAGATCCTAAATGAGGATCTATTGATTATTACAATTGTGGAAGTTTTATGTGTGAAAACACATAGGTACAAACATACCAATGAAGTTTTCTAATTAATAATCACAAATGACAAAATTTGCAGACCTAAAACTATCAAAATTATATAACCACTAAGAAGAAATAAGTTATTTCAGTAAGCACATCAATTGATTGCAATAACGAGAATAATGGTATTAATATTGATGAGGTTTCCTGAGTCAAACTGTGATGCTGTGTGCCATCACTATTCCCAGGTGCATTTTATTTTCAATAAAAAAATTACACAAACATACAATTTATAAAATTAGATGAGCTACACTGACAATGAACTCTCCCATGTTGAAGACCTTGTCTAGGAGGTGAATTTTATGTAATCAATATCATCTGCATTTCATCACTAGCAGGCTTTGTAACAGGTTTTAAGTGTCTTGATGCATGATGTAAGTCAGAAGTTCATAAGCTAGGAACAAAAAAAAAAAGAAAGAAAGAAAAAGAAAACAGAAGAACTCAAAGTCATTCCTAGCTCTTTTGCAGGGAATTCTGGAAACAAAAATATGTGCTCTTTTCAATTTTTGTTTGTTTGTTTGTTTTTGTTTTTGTTTTTTTTTTAAACACATTTTTGGGCCTGATTATTCTAACTGCTAAAAGGCATAGCATTTTCAGAGTTACCTTCGAATTTAAAATTAATAGTGGCTATTTTTATAATAGTAAGCTTCCCACCTACACTTTTGTAACAGTAATATGCACATCTGAAACAGCAAAGCACAACTGATATACGTGTTCACAATGAGAACCTGCTCAGGGAGAGTATTGACTGATCTCACCACAGTCACCGGCAGCATATCTTATAGTAGGATCGATAATATTTTGCCCTGAAATCCTTCTCAGATGTTTATTCAAACAGTGATTTCTCCAGAATTGGGAAACATCTGGAAAACATGACATATAAGGAATATCACAGTTCCTGAAATATAATTCAGTATAAGCAGATCGTGTTATTCTGTGTGTCTCTGGGGAGTCAAACTTAGATTATAGGTTAGAAATTAGTGTGAAGTAGATCCAGTTCTAAATTAACAGAACTCACTGGTAGTTAGGCTAGTCAAAAATTTAGAAAGAAGATATCCACAATAATTACTGCAGAAAAGAAGCTCTGCATTGGCTAGAGCATGCTGACATTGCTAATGCATAGATGGGATTTAAAACCTGAACTTTAAGATTAAAGATTGAGATCTGACATTTGTTTTTATTCTTTTTTATTTTTCCATAAGTTATTGGGGTACAGGTGGTATTTGGTTACATAAGTTCTTTAGTGGTGATTTGTGAGATTTTGGTGCACCAATCACCTGAGCAGTATACACTGCACTTATCTGTATTCTTCTCTCCCTTGGCCCTCTCCCACTCTTCCTCCCAAGTCCCCAAAGACCACTGCATCATTCTTATGCCTTTGTGTCCTCATAGCTTAGCTCCCACATATCAGTGAGAACATGTGATATTTCAATTTCCATTCCTGAGTTACTTCATTTAGAATAATAGTGTCCAATCTCATCCGGGTCACTGCAAATGCTGTTAATTCATTCCTTTTTATGACTGCGTAGTATTCCATTGCATGGATATGCAACAGTTTCTTTATCTACTCCTTGATTGATGGGCATTTAGGTTGGTTCCACGATTTTGTAATTGTGAGCTGTGCTTCTCTAAACATGTGTGTGCAAGTATCTTTTTCGAATAATAACATTTTTCCTCTGGGTAGATACCCAGTAGTGGGATTGCTGGATCAAATCATAGTTCTACTTTTAGATCTTTAAGGAATCTCCACCCTGTTTTCCATAGTGGTTGTACTAGTTTACATTTCCACCAGCAGTGTGGAAGTGTTCCCTGTTCCCTGTTCACCGCTTCCTTGCCAGCATCTACTGTTTTTTGAATTTTTGATTATGGGTATTCCTTCATGGTGAGGTGGTCTTGCATTGTGCTTTTGATTTGCATTTCCCTGATCATTAGTGATGCTGATCATTTTTTTTCATATGTTTCTTGGCCATTTGAAAATCTTCTTTTGAGAACTGTCTACTCATGTCCTTAGCCCACTTTTTGATGGGATTGTTTGGTTTTTTTTCTTACTGATTTGTTTGAGCTCGTTGTAGAGATTCTGGATATTGATCCTTTGTTAGATGTATACATTGTGAAGAGTTTCTCCCACTCTGTCGGTTGTCTGTTCACTGACTGTTACTTTTGCTATGAAAAACTTCTTTAGTTTAATTAGGCCCCAGCTATTTATCTTTGTTTCTATTGAATTTGCTTTTGGGTTCTTGGCCAAAAAATCCTTGCCTAAGCCAATTTCTAGAAGGGTTTTTCCGATGTTATCTTCCAGAATTTTTATAGTTTCAGGTCTCTCACCTTATAGAAAAGTCAAATCAAGATAGATTAAAATCTGTCATTTGTTAATTGTTTGATCTTTAGGAAATTTTTCTTACCTACACTTTCTATTATCACCCTGGACCACTGTTCTTGGATCCAGTGTGAGTCCATCATGCCTTACATTGTCCAGATCTCCCTCACAAACAATGGCTCTGCACAACATGCCACACCCCTGCGGCACATCCAAATTCAATGACCATATGATATTTTATGCACTAACATTTCTTTGATGCCATCAAAGACACATCAATGAGAAAGGAGACTTTAAACATCACCGACTTTTAGGAATACCAATACTCCCTGTAACTTTTCAATGTCGGTGGACCCATGGATGAATTAAGCCCTCTACCACTGGAGTGGTGCTATTTAGACAAGTGGTCCTTTGTTGAGGTGACATATATTTTCCACCCCATGTGTTCCTTTGCAGAGTGTCATGGGCCACAGAAAGTTTGCCTCTAGAAGAGGCCTTTCAGGAGTTTTGAGATGCCAGGCGTTCCTGTATAATGACATCTCTGGATGGATGAGACCATCCCACTTACCCATCAGATGTCCCAAATGTCCATCTTCCTTGGGGGCCTATCAGAAAGCTGGTTCCATTTTTTATATACAACCTCATACCAGGGATAGTGTCTGTACCTTAGAGATCATTATGTCAAACTTGTCGCTAACCATAACATAACTACGACTAAAGCCACAGCCAGTTCAATACAGCAACAGGATTCACTAAATTCCCAGATGAAATTGGTCCTGGACAACTGCATTGCCCTTGACTACCTTCTGGGTGAATAAGAAGAGGTGTTGTAATTAACACATTCTGCTCTGTCATCAGTAACAGTCAGCATACGGAGACTAGCGTGTAGAAATTGAATTAACAAGAACATTGGCTCTTGTTAGTTTCACCGTACTTACCATTACAGTTAATACTTGACCCTGTCAACTAGCTGAATCTGGGCACGTAAGGATGAAGGTTGTAGACTCTTCTCCAAACAGTCTTGATTATCATTCTAGAGTGGGCTGCCTCCTGGACCTTATCAGTGCTGCTTCAATTGACAAGATCTCCATGAGTTCTTATAGGTATCACAGATAATACGAGTAGTACTGGGGCAAAGGAACACAGCTATGGCTAATCATCTCATGGTTGACAAGTCTATGTAAGGGATGTATAAGGTCTACTTTTGCAGGACACATGAGAGTCAGGGGTAAACTGTGAGGGAAAGATTCAAGTGCAGCCTAATGTGTCCTTTATGTTCCCAAGAAGAACCATGTGCTCAGTACAAGACATTCTGATAAGCTCACAAATCTCATTGTACACAAAGAGCTAAGAGCACTACCAGTATGTCCCTGTTCCCTCTGTATCCGACACACGTAAACTTCTCTTGAAACTGTTTAGCTATGCATGTGTCACAGCCCCTACTAGAGCACTAAGTTGGATGGGTGTAGCCACACTATTCCATGATAGCTGCTCTATGAATACACCAGCCCTGGGGGACCCACACACTATAAAGGACTGGGTCTTGTGCATTCACTCTCTGCTCTTGTTGTATGTAAATGTTGAGCCTGGTGTAAGTGTTGTTTGCTCTCAGCAAGCTTGAATCATGAACTAGTTTATTTCCTGGATGGTATACTATCTGTCTTTTGATCTTGGCATCACTTGTGTTATATCCTATCTTGTGGCACAGCTTGACCACCTACTGAAACAGTATTCCTATGTGGAAATAGCCATCACAGGGTTACTGTCTAGGAAAATTGACCTAAAGCAGTTATCAAAATCCCTTATAGGAAACTAATTTGAAAACGAGATTTTGGAACTGGGGATCTGTCAGCTGGATTAAAATGTCAACTACTTCTCTAGGGTCAAGTAAAGTACTTATAGCCACTCATTGGTTGAGGTCATACAATTGCTAAAATTTCACTGGTAGTTCTTTGGAATGGGGGTAAAAGTGGAAGGAAATGTAGCCCGGGAAGTGTGTGACTGAAAAACAAATCCATTGACTCAGAGTAGCTCATACACTGATAGTAATGTATAGCCAACATGTCCCAGCATCAGTTGGTACAGAATATATGAAATTATAATTGGAATGTTTAAGGTCAAGCAAGATGTTTATAAGAAATTTGATTAGCAAGTATTTATTAATATAGGAGCATTACCCTGTGACATAGGAAGGTCCCAAGTACAGGATTCTAATCAGTGGCTAGTTGGGCATTTGGAAACTTATAGGAAGTCACAACCCCAGACTGTGAAGAGAAAATGTTGGAACTGACATAACAAATGGTGGATGAAGGGATCAAAAGCCTATATGGAATATGTTCAGCTTGATATATTACATAAGACAGAAAACCCTGTCCTAAAGGAAGGCCTGTGGGACATTGTATTTAGCAAAGTGATAAGAAATGCACTACTGAGATGAGCATCAGAATTGTTGAGAATTTCAGTGATGGGAATTCTTTGTAGACTAGAGTTGATGGTAGCCCCGGGTAGGAAGTACTAGTACAGAATTGGACTTCCTGAAAGCAAGGAAGATACAACAACTAAAAATAATGCAGACCAGGTGGCAGTGCTTAATTTTGAAATGTAATGAGCTAAAGGTTTAAGTGATTGTTAGGGGGCCTGGCTAACAGAGAGCTATGATGATAGGTATAGATACTTCTAAGAATAAGATTGATGGACTGATAACAAGGGTATTCCTCAATCTGTAGAACCAAAGAAATCAAGAACAGATTTTTAGGTGACTGCAGTGTAAAGATTCATTGTCCAGTTTCTGATTGAAAGAGTTGCAATGTAAAGATTCATTGTCCAGTTTCTGATTGAAAGAGTTCTCACAGCTGAACTCATTAAGTGAAAAATAGAAAATGGGTCCTAGTGTTGCAGTGAGAAAGAGACCCTCAGAATACTATGATAAAGTAATACCGCAATGATTTACCTAGTTATTTCCCAATGTGACGTGTGACCATTTATAAAGGGGACTCAATACACAAAAATGGGGAACACACAAACACTTTTAGGACAGTGGAACAGAGGGTCAAATTTCACATTGATACCCAGGAACTCAAAGTTCCATCATGACTGGCTGTTCAAATTGGGGGTGTTGGCTGGGTGCGGTGGCTCACACCTGTAATCTCAGCAATTTGGGAGGTGGAGGTGGGAGGATCACTTGAGGCCAGGAGTTCAAGACTAGCCTGGGCAACATAGCAAGAACTCATCTCAAGAAAAAATCAAAAAATTAGCCAGGCGTGGTAGTGTGCATCCGTAGTTTCAGCTACTCAGCAGGCCTAAGCAGAAAGATCACTTGAGCCCAGGAGGTTGAGGCTGCAGTGAGCCATGATCTCACTGCTGCACTCCAACCTGGGTGACAGAGCAACACCTTCCCTCAAAAATAAAGAAAAACAAATTAGAGGTGTTTAGGAATCATATAATAAATGGAATCTGGCTCACAGTGGGTCTGCTGCTTCCACAGATGGAGGTGGTTATATTTCTGGCCCTTGAATATATTAATACAAACAGAGTTAGCATATTGGTAGTCGGCAGAACTCATACTTTGGCTTATTGACTTATAAATTAAATAAAAGATATAATAGCAAAGCAGGCCAAGCAAAGGTCTATGAAACTGCCTCCTTGTTTTAGCTAAGATATTAAATAAAAAATACTGCATATAGGGCAGACAGTAGAGATTAATGCCTGCATAAAAACCGAGAATGGAAGAGTGGTGGTTCCCAATATTCCCCTGCTGTCTCCTCAAATGAAACCTAATGAACAACAGTAGACAATTCATCTCAACCAAGTAAGAATTTTAACTCTAACGTTGTGTCTGATGTAGCATATTCACAGAGAAGGTTAATACAGCCTCATATATATGGTATGCAGCAGCTATTGATTAAGCAACTACATTCCTCTCATCCTCTCTCTAAGAAAAATCAAAAGCAACTTGCATCTATGTGGAAAGGATAACAGCACACATATGCTTTCCCAAAGGCTATGTCAATTATCCTCCTCTCCACTGTTAATAACATTAATTCAATCAGTGAATGATAAAAAAAATAGCAAGTATGATAGAGGCCATGTTCACAGTTGATGCCACAGAAGTTGGGAAGCAAATCCCACAAAGGTTCAAGATTGGTCTACGAGAGAGTTATATTTGAGCAAACACTGGGAGGAAGTGAAAGAGTTGGTCATGCACCCACCTCAGAAATGGCAGAAGGAGCAGCCAGTGTGAAGCCCTGATGGGAGGATACGCTGTGTCATGGAACACCAGAAGGCAAGTGTGGCTCGAACTATGTGACCAAGGGTAAAAATGGAAGATGATATCCGAGAACAAATAAATCATTCCAATTATTTTGGATTAGAATTTGTATAGAAGAATGCATTAATTCTTATTATTACTAATTTTTATGACTAATTTTCAATATTCTTGGCTCCTGTTTTTCTAGAATAAAAGTACCTTAGTTTGTATACTTTTTCTTCAAATTATTACTTCATTCATTTACCATCTATTCATTTGTGAGATCTATTGACCACTTGCTATTTAACTGAGTGACTGGAATATCAATAAACAAAACGAACTAAGATCCCTGCCCAGTGTAAATTACATTTTAGTGGGGCCTGGGAGGTGAGGGCAAAAATGTAATAAATAAGTAAACAATACAGAATGTTGAAAATTAGTCATAAAAAATATAAAATACACAAGGATACAGATAAAATTCATGCAAAATTTGTATAGAAGAATGAGGTAATCCGAACTGCATGATTGTTTTTAGAAAGTTCATTTTCACATCAATTTCTTGAAAACATGGAAATTTATGTATTTCATTTTTTTGGTTTTCCATTGAGAGATTTTACCATTAAGAAATATTTTTATTTTCCTTTTGCTTTTGCTCTTTTGTTACCACTTTTTAAATTTCAGGAATTAGGTATAAGAACCACAGTACTTCCATTTTCTTTCATTTTCTCACTGGGAAATCAACATCAGTTAACACACACACACACGTGCACGCACACACACATCTTATAATCAATTTTTGGTTTTATCCAAATTTTATTCTATTTTGTTGAGATGTATTACAACACCTGATTTTGGAACTGTGTCATTTTCTATTGTTAGGGAGCGATAAGTTTAGTCTTCATATGTTTTTAGTTTTCATTTCAGAGAAGGATCCAAGTCCTTCCTTCGCAAGGTCGAACTTGAAAAAAAAATCATCCCAAAGTATAGTTCTTGCTTCTAAGTAACAAAATATGTAAAAACTACTTTTCTATAAAAACAACCACAAAACTTTCAGATATTGATTCTTCAAGAACTAACTCATTATGTATTCAAGATACTTATGAAATATGTGCTGTTACCTCAATTTATAAGACATCTGAAGATAAAAATTAAGTCAATGTTATACATTTATCTGTCTGAGAAAAGATCTGAAACTGGTTATTGTAATTCCAAAGACAGTGCTTTTTTGTGCTGTATGCTGAATTTCTCTATATTTTCAGTGTTGGATATTCTCAGTCCTGAGCTGATCTAGACTTTTCTCTGAACCCTCATGAATATCTAGTGGAGGTCCCTACATTCATGACAACACTGAGTACCTCCAAGTCTTACCTTTGTTCAAATGAATAATTAAGATCAGGAAGAGAAGTTGATACAACTACAAAAATAACACATTAGAACTCACAAATTTGCTAAAAATATACTTATGCTGGAAATATTACTTGAGATTTGTTTCTAGTCCTGGTGTTACTTATACTTGAAATACTAGGAAATAGTATAGTGCTTAAAGTGGAGCTCAGGACAATTACTATAATTATTCATTGAATTACTCTTTCTTAGTAAAATATATAATGTCAGGAAAATAGCTACCATTTATTCAGTACTTTGTACTAGGCACTGTTCTCATTGCTTGCCTTACATTAACTAACTTACTCTTCAAAAATAGCATGAGATAGGTACTATTATTAGGCTTCTTTTTAGACAAGAAAATTATAGTATAGGTATGTTAAGTGACTTTTTTAAGTTCAACAGTTGGTGAAGACTGGAGACAAAATTCTAACCTAGACAGTCTGACCTTAAAATGATAAAATAGTAGTGACTCAGTTTATCTCTGATTTTTTCTTAATAGGTCACAAAGTGAAGGATAAATCAGAAATAAACATATATAACTTTAATTAGCAAGAAAACAGACACATTTAGAAAACTGGGTATTAATACTTGAAAATAATTTTACAAGCTAAATTTAGTTATAGATATACCTTCAATAAATTATTTTAATTCTGAAAACTAAGTCAATTACTGATGTTTCTACAGATTGCAAAACAAAAATTAAACCAAACTTGACATTGCCAATAATCTCCAATAAAATAATTTAATGTCACAATGAAATGGATGAAAATGAACTAGCCACAAATTTAAAAAATAATATTCTAAATGTGTGAATTTTAAAGAACTTCTGATCTGCACACTTGCACATTTTCTTTAAAATGGTTAATCAGTTTTATTTATTTTGGTCTTTTGAAAATGAGAAAAAAAAGGCTACTAGAAAAAAAGTTGCTATTGTATGACTACAAATTTGTATAACATGTTTGGAGAAAACACCATTATTATAATAATAATAAAATTACATATTTTCTTATATATGCTAGATTTTATCTCACTTTTTAAAATGTCTTAGTAAATTTATGTGATTTTTTGACATTGTTATGAAAAAGAGCAACAAAACAAAGGAAGTGCTTTTTTTTGACACCGTATTACACTAACCCCGTGTAAAATGTATCCATACATACATCATTAAAAAAAAAAAGAGAAGTTACAACAAAACACCAACTCACCTTTTTTTTTTTTTAAGGTATACCCAACTGCCTTATTGCCTTCTCCATAAATTTTGTTGTTGTTGTTGTTGTTGCTGCTTTTTAATTTTTTGAGATGAAGTGTCGCTCTGTCGCCAAGCTGGAGTGCAGTGGCGCAATCTCGACTCACTGCAATCTCTGCCTCCTGCCTTCAAGTGATTTTCCTGCCTCAGCCTTCCGAGTAGCTGGGACTACAGGCACGCGCCCCCATGCCCAGCTAATTTTTGTATTTTTAGAAGAGACGGGATTTTACCATGTTGGCCAGGATGATCTTGATCTCTTGACCTCATGATCTGCCCACCTCGGCCTCCCAAAGTGCTGGGACTACAGGCGTGAGCCACTGCACCCAGCACACCATAAGTTTTAGTTTTTCGATGGGTATTTTTGATTATCCACTATCTTTTTACTTTTAAATAACTATATTTACAAAGATGAGAAAGTCAACCTAGGCATTTCATAAAATATAAAGGTGGGCCGGGCGCGGTGGCTCACGCCTGTAATCCCAGCACTTTGGGAGGCCGAGGCGGGCGGATCACAAGGTCAGGAGATCGAGACCACGGTGAAACCCCGTCTCTACTAAAAATACAAAAAAATTAGCCGGGCGCGGTTGTGGGCGCTTGTAGTCCCAGCTACTCAGGAGGCTGAGGCAGGAGAATGGCGTAAACCCAGGAGGCGGAGCTTGCAGTGAGCCGAGATCGCGCCACTGCACTCCAGCCTGGGCGACAGAGCGAGACTCCGTCTCAAAAAAAAAAAAAAAAAAAAAAAAAAAAAAATTAAATATAAAGGTGCTATTATTATTATTAAATAATCCATTTATTGAGAAATAGAATGTACAAATGAATGATGGCTAGATTACATATACAAATAGAACTCTATACAACAACCTACAGGAATCAGCCCAGGAAACCAAGCCATTATCTGTTGCATCCAGCCCAGAAGCTAGCCTGCTATCAATAAGCCAGACTTGTAGAAATTCATATTGCGACTTCTAGCAGTAAATCCAAGAAGCCAAACAGTACCCTTAGTAACAATTGGCACAAAAAGGCCAAAACCTGATTGATAACAGACAGCTTCCTTAATTTTTGTCTTAGCTTCAAACTTAGGATCAACCAGAGAAAGTCAAATATGCACCCCTAGCCAAGCATGTAGAATGCCTCACTTCTAATTAGCCCACGTGCAGCTTCCCTACACCAAACCTCCAATCAGGGCATACTTAAAATCTTCCCTTTCTTTCACTCTATAATTTTCCCACCTCTCTGTTTGCCTTTGTATCTCTGTCAAAATGCAAGTGATGATGGCTGGTGCCCTTACTAGAGCAAGCTCTGAATGAATACCCTCTGCTTGTTCTCATTTGATTGATCTTTGCTTATTTTCGCATAATATATCCAAATGTATATAATATTATACATCCTGTTGAACAACAACAACAAAACCTTGTTATTGTATTGGACCATTTAAGAGAAATAATATTGTGTAAGAACAGATCTAGCCAGTTCCCAATTAATATAGTGCAGGAGAGGGGAAATAAACAAATGAACAAATTTTACTTAAAGCTTAGTAAGCAAGAATAATGTTGATGTAAAAATTTCTTTTACTTTCAAAGAGGAAGTACTTTAAATAATGAATAAAAATAATTCTAGTCTATATTGAGTACTTTTATGTTAAGTAAGGTTTCAAGTTCTTTGTATATTATCTTTTATAATCCTTACAGTAACACTATAAGATAAACATTTTTATGTATCTGTAAGGTGAGGTTCAGATACATTTAATTTTTTCAATGTCACATGCTAGAATATGTAACAAGAAGTGAGAAAATAATAAGAATTCTGTTTGACCTTTAAACTTTTGCCATTAACTACTCTCTTATAGTGCTACAATTGAGTACAACTATGTGCCATCTACTCAGAGGTCAGTGACTTGCTCAAAGCCAACAACAAGCAAGATATGAAGCCAAAATCCAACGTTAGTTATACTAGAACTAAAATCTATGCTCTTTTCACTGTATTACACTACCTCCCAGCACGTGAAAATATTTACTCATTACTGGCATGTTGTTTTTTTTTTTTTAATCTGGTATATAGAGAATTGTATGTTTGTGGTCATTAAAAATTCCTAGTAAGAATAACCACATTAAAATGGTGGAGAAAATATTCTAATTCAGAGTTTCTCAAAGCATATCCTCAGGTCAACATTATGGGCATTATCTGGGATTTTTTTGGTAAAAAATGTCTTTGGCACTAAAATCTGTTGAATAAGAAAATTTGGTGGTGAAGCAGTGATCTGTGTTTCGATAAGGTGATTCCAATGTACACTAAAGCAAAATTACTGGCCTAATATTTGAACACCAAGAGAAGCAACTTGAATTAATTACAGTATCTTAAGTTCTGATTATTGTCATTCACTATTTCATCTTTTTTTTTTTTTTTCCCCTTGAGACGGGTCTCATTCTGCTCCACAGCTTGGAGTGCAGTTTCATGATCTCAGCTCACTGCAGCCTCCGTTTCCCAGGTTATAGCAATCCTCCTACCTCCTGACTAGCTGGAACTATAGGCACACACCACCAAGTTTGGCTATTGTTTTATTTTTTAATGTTTTTGTGCAGATGAGGTCTCAGTATAATATTGCCCTGGCTGGCACTATTTGTTCTTTAACATTAATTTTATAGTCATACATTTGTTTAAAATGATATCTTGTGTTACAGATTCCTTCTTTCGTCTATTCGTTTATTAAGCAAATGTTAATTGAATGCCACTTAGTTATAGTCTTTGCATCCCAAAAGTTTACAGAAAAAGGGTGGAACACATAAATGAATAGCACATTAAAATAAGACATGCTTAGTTCTACATAAAATGTTTAAAGTGCATTATGGTTGCTTATATCATTACTCTCTTTCTTTGAAAACTTTGATTGAGCTTCACTACCTATTAATTAAACTCTGAAATCCTTCCTGAGATAACCAAAGTCCTACTGCATTCTTCTAACATTCTATGTAAGCTCCAGCCCTAGTCACTCTCTTTATATACATTCAGAAAATCCTTTTCTCTTCTTTAATCTTTCTCTCAGAAGTGTTCTCCTACATACTCCCTGCTGATTTAATCTCTACTCATCAAAACTAATCCACGATAAATTCAGAACATCACGTTTGACCTCCACTTTTCATCCTCCACATCATTTTCTGGTCTTTTATTTTGTCACTTCTCCTTTATACTTTCTATTCTATGACCTCGATCATTATTATCGTTTTTGTTTGTTTGTTTGTTTGTTTTTTGAGACGGAGTCTTGCTCTGTCGCCAAGCTGAAGTGCATTGGCATCATACCAGCTCACTGCAACCTCCACCTCCTGGGTTCAAGCAATTCCCCTGCCTCAGCCCCCTGAATAGCTAGGACTACAGGCGCATGCCACCAAGCCCAGCTAAATTTTTTTATATTTTGGTAGAGAGGGGGTTTCACCATGTTGGCCAGGATGATCTCGATTTCCTGACCTCGTGATCTGCCCAACTCCACCTCCCAAAGTTCTGAGATTACAGATGTGAACCACTGTGCCCAGCCAATCGTTATTATATTTTTAAATTTCAGGATGTTTATTCACATTATGCCCGTAGCCAAGAATAACATCTGTCCTTACATAACTTAACAGCATAACCAAGTTGAAAGACACAATGCAAATCACCTTTTCCATGGAGTCTCCTTATCAGAAAAGGATCCTCCACAAAAAGTTACCCCAGCAATGTGGCTACTAATATGCATATATAATACACATATAATACATATGTAAAATCGATCATATATTAGGTTTAAACTTTGTGGCTTTATGTACAGAACTCAGCTTTACTAAATAGTAATTTCCTGGAAGACTAACCAGAGTTGTATATATTTAAATTTTTTATATCAACTAGTATCATTTCTTACATATAGATAAGTTATAAAAACATTTAATAATTACTTATGTTACCTTTTTGAAAAAGTTACATTTTTCTTTTTACTCCTTTGACAATAATAATATTGCTTCTAATTACAAAAAAGAATATGTGTAGTTGTAGATATATGAATAGAGAAATTAATAAAAATTAAAAAATTCTACCAACAAAATAACAATACTTAATATTTTGATGTATATTGCTTCAGTTTTTTTATGCTTCTGTATGTGTAAGCCTATGTACTGCCCAAACTATTTTCACATCAACTTTGGTGCTGAATTTTTTAACACATCAGTAAGTACCTTTGGTAACAAAATTATTGTGTACTTTATTACATTTTTATCTTACAGAGATTTTTTATCATTTGCATGCAGAGTACACTGAAAAAAATGATGCCTTTTGTATTTTGTATATGCGTTATTGTGAAAAGAAGAGTTACTTTAAAATATTAAGACTTGATTGAAGCAGGGAACAATGGCACATGCCTGTAATCCCAGTGCTTTGAGAGGCTTACTCAGGAGAATCAATGAGGCCAGGAGGTGGAGACTAGCGTGGGCAACATGGTGAGACCCCATATCTACAGAAAATTTAAAAATTAGCGAGGTGTGGTGTTGCAAGCCTGTAGTCCTAGCTACTCAGAAGGCTGAGGTGAGAGGTTGAACCCAGGAGTTTGAGGTTACAGTGATCACCACTGCACTCCAGCCTGGATGACAGACCAAGACCTTGTCCTTTACAAAAAAAAAATAAATAAATAAAATAAAATAAAATAAAATAAAATAAAATAAAAAATAAGACTTGATTGAAGTAATTTATTGTCAAAGACTTTTGAAAAAATAGATGAAAGTCGAGTTTATTTTTAGAGAAGAGCATCACCAGTTTCACCAGTCCTTTAGGACTTTTTGAAGATATAATTTATATACCGTAGAATGTATGCATTTAAATTTTTTCCTAGTATATTTACAGTGTTATGCAACCATCATTACAATCTAAGAACATTGTCATCATCAACAAAAGGGAAAAAAATGTCACTTTCTATCCCCTTCCAACAATGCTTGGCCTCCACCTTCTGTCTCTATGTATTTTCTTATTCTGAATAGTCTATATAAATGAAATATTATCATATGTGTTCCTTTGTGACTAGCTCTTTATGAGCATAATATTTGTAACGTTCATCCATGTTAGAGCATGTATCAGTACTTCATTCTTTCTAGGCCTGAACAAAATTCCATCTCATGGATATACCACATTTCGCTTAACCATTAACCAGCTTATGGACATTTGGTTTGTTTCACTTTTTTTGCTATTACGAATAATACTGCTATGAACATTTATGTACAAATTTTCATGCAGACATATGTTTTCATTTCTTTTGGGTGAAATTACTAGATTATGTTCTAACGCTACACTAAACATTGTCAGGAATTGCCAAACCATTTTCTAAAGGAGCCGCATTAAGGGTTCAAATTTCTCCACAATTCACAATACTTTTTGGTGTTTTTCATTATAGACATCCTAATATGTCGAATGGGGTTTTGATTTGCATTTCCCTTGTGGCTAATGATGTTGAACATAGCTTCATATGCAGTTTAGACACTTGAATGTCTTCTTAGGAAAAATATCCATTTAGAATATTTGCCCAATTTTTAATTGGCATATTCATCTTTTTGTTATTCAGTTATATGAGTTTTAAAAATGTTTTCTAAATACAAGTTTATTTTGAGGTACATAACTTGTAAATACTTGTCTTTTTATTTTCTTGACATTGGTGGCAGCACAAAAGATGTTAAATTTGATGAAGTCTGATTTATCTATTCTCTTTTCTTGTTTGTATGTGTGGTGTCATATGTAAGTAGGATTTGCCTAACACGGGTTCATATAGATTTACTCCTAGATTTTTTCCCTAAAAACTGTATAGGTTTAACTCTTACAAAAAATTTTGATGCATTTTGAGTTACTTTGTGCAGATGGTATAACGAAGTGGTCCAAGCTTATTATTTTGCATGTGGGCATTCCAGTACCAATTATTTCAGCATCCTTTGTTGTAAAAACTGTGCTTTCTTCAGTGAATTCTCTTGCCACTCTTGTTGAAAAGGAGTTGATCATAAGTATAAAGATTTATTTGTGTACTTTTAATTCTGTTCCACTGAATTGTATGTCTGTGCTTACACCAGCACCACAAGGTATTGGTTACTGTATCTTTGTAGCATTAAATTTGGAAGAGTGAGTCCTCCAAATTTGTTCTTTTTCAATATTGTTTTGGCTATTTGGTTATCTGCTTTTTCTTCCTGTGTCTGTATCATATCTATCTATCTATCTATCTATCTATCTATCTATCTATCTATCTAGTTTCTTATTTTTGTGCTGAAAAATGACAATTTTAGATTCAAATTTTTACAATTCTATGTAAGTGGTCCTACTCCCACTCCAGAGCTAGTTATTGTTATTTGCTTCAATATACATTTTTAAAAATTGTTATGTTTATGTATGTGTTTGTTTGGCTACATTATTTCACCAAAGTCTAGTTCACTACACTAGTCAGTTTTCAGAGGGCACGAACATGGACATGCATTCAGTCACCATAATTCCCTACCCCTAGAAAAGACAATGGTTTTAACTACATTTTTTCTAGTGCTTTTTACTCTACTTTTCTCAGTAACCTCTGGCAAAACTTCCCCTTGATGTGACATCCAGTATCCATTAATTATGACTTGATCTCAGTATCGTTTTGACAAGTCCCTGGGTAATAACATACTCTACATATGATCCGAGCAACTTGGGACTTCTTGGCAATGATAGTCATTGAGGCTGGACCCTGCGACTTGCTGTATCACCAGTGGGGCTTTTCTTAGCTGTCTTTTCCCCTAGTTTGTGCTGTTAAACTTTTATCTGATGATGGTTTTGCATGTTGCTATCATGTAGCTGCCAGTCTCTTCTTAATTGTTTACCACTATAATCTCCATTGCTTTCTTTTTCTGTTTTTGTTTTTGTTTTTATCCATAAACACTCTTAAGCTTGAACTTCCTAGCACTCTGTTTCAAATAAAGTCAGGTCCCTTAGAGATGAAACTCTTTTCTCACAGCCTGCCTCTCTCATGGGTAGAGTCACTGAGCCACTGAGATGCAGTGGTGTCCATGGACAGTGGCTTCCATTTCTCAGAGTAACACCCTGCCTCAAAAGCAGGACTCAAGGTAGGAGCAGTAGTCTGTAGTCTTCTCAGTTTTTCTTCTTCAGTTTCAAGTCTCTGCCATATGAGTGAGCTGGGTTAGGGATTTTGGTGACCCTGTATTCTCAGCCAGCCTTACTTGAGTAGAACTTCTTCCCTGTGAGCAGGAACTGGATGGATGATGAGAGCTACGTATCTCTTAGCATTTCTTGCCTGGTGTGAAATTTCTGCAATGTGGAACTGGTGAAGATAAGGAATGCTGGTAGCCTGCTTCTTCTGGAGAGATGCTATAGCCCTGAACTGGGAGCTGGAGGAAGATAATTCAGTGTTTTGTGCTGCAACAGCCTGTAGTAGACCTTCTGTCATACTGAGCTTAGCAGATGGGAGAGGGGAAAAGAGGTTGCCACACATCCTCATTGTTCTTACCATGATTTAGTACATTTTCTTGAATAAATGTTTCTGTATTACTTATGCGCTTAGGACAACTTACAGAGATTTTAAATGAATGCTTTATTTTATGATATTCGTCACTTAGGGTTGTTTCTATGGAAGAAGGTTTTGCTGAGCTCCTTGTTTGCTCAGCCACCATCCATAAGTGCTTCTACAGGACCAAGTTTTTAAAAAATATATTTAAACTTTCTCAGCTATCTTGAGCCCTTTATAGATATTAGTACATTAAACCCTTGTGACTGAACTAGTAATATACTTATTTCACAGAGAAGAAAATGGAGGCTTGCCCAAGGACACATAACTGGTAAGTGTAAATACTATGTAAATCCAGTTTTGTCTCGATCCAAAGCTCATATTTTTCATCACTGGGTTGATATACAGAGAAAAGAGTGACGTCCTGAAGATTAGGACCTGGTCAGCCTTCAAACACTGACCTCAGGAGAGAGATTTCAGGAGATAAAATATTGGGTAATTGGGGAATTGTATAACTAGGTAAAAAGAGAAGAAAGTAATGATTGGTAAGTACCAAGAAAATTCAACTCAATTTTACAATTTCACTAGAGCTGGCTATTCATAAAAATTGCTTTAGGCTTACTGAAGTGGAAGAAAAAATACGCAAAGGCATGTAATGGATTATATAACAATTTTCAGATTCAGCAAAGCACTTGAAATTGCTAACCAGACTGAATATCACTATGGGTATGTAGTAATCTGCACAGGAGGAGCCCTTAAGGCTGCCAAAACTTTTCACTGGTAACACAGCACTTAAACTCATTAGCCAATTACTGCTATTTCATCATCTTCCATTAAAAGATAAAAAGTGATTTAGGGGAAAAGAATCAAGTAAACCACAAACACTTAAGAAGGATTAATTTACAGATTAGGATATGTATTCTTTAGTATTAGGAACAAAATAACATATAAACATTTTAATTCTGGTTCTCATCCACTTGCCACACTAACTCTAATGACAGTTGAAACCTGGTGCTTGATCCTGACATAAAGAGCATTTTTATTCACATATTAGGTTCAATAGTGACTCATTATATTTTATGTCATGTGATTACTTCTTGATTCCTTTTAAACCAAATATTACAATAAGGCTATCTTTTATTATCTCTCTCAGAATACTTTCTTCAACTACCATAGGGTCCTATTCCTTTTGCCAGGGCCTAGAATCACCTATACAAAATGGAAGCATACAAAAATTAGTCAGGCATGGTGGCAGGTGCCTGGAATCCCAGATTCTCAGGAGGCTGAGGCATGAGAATAGCTTGAACCCGGGAGGCGGAGGTTGCAGCGAGTTGAGATAGCACCACTGCACTCCAGCCTGGGCAAAACAGAGTGAGACTCCATCTAAAAAAAAAAAAATGCAAGCAGTAATGTCTCCTAAAATACAATTGATAAAGCATGCAGAAAGAAAACCAATGTGTTAGGAATTTTTTAGTTTGTTTTTGCATGATTACTATATCTATCACATTGAATAAGATTCTAGCAAGACTAATGCAGAATGAAAAATATTTAAGCACATGACTTACCCTCAAGAAAATTCTAGTCTAGAGTACAATTCTAAAATGATACTCTGATTCACAATAATACCACATAAAGGATAATAACAACCATTATTGACTTTGTCAAGCTACTGTACTTTGGACATTATTTCTAACCCTCAATTTAATCAGGTGGATACAATGATATTCTGTTTTTGCAGATATAAAATTGAGTTAACACAAGTAGTGAGCAGTAGAACCAAGCCTCACAGTTCTATCTACAAAATCTACTCCTATGTATCTCTGTCCATGTCTTTGGTTTATGGTAGTAGCAGACATATAGACATATGGGCTATTGTAAAGTGGGTTACAGAGTTCTTAGTTCTATTCCTCCTAGTACATCCATACCGTGATATTAAATTAAGCATCCTTTAATAAGAGGCAGTTAAAATTGGGAAAATATGACTTTTAAGTACTACAAACAAGAAAAAAAAAAGAAATTGTACTAACTACTCTATCTACCTCAACTCCTCCCCATAGGAGGGTATATCTTATCACAGGGCCAAATATTACGGGGCAGCTGATCAGCTGCCTAGGATCCCATACTAATATCCTTCTCAAAGCCAGGGAACCAGAGGTAGTTCTAAGGATGTCCACTTAGGATGGATGTATACTGCAGAGCCACTTTTGAACAAGGTTCCGATTGTTTAAGGGGCTCCACTCAACTGATTGCTGTCCTTAGAACAAACTGAAGTCTCATTTCCCTAATACAGTGTCAGAAATTACAGACTTTTATTGACTCTACTAAATTAGGTGACTTAACAAGATACATTTGATAAATTAAACTTTGTTGTCTATTTTGATCTTGTTTAACAGTGCAACATTGATTTAAAATAAATTTCACAGCAACGTATTCACTAATTAAAAGTTGGCATACCCCCAATGTTACTGTGTTTAGAGATAGGGCCTTTAAGGAGATGTTAATAATTAATTTTAAATTAGGTCATACAGTGGACCCTGATCCTATAGAAGTGGTGTCGTTCTAAGGAGGAGAAGATACCAGATCTCTCTTTCCATGCATAGAGAGAAAAGGCCATATGAGGATGTAGCAAGAAGGAAGCTTACAAACCAAATAGAAAGGCCTTACTAGAAACCAACCCTGTTAGCACCTTAATCTTGGACTTCCAGGCTTTAAAACTGAATACATATAGATTTGTGTTATTTAAGCCACCTAGTCTATGGTATTTTGCTATGACAGCCCCTGCTGACTAATACATTAAGAGCAGATTTAAGCTTATGGAAATGTATTGTTGTTGTTGCTAGTGCATATTAAAATAATAGTACTACCACTAATGATGATATTCTCCATTTAAGTATCTTTAGACACAGGGCTCAATAACAAACTTTATTTTTGAAAATGCTTCAACTTCTTCTTACCTTCCAGTGCAAACTCTAATTTGAATTTACAACCTCTACATGAAAAATACTGCATGTATTTTCCAAGGGTGGGAAAAAGTGTTTACAGACCTTCTGTTTATTTTGTCTTTGTGTTTGTTGGGTGTCAATGAAATAGCAATAAAAATATTGATTACTGGAAGCAAACTATTCTAAAATGAATAGAGAAGAGAGACTAATGGGATTATTCAGAGGATGTTGATTATTCACAGCAAGCTTCATATAAATGGTAGGTATTTGGCTAACTCTGTCAAAATATGAGGAAGGGGTAATTAGAACAATTGATTCAGATTCTCATAAGGCAAAATTCTTACCTAAGGAAAATAAAAAGAGTTAGCTTTACCCATTAGATATTTTAATGTAAACACAAATAAAATAACTGATAGAATAAAAATATATATTTCCACAAATGTAAAAGCCTTACAATTACAATTTTAATTTTATTTTATATTGTAATAATGAAAAATGAAATTTAGACCATTAGTATGAAAACCATTAGGTAGAGACACTCTATTAGGTTGGTGCAAAAGTAGTTGCTTTTTCTGGCCTGAAACGTAATGGCAAAAACCACATTTACTTTGGCACCAACCTTATAGAGCCATCAGACACAGTGCAAAGTGACATTTAAAATTTTTAATTTAATTTTTTATTATATTTTTAGTTCTAGGGTACCTGTGCACAACATGCAGGTTTGTTACATAGGTATACATGTGCCATGTTGGTTTGCTGCACCCATCAACTCGCCATTTACATTAGGTATTTCTCCTAATGCTATTCCTCCCCCAGGCCCCCACCCTCCTACAGGCCCAGGTGTGTGATGTTCCCAGCCCTGTGTCCAAGTGATCTCATTGTTCAACTCCCACCTATGAGTGAGTACCTGCGGTGTTTGGTTTTCTGTCCTTGTGATAGTTTGTTGAGAATGATGGTTTCCAGCTGCATCCATGTCCCTGCAAAGGACATGAACTCATCCTTTTTTAAGGCTGCATAGTCTTCCATGATGTATATGTGCCACATTTTCTTAATCCAGTCTATCATTGATGGACATTTGGGTTGGTTCCAAGTCTCTGCTATTGTGAATAGTGCTACGATAAACATATGTGTGCATGTGCTTTTATAGTAGCATGATTTATAATCCTTTGGGTATATACCCAATAATGGGATCACTGGGTCAAATGGTATTTCTAGTTCTAGATCCTTAAGGAATTACCACACTGTCTTCCACAATTGTTGAACTAATTTACACTCCCACCAACAGTGTAAAGCATTCCTATTTCTCCACATCCTCTCCAGCATCTGTTGTTTCCCGACTTTTTAATGATTGCCATTCTAACTGGCGTGAGATGGTAGCTCACAGTGGTTTTGATTTGCATTTCTCTGATGACCAGTGATGATGAGCATTTATTCATGTGTCTGTTGGCTGAATAAATGTCTAATTTTGAGAAGTGTCTGTTCATATCCTTTGCCAACTTGTTTATGAGGTTGTTGGTTCTTTCTTGTAAATTTGTTTAAGTTCTTTGTAGGTTCTGGATGTTAGCCCTTTGTCCGATGGGTAGATTGCAAACATTTTCTTTCATTCTGTAGGTTGCCTGTTCACTCTGATGATAGTTTCCTTTGCAGTGCAGAAGCTCTTTGGTTAATTAGATCCCATTTGTCAATTTTGGCTTTTGTTGCCATTGCTTTTGGTGTTGTGGTCATGAAGTCTTTGCCCATGCCAATGTCCTGAATGATATTGCCTAGGTTTTCTTCTAGAGTTTTTATGCTTTTAGGTCTTACATTTAACTCTTTAATCCATCTTGAGTTATTTTTTGTACAAGGTCTAAGGAAGGTATCCAGTTTCAGTTTTCTACATATGGCTAGCCAGTTTTCCCAACACCATTTATTAAATAGGGAATCCTTTCCCCATTTCTTGTTTTTGTCAGTTTTGTCAAAGATCAGATGGTTGTACACGTGTGGTATTATTTCTGAGGCCTCTGTTCTGATCTATTGGTCTATATATCTGTTTTGGTACCTATCGGGGGAACCCCACACCTGATATTCAACGTGGGTTCTTTTCTGTTTCCTAGGTGTCTCGGCTGGTTTGAGAAATAAAGGGAAAGAACACAAGAGAGAGAAATTTAAAGCTGGGTGTCCAGGGGAGACATCATGTCAGCAGGATCTGTGATGCTCCCTGAGACGTAAAACCAGCAAGTTTTTATTAGCAATTGTCAAAACGGGAGGGAGTGCACGAATAGGGTGTGGGTCACAGAGATCACATACTTCACAAGGTAATAAAATATCACAAGGCAAATGGTGGCAGGGCAAGATCATAGGACCACCGGATGAGGAGAAATTAAAATTGCGAATGAAGTTTCAGGTACACATTGTTGTTGATAACATCTTATCAGGAAACAGGGTTTGAGAGCAGACAACCTGTCTGACCAAAATTTATTAGGCAGGAATTTCCTCGTCCTAATAAGCCTGGGAGTGCTACAGGAGACCAGGGCTTATTTCATCCCTTCCGCTTCAACTGTAAAAGACAGCACGCCTTGAGGGGGCCATTCATAGGCCTACCCTCAAGGCGCATTCTCTTTCTCAGGGATGTTCCTTGCTAAGAAAAAAAATTCCACTATATTTCTCCTATTTGCTTTTGAAAGAGGAGAAATATGGTTCTGTTCCGTCTGGCTCATCCATGGCCAGAAGTCTTATCTCTGGCATTCCCTGAACATTGCTGTCATCCTGTTCTTTTTTTCAAGATACCCAGATTTCATATTGTTCAAGCACACATGCTCTACCAACAATTTGTTCAGTTGACACAATCATCACAGGGTCCTGAGGCGACATTCATCCTCCTCAGCTTACGAAGATGACAGGATTAAGAGATTAAAATAAAGACAGGCATAGGAAATCACAAAGGTATTGATTGGGGAAGTGATAAGTGTCCATGAAATCTTCACAATTTTTGTTCAGAGATTGCAGTAAATACAGGCATAGGAAATTACAAAAGTATTAATTTGGGGAACTAGTAAATGTCCATGAAATCTTCACAATTTATGTTCTTCTGCCGTGGCTTCAGCCTGTCCCTCCATTCGGGGTCCCTGACTTCCCAGGTACCAGTCCCATGCTGTTTTGGTTACTGTAGCCTTGTAGTATAGTTTGAAGTCAGGTAGCATGCTGCCTCCAGCTTTGTTCTTTTTGCTTAGGATTGTCTTAGCTATGTGGGCTCTTTTTTGGTTCCATATGAACTTTACAGTAGTTTTGTCCAATTATGTGAAGAAAGTCATTGGTAGCTTGATGGGATGGCATTGAATCTATAAATTACCTTGGGCAGTATGGCCATTTTCATGATATTGATTCTTCCTATCTATGAGTATGGAAAGTTCTTCCATTTGTTTGTGTCCTCTTTTATTTCGCTGAGGAGTGGTTTATAGTTCTCCTTGAAGAGGTCCTTTACATCCCTTGTAAGTTGAATCCCTAGGTATTTTATTCTCTTTGTAGCAATTGTGAATGGGAGTTCACTCATGATTTGGCTCTCTGTTTGTCTGTTATTGGTGTACAAGAAAGCTTGTGATTTTTGCACATTGACTTTGTATCCTAAGACTTTGCTTAAGTTGCTTATCAGCTTAAGGAGATTTGGGACTGAAACAATTAGGTTTTCTAAATATACAATCATGTCAACTGCAAACAGGGACAATTTGACTTCCTCTTTTCCTAATTGAATATACTTTATTTCTTTCTTTTGCCTGATTGCTCTCGCCAGAACTTCCAATACTATCTTGAATAGGAGTGGAGAGAGAGGGCATCCTTGGCTTGTGCTGGTTTTCAAATGGAATGCTACCAGTTTTTGCCCATTCAGTGTGATATTGGCTGTGGGTTTGTCATAAATAGCTCTTATTATTTTGAGATGTGTTCCATCAATACTTAATTGATTGAGAGTTTTTAGCATGAAGCACTGTTGAATTTTGTCAAAGGCCTTTTCTGCATCTATTGAGATAATCGTGTGATTTTTGTCATTGGTTGTGTTTATGTGATGGATTACGTTTATTGATTTGCATATGTTGAATCCATTTTGCCTCCCAGGGATGAAGCCGATTTGATCATGGTGGAAGGTTTTTGATGTGCTGCTGAATTCGGTTTGCCAGTATATTATTGAGGACTTTAGCATTGATGATCATCAGGGATATTGATCTAAAATTCTCTTTTTTTGTTGTGTCTCTGCCAGGCATTAGTATCAGGATGATGCTGACCCCATAACATGAGTTAGGGAGAATTCCCTATTTTTCTATTGATTGGAATCGTTTCAGAAGGAATGGTACCAGCTTCTCCTTGTACCTCTGGTAGAATTTGGCTGTGAATCCACCTGGTTCTGGACTTTTTTTGGTTGGTAGGCTATTAATTATTGCCTCAATTTCATAACCTGTTATTGGTCTCTTCAGAGATTCAGCTTCTTCCTAGTTAATCTTGGGATGGTGTATGTGTCCAGGAATTTATCCATTTCTTCTAGATTTTCTAGTGTATTTGCATAGAGGTGTTTATAGTATTCTTTGATGGTAGTTTGTATTTCTGCGGGATCAGTGGTGATATCCCCTTTATCATTTTTTGTTGTGTTTATTTGATTCTTCTCTCTTTTCTTCTTTATTACTCTTGCTAGCAGTCTACATATTTTGTTGATCTTTTAAAAAAAAAAAGTTCCTGGTTTCCCTGATATTTTTGAAGGGTTTTTTGTGTCTCTCTCTCTCCTTCAGTTCTGCTCTGATCTTAGTTATTTCTTGCCTTCTGCTAGCTTTTGAATTTGTTGGCTCTTGCTTCTCCAGTTCTTTTAATTATGATGTTAGGGTGTCAATTTTAAATCTTTCTTGCTTTCTCTTATAGGCATTTAGTGCTATAAATTTCCCTCTACACACTGCTTTAAATGTGTTCCAGAGATTCTGGTACCTTGTGTCTTTTTTCTCATTGGTTTCAAAGAACATCTTTATTTCTAACTTCATTTCGTTATTTACCCAGTAGTCAATCAGGAGTAGGTGGTCCAGTTTCCATGTAGTTGTGCAGTTTTGAGTGAGTTTTTTAATCCTGCGTTCTAATTTGATTGCACTGTGGTCTGAGAGACAGTTTGTTGTGATTTCTGTTCTTTTACATTTACTGCAGAGTGTTTTACTTCCAATTAGGTGGTTAATTTTAGAATAAGTGCGATGTGGTGCTGAGAAGAATGTATATTCTGTTGATGTGGGGTGGAGAGTTCTATAGATGTCTATTAGGTCTGCTTGTTGCAGCGATGAGTTCAATTCCTGGATATCCTTGTTAACTTTCTGTCTCGTTGATCTGCCTAGTATTGACAGTGGGGTGTTAAAGTCTCCCATTTTTACTGTGTGGGAGTTTAAGGCTCTTTGTAGGTCTCTAAAGACTTGCTTTATGAATCTGGGTGCCCCTGTATTGGGTGCATATATATTTAGGATAGTTATCTCTTCTTGTTGAATTGATCCCTTTACCATTATGTAATGGCCTTCTTTGTCTCTTTTGATCTTTGTTGGCTTAAAGTCTGTTGTATCAGAGACTAGGATTGCAACCCTTGCTTTTCTTTTGTTTTGTTTTCCATTTGCTTGGTAGATCTTCCTCCATCCCTTTATTTTGAGCTTAGTGTGTCTCTGCACATGAGATGGGTCTCCTGAATACAGCACACTGATGAGTCTTGACTCTTTATACACCTTGCCAGTCTGTGTCTTTTAATTGGGGCATTTAGCCATTTACAATTAAGTTTAATGTTGTTATGTGTGAATTTGATCCTGTCATTATGATGTTAACTGGTTATTTTGCCCATTAATTGATGTAGTTTCTTCATAATATCATGGTTTTTACAATTTGGCATTCCTTCCAGTGACTGGTGCCAGCTGTTCCTTTCCATGTTTAGTGTTTCCTTCAGGAGCTCTTGTAAGGCAGACCTGGTGGTGACAAAATCTCTCAGCATTTGCTTGTTTGTAAAGCATTTTATTTCTCTTTCTCTTATGAAGTTTGGTTTTACTGGATATGAAATTCTGGGTTGAAAATTCTTTTCTTTAAGAAAATTGAATATTGGCCTCCACTCTCTTCTGGCTTGTAGGGTTTCTGCTGAGAGATCCGGTGTTAGTCTGATGGGTTATCCTTTGTATGGGTAACCTGACCTTTCTCTATGGTTGCCCTTAACATTTTTGCCTTCATTTCAACCTTGGTGAATCTGACAATTATGTGTTTTGGGGTTGCTCTTCTCGAGGAATATCTTTGTGGTGTTCTCTGTATTTCCTGAATTTGACTGTTGGCTTGCCATGCTAGGTTGTGGAAGTTCTCCTGGATAATATCCTGAAGATTGTTTTCTAACTTGGTTCCATTCTCCCCATCACTTTCAGGTGCACCAATCAAACGTAGATTTGGTCTTTTCACATAGTCCTATATTTCTTGGAGACTTTGTTCATTTCTTTTTCCTCTGTTTTCTCTAATCTTGTCTTCTTGCTTTATTACATTAATTTGATCTTCAATCACTGATATCCTTTTTTTCCATTTGATTGAATCGGCTATTGAAGCTTGGAAGCTTGTGCATGCATCACAAAGTTCTCATGCTGTGGTTTTTCAGCTCCATCAGGTCATTTATGGTCTTCTCTACACTGTTTATTCTAGATAGCTATTCATCTAATCTTTTCTCAAGGGTTTTAACTTCCTTGTGATGGGTTAGAATATGCTCCTTTAGCTCAGAGATGTTTGTTATTACTGACCTTCTGAAGTCTACTTCTGTCAACTCATCAAAGTCATCTCTGTCCAGTTTTGTTCCATTGCTGGCAAGGAGCTGTAATCCTTTGGAGGATAAGAGGTACTCTGTTTTTTGGGTTTTTTTTTAATTTTCAGCTTTTCTGCTCTGGTTTCTCCCCATCTTTGTGGTTTTGTCTACATTTGGTCTTTGATGTTGGTGACCTAGAGATGGGGTTTTGGTGTGGATATCCTTTTTGTTGTTGTTGATGTGATTCCTTTCTGTTTGCTAGTTTTCTTTCTAACAGTCAGGCCCCTCCACTGCAGGTCTGTTAGAGTTTGCCAGAGGTCTACTCCAGACCCTGTTTGCCTGGGTATCACCAGCAGTGCCTGCAGAACAGTAAATATTGCAGAACTGCAAATATTGCTGCCTGATCCTTCCTTTGGAAGTTTTGTCCTAGAGGGGCACCTGCCTGTATGAGGTGTCTGTCAACCCCTACTGGGAGGTTTCTCCCAGTCAGGCTACACAGGGGTCAGGAACCCACTTGAGGAGGCCGTCTGTCTGTTCTCATAGCTTGAATGCTGTGTTGGGAGAAGCACGACTCTCTTCAGAGTTGTCAGACAGGGATGTTTAAGTCTGCAGAAGTTGTTTGCTGCCTTTTGTTCAGCTATGCTCTGCCCACAGAGGTGGAGTCTATAGAGGCATTAGGCCTTACTGAGCTGCAGTGGGCTCCACCCAGTTCGAGCTTCCCGGACACTTTGTTTACCTACTCAAACCTCAGCAATGGCTGATGCCCCTTCCCCCGCCAGGCTGCAGCCTCACAGATGGATCTCAGACTGCTGAGCTAGCAGTGAGCAATGCTCTGTGGCCATGGGACCTGCTGAGCCAGGCATGAGAGGGAATCTTCTGGTCTGCTGGTTGCTAAGTCTGTTGAAAAGCATAGTATTTGGGTGGCAGTGTCCCCATTTTCCAAGTATAGTCTGTCATGGCTTCCCTTGGCTAGGAAAGGGAAATCCCCTGACCCCTTGTGCTTCCCAGGTGAAGTGATGCCCCACCCTGCTTTGACTCACTCTCTGTAGGCTGCATCTGCTGTCCAACCAGTCCTAATGAGATGAACCAGCTACTTCAGTTGGAAATGCAGAAATCACCTGTCTTCTGTGTAGATCTCGCTGGGAGCTGCAGACCAGAACTGTTCCTATTCAGCCATCTTGGAAGTGACCATCAGTGCAATGTGTTTAAAACAGCCATCTAGGATTTAGAATATTTAATTGAAAAAAAAAAAAAAAAAAAAAAAAAAAACACCACCACCACCAACGACGAAAAAACCTAGTTGAGCTTAGATAAGCTACACTTTCTCAAGGCTCTCTTTGACAGTCATATTTTAAGGAGAAATTCGTGTATGTGTAATGCAATATTTGAGATTTCCTTTTGAAAAAGTCTTCATACTTTTGAGGAATTATATTTAGAACTAAGTTATAATTGTTTCATGATGGAGAGAGATGCATTCTCTTTTTCTGCATCCTTCATGTTGAATTGTGATCAGAACAAAAAAAATCTACATTGGAATGTGAAGCTAGCCAACATAAAATAATGTGGAAATATGTGTGCTAATACTATAATAAATGAACTCTTAGAGAAGTTCACCTACTGCTGGTGGCTGGCATCCTGTGAGAGTACACCCCCACTGACTTTCAAGAGATGTGTGGTTGAAGTTCCCAGAAGAAAAAGAAAATAAAAGAAAAACCTATGGGAACTGAGAGTATATCACTCAGGAAAAAGTTCAATAAGGAAGTATTTCCATAGAGATTACAGTGATTACTGGTGGAGCAAACATTCGCCTCAGAGTTGAAAGGTTAGTTGTCTTCAAATTAGATGATGAAGCCACTGGTACTATTATTAAGTTTGCCAACAATGGAATGTCTCATAGCTTAGAAAATAAAATAAAATCAGAAGTGATGTTAATTATTTGAACTAGATAAAGCAATGACAAAATTAGTAGGGCTAGTTTTGCAATTATGATTAGAAGTTGAGCAATTAATTTATATAAAGTGGAATGCAACTGACATTGTTTAAGTGTAACTATACAGAAACATGGATCAGAACTTAGGTAGGAAAATGCAATACTAATTATTATATAGAAAATAGTGTGAAGAACCCTTGATTATTCTTTTTAATATGAATTAACCAATCTAATAAAATGGTCATCATTTTTAGTTATTGTAATTTTAGCGTAAAAATAGAGAGACATGGATTTTTTATAAAAAAAACAAATTTCCCTTTCTCTCAGTCCTCAGAGTAGGAATAATACAGTGAACATGTATAATTTAAAAAAAAATAAATATACAAAAATGAGAAAATGTATAAATGATACCTTGTAACATAGAGAGGAAAACTATAAGTATTTGCTCTGTTTCAGTAAATATTTATTCAAAAAATTGATTGTTCCTGGGCATGGGTGACTCACACCTCGAATCCTAGCACTGCAGTAGGCTGTGCAAGATTGTTTGAGACCAGGAATTTGAGACCAGTCTGGGCAACATAGCAAGACTTTGTCTCTAAAAAACATAACAACAACAAAATCAAAAAACAAAAGATGAATTGTAACAAAGACAACAGGAATTTCTGTCTATAATGTGGAAACAGTGGAAGAACAAAACAACCTTTAGGCTGCTTTTGTACACACCACATAATGGCATCTTTCAGGTATTAAGTTATGAGAGTTAATAGCACTATTTTAATGTTTTAAATGTCTCCTATATTTCCATTATCCTCAATATAACTGTTCATGATTGCTTAATTCTTAATTATTTTTTCTTTCTTATTTTCATTTTCTTTTTTTTTCAGATGCAGAATGACCCTGTTTTATTCTAAAAAGACTTGATAGGTTGAAGAAACAGCATTGAGCTTGCATCACATGTTATTGGAAACTGAAAACATTTAATAATTTGCATCTCTAAAATAGTCAGCAAAACTCTAAATAAGGTCACCCCAGGTAAAACATGTCAAAAAAGTGTATATAATTTGCTGAGTAGCAATACTTTTAGATATATCTAGTAGTCTCTATCTGACAATATGTGCTGCAACAGCTACAGGATGGAAACTGCTTTTGTATCCAATTTAAAAGCAGGAATGTTCTCCTTTTTACCCTAGAGCTTAAAGGCCATTTATAGAAGTAGGCCAATATGAAGTATTGCCACAATAAACTGTTGTTTTACTTCCTTTTTGTCGCAAAAATTAGGGAAAAAACTGCAATGCTCTTGAGTCATAAAATATGTTAGCAATAAAACAAATGTAAGTTATCAAGTTTATTTAATTTCTACTGTTACAGTCATTACTCAGGCATCTCTTTACAGACTTTCATATAATTGAAAATAATCTATTTTGAAAAATTATCGAAGTTAGAATAACACTTTTTTTTTCCAAAACGCTATAATGGACAAAATCATCCTTTATAAAACAAATATAAGAAATTTATTTTACATGTTTTATGCAGAAAATAGGATTTGAAAATTTATTTCAAAACTATTAATCTCAATGACCATGCTGTTACAACATACTTGGGTCTCTCGTTTAAAATAATTATTTTTATTTGACATAATCAGATTATTTTATATGGGGCAAATCCATGTTAAGTAATATACTGAAACAAAATTCTAATTACATATTTCCCCATTCAGAATGCAAAGTAGTTCAAACACCAAAAAAACTAAAACATACTTATTGTTATTTTTCCTAATAAGAATGTTTTTCCTATTTTAAATTCTAATATTTGTAATAAAGTATACTATAAATAAGCATAAAGTTTTGTAAGTGGTCTGAGTTACAAAAATTATAATTATTGGAAATGACAATAAAAAGTAGATAAAGACTATAATAGTATCTATTTTATAAATTGTTTAAATATTATTAAAATACTATTCAAATGATTTCACAATAAGAAAGTTAATATTCTATGCATTTGATTCTAATTAGCAAATAAACCAATTTTTATAAGTTGTCAACAAAAATATCCAGAGTATATGAAAAATTTATATTTCATATCACCTGAGGTACTTTAAAATATGATCTATATCAACATTAATCGCACTTTGTATTGACTTTAGTTTGAAAATGTATTCCATCAGAAATTACTTCTGATTTTTTTCTGGAAGATTTAATAATACAACAGAAGTTCTCAAGTCTATCAACTGGGATCACAATGGAGAACACACACTCGACAGCTCACAACTCTCAACAGATATGAAGAATTATCCAGTGCAACAGGATAATACTTCACTGGATTACAAGGAGGGTCATGTTTAGAGTAACCTCTGGCTTTCACTGAGTTCTCAAGTCTATTATAAAAGTGAGGTCAGAGTATCCACACTCAAAATAAGATTTAGCTTTTCACAATGAGCCAAGAGAGAACCTGTGTTGTATAAATAAATCACACATCTCTCAGGCTTTATCATTTCATAATTCAAAGGTGCCTGGGACACCTACCATTCTTAACCTCTCTGCCACTAATTGTTTTGAATACTACAGGGCTAACTTTCTTATGCCCTTTATTCCTGTTTAAGTCATCCCTCATAAGAATTCACATTCTTGTTCTACATTGTCTGTTTCAGTGGCTCTCAATGTTATATTTTTAATTTCAAGATAACTTTACACTCTTAATTTTATGAATTGGTCTCTATTTATTACTGGAATGCTTCTATAAACACAAAATTTTCTTCATCAATTATTTAGTTACCCCAATGCACAATTCATGAAAGAAAAATAGAATGCATGTTTATTTCCCTATATTTACCAGTGGCCAGGATGATTAGTTGATTTTCTTTGTTTTCTCCAAAGCAGGGGTGGGGAAAATAGATTTTCTTTTTAAATATATTTCAAACTCATGTTTTTTATATATCTTATGTACTGCAATTTATTGCTCTTAGAATTCCTTTGGATTGCTCAAGATGCCCCACATCTGGCCAATGAGAAACTCTATAAATGAGCTTTTAGCACTCTGATTGTGATGCTAGTAGTCATCAATTACTCTTATGCTTTCCACATTGTAATCAGCCACTTCTCTATGAAGATCTGATTACATTCAATGAGAAGTGTCATTCAAAGAGTACATTCTGGATACCAAGGAAACTCTTACTGATTATTCATAATTTCCAGACATTTTCATTGGCCGGAACTCAGAAAGACAAATGTACATATGTGTGTTTTGTATGTATGTGATGACTGAATTTTAAAATTTTGTTTTGCTTGGATTTTTACTGAAATGTACATACATACAGAATACTGTATGTTTCATAAATGTAGATAAATTTTCACAAACTAAGCACATTCATGAGTCTAAATCCAGATTCCTAAACTGAACTTTATCTTTCTCCTATAAGCTCCCTGGTGCTCTCTGTCAATATCTACTTATAGATAACTTTTTTCATATTTCCATCTATTATAAGCTGTATGAATGCATACAGTATTTACTACTTGTCTTCTAGCTTCATCCTTACATTATATTTACAATATTAAATCAATTATGTTGTTTTTTGTTCAGATATAATATATATGATGAATTTTTATTCATTCTAGCAGTTATTAACAGAGAATTATATTTAGCTAGCTATACATTGGCTATGTACATAAATATGTTTATAATAATATACTATTATATAATATAAATATAATTTAGTACAATATAATTATAGTATTCTGTAGTATATTTATATTTGCATATTATATATTTATTAAATATATTATTGTACAGTCATGCTCTTATAATGATATTTTGGTCAACAACAGACCACATATATGATGATGGTCCCATAAGATTATAATGGAGCTAAAAAATTTTTATTTGCTAGTGATGCTGTAGCTGGCATAATGTCACAGCACAATTCATTATTCACATTTTTGTAGTGACTCTATTGAAAATAACCCTACTGTTCTGCAAGTTGTGTAAAAGTGTATAGTAATGTCCTAGGCCATCACATTCACTCAGCACTCACTCACTGACTCACCCAGAGCAACTTCTAGGCCCGCAAGCTTTTTTCATGATAAGTACTCTACACAGGTGTAGCCCTTTTTCTCATTTATGCCATGTTTTAACTGTACCTTTTCTAGGTTTAGATAACCAAACACCATTGTGTCACAGTTGCCTCAGTATTTAGTACAGTAATATGGTGTCCAAATTTGTGTACTAGAAGCAACAGGCTACAGTATGTAACTTGAGTGTGTAGTAGATGAGGAAATTGTCTAAGGATGTGTTTCTCAGAAAATATTTCTGTAATTAAGCAAATAATTACCATTTTAACTCCTAATATTTTGCACCTTTTATTGCAAAAGACACTGAAAAATGAGCAGATTGTCCAGGGAGCTGATAAACCATCCACAATTCTAGTATCCACAGCTATCTGGTATTGTTGAGTATTGGAACATCCTGCTTAATAATCAATTCAATGAAGTTTCTGGCACAACCTCTGTCAGCTACTTGGATCCACACACTCAGTGAGGAAGCATAATGACCAAATTCACCCAGTCCTACAAGGAGATTATCTCCTCTTTTATGCTTTCTAGGTAATGGTCAGGATGAAAGGGCTGAAAATTATATATACGAAAATTTGGAATTATTCCCTGGCTCTTACTGGGCATGTTTCTTTCTTCTGCCTAACAACATCTCTAGGCCAGCTTGATTGGTACAACCTCAAAGTGGCAGCCCAGCCAAAAGGGACTTAGAGAGTTATATTAGTTTCTAATTGCTGCTGTAACAAATTACCATAATCATATGGGTTAATTTTTTAGAAAGTATTACCTCGTAGATCTGGATTTCAGAAGTCTGAATGGGTCTTGCAGGTTAAAATCAAGGTATTGGCAAAGGTGTGCTCCTTTGTGGAGGTTCTAAAGGAAAATCTATTTATTCACCTTTTCCAGTTTCTACAGGCACCTACATTCATTCTATGCCTTGTGATCCCTTTCCCCATCTTCAAAGTCAGCAGTATAGCATCTTCAATTCTGTCTCTGTCACTAACTTTTCTGTCTCCCCCTTCACTTGTAGGACTTTTGTGATTACATGAGACCCACCCAGAATAAACTCTTCATCTCAAAATCTTTAATCACATCTCTGCCAAGTCCGTTTTCCCCTTTTGCCCTAGAATGTAGACGTCTTGAGGTAAGCTGGAATGTGGGGTATTATGCTGCCTACCATAGTAATTAAAACGATTCTGATTTAGCCAAGTGAAATGTCTTGTTAGACTTACATTGTCCTAGATCAGACATCAGAAAATGTTTTCTGTAAAGTGTCCAAAAGAATTAGAAATATCCAAAAAATGAATGTGCATTCTAAACATATATAATATGTAATTTACAATACAAATAAAAATGAGATTGCATTTATGCATTAAAATGGAAAACTATAAATACATAAATGTATATATTTAATAGTTTGGTTTTTATATTTGTCACTCTCATTCTTGATCAGTATGTCGATCATTACAATATTTATGACTGACAATATAGCTATTATTTTCATATTTTTAAAATAATGATCTTTTAGCCAATTAATTATCATAGAATGCTCATAGATAAAATAAAACAGAAAATATTAATTATCTAATATAATTTCTAAAAGGATGATATAATATAGATTTTCATCATGAACACAATTTTTTATGTGTTCATCAAAATAAGACATTTTAGACAATGTTAACCATCATTTTCTATGTGGTAGAAGCAAAAGTGATTTTAATTATTTTTTTATATCTATGCATATGTAATTTTTTCTATAAGAATTATTAAAATAAGAATAATTCATGTCACTTAAAAGTCATATTCTTTCTCATGGCTCATTGTGTTACTCATTTACTAAAATTAAAGTTAGCATATTTACATGGGAAATATGTATTGCATAGGGACCAGTATTTTTAAATAAGTGATTTAACACAAAGGCATTTACCTGGAATTCAATTAAACCAATATATGTAAACAGGTGTTATTTGGGCCCTTATTTTTACTTTATTTTCTTACCCTTCTGAATAAACTTTCAATGACTTTAAATGGAACTTGGGTCTCAGGAGTCATCACTAAATATTTAATACAGCTTACTTGGCTCATAAGGAGCAAACAGGCTAAAATTTCAGAGAAAGGGAAGAAACTGATGAATGACAAAGGACTTGCAACCTTATCCATAGCATGACTGAGGTTGGGGAAATCAGATAATTTAGCTGCTGTAATATTTAACAACATAGCATTACAGGAAGAGATATAAACTGAGGTAAAAGCATTCCTTGAAATATGTCCCATTTGTACCCATTTTGTTTTCCATTTCTGCTATCTAGTTAGTCCAAAACAGTATAAATTATTTCCTCACTGCTATCTGGTTGTACTGTAACACCCCATAATATGTTCTATACAGCAGCCACAGTAATATTTTTAAAACCTAAATAGTTTTATATCTGTCTCCCAACCCTGTCTCAGTTTAACATTGTTCTTATGGTTTCCCATTAAATGTAGAAGAGTTTTGTATTCTTTCAAAAATATTTTAGAGCATGTTTTCTTATTTTTTTTATTGTCACAGCATACTTGTGACTTCTCTCAGCAAAATATTATTGTTATTACTACTTTCAACTTAAAGAATTGGAGTGACGGAAGGCTTCATAAGTTGCTCAAGGTCACACAAAAATTCTAGAACACAGCAAGACTACGAAGAACATTGTTACGGTTCTTCAATCTGACTTCCAATGAACTGAATCTCAGCTCCTCTAATTAAAATCCAAACTGTCAGTGCACCTTCTGTAAACCCAAACTGAAAATAATCTGAAAAGTTTTATACTCTTTATCATGGCCCCAAATATTCTTTGTCAATGTTTCTTGATATTGCTTATACAATCGAATTCTCTAGAGTATTTAAAAAACAATGATACTCAGGCCCCATGTTCAAATATTTGTACTTAATTTATTTGAAATCAGACTCAGGTATTAACATTTAAAAAAATAGCACTCCAGGAAATTTTTTTTTTTTTTTTTAAGACAGAGTCTCACTCTGTTGCCCAGGCTGGAGTGCAAGTGGCATGATCTCGGCTCACTGCAACCTCCGCCTCCTGGGTTCAAGTGATTCTCCTGAGTAGCTGAGATTACAGGTGCCCACCACGATGCCCAGCTAATCTTTGTATTTTTAGTGGAAACGGGGTTTTGCCATGTTGGCCAGGCTGGCCTTGAATTCCTAACTTCAGGTAATCTGCCCAGCTCAGTCTCCCAAAGTGCTGGGATTACAGGCATCAGCACACTCCAGGTAATTCTAATGTTCACCATGATGAAGAAGCTCTGCCCTTGTTGGGAAGATCAGACCCAACACCAGGCTGTGGGGGCTATGAAGTCCGGCCGAGTCAAAGGAATGAGAAAAGACAAGGGAGAAAGTGGGACCAGGGGGCCAGCGCTAGTATAGAGGCTGTCAAGGTCCCAAACTCTGGGAGCCCATGCTATTTATTGGTGATCAAAGAAACAGGTGATGAGGATGTGGGGGTTGAAATGAAGCAGTGTATCAAGCAAATGAGCTACAGCTGTGAGGGTTTAGCATTTTCTTTGAAACATATGACTACTTGAGATAATGGGAGTGCTAGAAACAAGGAGTCAGAAAGTCTAGACACATCCCAGAGGCTGCGAGTGTTGGTAGACCCTCAACCCCAGACATGTTCTAAGCCCTGCCTCAGCTTCTTTCCCAACACTCAGCTTTTCTCCCAACGTGTCCTCCATAATTTCTACTCACTACATCTTCAGTCTCATCTACTGTTGATTGCTTTCTTGCTCACTTGACTTCCATAGCCATGGCTTTCTCTCTGTGGCTTATGCCTGCCTTAGGGCATTGGTACTTTCCATTCCTTCTGACTGGAATGCTCCTCACTAAGATTTTCACAGGGCTTCTTGACAATTAGTTATTAGCTTAAATATCACGTTTCAAAAAATGAGTGCCATTATCTCCAATAAATATCAGCTCTGCCTTTTCCCAACCTGTGATGCCAGTCATTTTCTATTATACTGTGGGGTAGTTTTTAAAAAATAATAACATAAGAACAGGGAACTCATCCACCATGTTTACTTCTATAGTCATAGCTCCTTTGGCAATGCCCCACACATAAAAAGTTTTTAGACAATCCTTATTTAAAAGGTGAATTACAAAGTGAACCAAAAATGATAGAATTTAGGGAAAAAAAAGATCTCATTTAAGATAATTTATGTGGAAAATTCATTGAAGTATTAATAGTACTCCATATAATACATGTGGAATATATATATAAATATATACGTATATAAATATATATATATGTATATAAATATATATATGAGTGAGTCTCTCTCTGTTACCCAGGCTGAAGTGCAGTGGCATGATCTCTGCTCACTGCAACCTCCGACTCCCAAGTTCAAGAGATTCTCCTGCCTCAGCCTCCCGAGTAGCTGGGATTACAGGCTTGCACCACCATGCTTAGCTAATTTTTGTATTTTTAGTAGAGACAGGGTTTTACCATGTTGGACAGAATGGTCTCGATCTCCTGACCTTGTGATTCGCCTGCTTCGGCCTCCCAAAGTGCTGGGATTACAGGTGTGAATCACCATGCTCGGCCCATGTGGGAAATTTTATTCCCAAACGTGGTAGTAACAAAAAGTCCCTTCTACCATATTTGTGTACAATGTGACCTTGCCACTCCCACATCAAAAGCTAGGGTCTTTTTCTCAGATCACTAATTCTTGCTCAACTCTGTGATCGCCATTCTAGGTCAAGTGTTATCCCTTAGATGAGCTTGAAAGTTTCTATTTTCTGCCTCTTGGAAGCTAATACCATATTAGAAGTGAGAATGCCCTGATATTGCCAGTCTATGAGAAATATTTACTGAGAAATGCCCAAAGAGTGAAATGGTAAATGGAAAGGAGAAGGGAGGTAGAAGACCACCAAGGTTTATGACATATGACAGAGGAAGGGAATTAGGAGATCCTCTGGCCCCAGTTGCCACAGCTGATGACATGTAGAATGTTGTGATCCCACCCAGCTGAGTCCTTCCCAAATTCCTACCCTACAAAATCAGGAACAATATAAATGGTTGTTTTAAGCTGCTAAGTTTTGTGAGGGAGAGTTTTATGACAGTTTTGTTACACAACAACTGATTAAAAAAACGCTAACTAAAATTTAATGGCCCCAGGCACCAAGCTAAATCTTTTACGCAGATTACATCATTTATTCTTTTCAACCTAATAAGGGTTAAGTACTATGATTTCCCCTTTTTATGCCAGAGGGAAAGATTCAGGGTTTAAACTAGGGAAGTATGACTCTATATCTTGCTTTTAACTTTGTCATTTGCAAAACAACCGGACATGAAACATGGGCAAGAAAATGTCTAGTAATGGTGGCAAATGTGTTTGGATGATTTATTTGACATGTATCCTCAATCTCAATAAATACTGAAACCACACATACAGCTAATGTATTTCCACTGTTCTTCAAACAAGCAAAAGGAAAAAGATGGGAAAGAGTAAGGGAAAGCAAGTAAGGTATGGAAAATAAGGGGTAAATGGCTTATATTCTCCATCTTACAAAACAACAGAGATTTATTAGGGGCACTTACACCATTGTCTGAAGAATGAAGAAAAATATATTTTGATTACTTTTTTTTTTTTTTTTTTGAGACAGAGTCTCACCCTTTCACCCCGGCTGGAGTGGAATGGCGCGATCTCAGCTCACTGCAACCTCTGCCTCCTCAGTTCAAGCAATTATCCTGCCTCAGCCTCCCAAGTAGCTGGAACTACAGGCATATGCCACCACGCCCAGGCAATCTTTGTATTTTTAGTAGAGATGGGATTTCACCATGTTGACTAGGATGGCCTCTGTCTCTTGACCTCATAATCTGCCCAGCTCGGCCTCCCAAAGTGCTGGGATTACAGACATGAGCCACCACATCCAGCCTTGATTACATTTTTATAGGAAGATAGCTACGTTTTCTTTGAACAGGAGATATTATTATTTGTTTTTCTACTGTTTTCAACAGATCTTACCAAATAGAGATCTGCTTCAGTATGTGTTTAAACTAGTCTGAAAATCCCTTTCTGAACCTCAAACTCTGTAAATTCTTAAAACACAAAAGTTACATTCTAGCAGACCTCTACTGAGTAACATTTTAGTGTGGAAGGTTGTTAATAACAACAATAAGAGTAAAATTTAAGTGGAATTGATAGCAAGCATTCTAATAACTCTGAAAAGATACCGTGAATGTCACTCATTCCTGCACTCTTAATTTTCTAAGCAATGGTCTCTTTACTTGCTATAATTTTATTTGTGTAAATAACATAGCACTAGTATAATTTGGTTTATTGATAGCATTTAAATGTAAAGACATGTTTACATTGAACTAGCCAGAAGACACTTAATATATTAGTTTTTAGGCTAGCCATTCAACAGCTGAATTATAGAATTGAAATTTTGATGAGTCTGTGTTATCTCTAAACTGCCATCAATTGGTGTGTTGGTAGTGGTGGCAGTATTTGTGGACTAAAAGGCAGAAAGATAATACAAATACAAACAGCAAAGTATGAGAGGCTTAAAAATCCTCAAAGTCTTTTTGTTCTGTGACAATTTAAGGCAAAGTCACAAAATTTAACTTTGTATCAATTATAAATATTTATGTATTTCATACCTTAAGTATAAAATCCCTCTTAGACAGATGTAAAACCACACATATTTATAGTAATGTATTTTGGGTAATGTCAAAGAAAAATTGTATTGTGAAAAGTTTAACAGATAAAGATTTTATTCAAGACTATTTCAACAGAGGAAAAAGAAATCTCTCAACTCCACTGAAACAAAGACCTAAAGAGCTGTGTTGGGAAGAATCTCTGGCCTCCTGTGTGTGCTGATTGACCTTCCCCTGAGGAAAAATAAACTCCCTTCATATTTTTACGGCAGGATGTATTTTTACAATTTAGAGCAAGGTAACTAACAACGTTAGGCTCTCACTGTCCCACAGAGACAGGGAGACAGGAGTGCTATCTGCCTTGATGATTGTATTTCAAAAGGAAGGCTCCAAGGTCCTTCGGAAAGATGCTTCTAGGTCATAAAACTAGCAAGAGACTTTTAAGGAGATTTATGCACATTTCAACAAAAGAAGCTGATAAAGAATTAGCAATTAGGAGTTTTCCAAACTGCGTGTTTTAGTCTAGGAAAAGGGATGGTTAAACGACTGTAGTCATGAAGGAAACTGTCTGCATTTCAGTCATGTTGAGGGAAACATTGTGGTCATCTTGGTTAGTAATGTAATTAACTATAATCTTTGTAGCAAAGAAAACTAAAGTATCCATTGTTCTCTTTTATGTGATAAAATATCTGCATGTGTTTGTGTGCTGTATGTTTTAAATGAGGAAAATATAAGGAGAAGATTTCATTGAACTGAAGAGTTTGCAGCTGTAACCAGACTGGCTTGATTTTAATCAAAGACCATCTGTATCTGGAATACAACCCCATTAAAAACTTAACTGCTGTTAAAATATTACAGATACTCTGAAAGTTTTGAATCCTTTAAGAGCAATTAAATTCCATATTTGTTGCTCAGTGAACGGATGGATCAGCGTACAGAAAATTTAAAGTTTTCTTTTACATAGTTTAAAGTATATGTTATACCAATGTTTAATGACTATGATTTTCCTTTCAAATTTTTTTTTTCTGCAAAAAGAAATACTTAATGCAATGGAGTTTTTAGAACCTCTCCTGCTTCACTCTGTATACTTTTAACTCTGAATAAAGCATTTCTACTTAATAATTAAATAGGTCTGCTATCTTCAAATCCCATGAGAGATAAAGGGAGAAGACATTAGTCTCTACTAAACCCTTTACAAGACCTGTAAACAGTATTTATTAAATTAATTGTGTTCTCGGTTCTATCTACTTGTTGATAGATATACTAAGAAACAAAGACTTGTGGAAAAAAAGAGCAGAAAGATATGTGTCTGAAATTTTTTTTTTTAAAAATAGAGTATTAAAAAAACTACATATATGTATGTGTGTATACACACACACACATATATATATACACACACACATATATATACACACACACACACACATATATATATATACACATACACTTTAACTTTTGGGATGCATGTGCAGAACATGCAGGTAACAAACTTATGTGCCATGGTCGTTTCCTGCCCCCATCAACCCATCATCCACATTAGGTGTTTCTCCCAATGCTATCCCTCCCCTATCCCCAAAACCCTGACAGGCCCCAGGGTGTGATGTTCCCCTCCCTTTGTCCATGTGTTGTCATTGTTCAACTCCCACTTATGAGTGAGAACATGTGGTGTTTGGTGTTCCGTTCTTGTGTTAGTTTGCTGAGAATGATGGTTTCCAGCTTCATCCATGTCCCTGTAAAGTACATGAACTCACCCGTTTTCATGTCTGCATAGTATTCCATGGTGTATATGTGCCACATTTTCTTTATCCAGTCTATCATTGATGGGCATTTGAGTTGGTTCCAAGTCTTTGCTATTGTGAACAGTGCTTAAATAAACATACATGTGCATGTGTCTTTATAGTAGAATGATTTATAATCCTTTGGGTATACATACAGTAATGGGATCGCTGGGTCACACTGTCTTCCACAATGGTTGAACTAGTTTACACTCCCACCAACAGTGTAAAAGCATTCCTATTTCTCCACATCCTCTCCAGCATCTGTTGTTTCCTGACTTTTTAATGATTGCCATTCTAACTGGCATGAGATGGTATCTCATTGTGGTTTTGATTTGCATTTCTCTAATGACCAGTGATGATGAGCTTTTCTTCATATGTTTTTTGGCCACATAAATGTCTTCTTTTGAGAAGTGTTTGTTCATATCCTTCACCCATTAAAATACTGTATCCAGCATATCTATTATTCAGGAATGAAAGAGAGATACAGACATTTGTAACTGAGAACAACAACGAAAGCAGTATCAGAGGGAGAAAATGCTAAAGTGAGTTTTTTAACCAAAAAGAAAAACACATTCTTGTATAACAAGAAAACATCTGAAACTATGTATCTCACTAATAACATTACACACTATATGCATATATCAAAATATCACATGTACCCTACATATATGTACAGTTATTATGTATATAAAAAAGAAAGTCTTACTGGTAAAAATAGTGTATGGGAGAAATCAGAATACTCTCACATTGTAATTGTGTCTTGCAATCTATTTACATATTTAGCATGAAGTCTAAAACATAGAATTATTAAAGATAATAGTTACAAAACTTAAAAATATATAAGTAATATACCCATCTCTACTAAAAAATACAAAAAACTAGCCGGGCGAGGTGGCAGGTGCCTGTAGTCCCAGCTACTCGGGAGGCTGAGGCAGGAGAATGGCATAAACCCGGGAGGCGGAGCTTGCAGTGAGCTGAGATCTGGCCACCGCACTCCAGCCCGGGCGACAGAGCGAGACTCCGTCTCAAAAAAAAAAAAAAAAATATATATATATATATATATATACACACACAAATACACATATATATATGTATATATATGTAAGTAATATAAAAAGATGCAAACGAAAGATTCCAAAAGCCAAAATGTGTATCATGGGGAAGGGTAACAATTACAGTGTCATGTAATTTCTGTTGCTTTTTGTAATTCTTTGTCATCAAAGTTAAGTTATTATCAGTTTAAAAAACCTCCTATAATTATAAGACGACTTTGTAAGCCTCATGGCAACCACAAATCAAAAGGTTATAGTAGATATACCAAAAACGAAAGAGCAAGGAATCAAACTATAATACCACAGAAAATACCCTAACCATAAAGGAATACATTAAGAGAGGAATAAAGCAAAAAAGGATCTACAAAAACAATAACAAAGTAACAACATGACAATAATGAGTCCTTATCAATAATAATCTTCTATGTAGATGAATGCAGTTATTCAATTAAAAAACAGAGTGGGTGAATAGATTAAAAAGCAACATGACCCAACTATATGCTGCCTACAAGGAACTCAATAAGGTCTTTTATAAAGACATACATAAACTGAAAATAAGAGAACAGAAAAAGATACTCCAAGCAAATAAAAACAACAACAACAAAAAAGAATAGCTATACATATTATATCAGATAAAATAGAATTTAAGTCAAAAACAGAAAAAAAGGCAAATAACATCATTATACAATGGTAAAGGAATCAATACAACAAGAGGATATAAAATTATAAGTATATATGCATTTAATGTCAGAGCATCTAAATATATAAAGCATATATGAATACAATTAGAGAGAAAAATAGACTACAATTGTAGTAATAACATCAGAGGATATTAAAATTCCAGTTTTAGCATTGGACAGTTCATCCAGACAGAAAATCAACAAAGAAACAATTGCACTCTAGAACAAATTGTCCTAAGCGACCTGATATGTTTAGGCTTTGTGTCCCCTGACAAATCTCATTTTGAATTATAATTCCCATAATCCCCACATGTAAACAAAAAACAGGTGGAGGTAATTGAATCATCGGTGTCCTGTCCCTCATGCTGTTGTTGTGATAGAAAGTTTTAGGGGATCTGGTGGTTTCACAAGCACTTCTTCAGCACTTCTTCCTGCCACCTTATGAAGAAGGTGCCTTGTTTCCCCTTTGCCTTCCACCATGATTGTAAATTTCCTGAGGCCTCTCCAGTCATGCTGAACTATGAGTCAACTAAAACTCTTTCCTTTACAAATTAACCAGTCTTGGACAGTTCTTTATAGCAGTATGAAAGTGGACTAATACAAACCTGTGCAGGACATTTCACCAGACACCTACAGGATACATATTCTTTTCAACAGCATATGGGATGTTCTCCAGAATAGACCACACATGGGGCCATAAAACAAGTCTTAACAAATATGAAAACAATCATATCAAGTATCTTTTCTGAAACCAATTGATTAAAACTAGAAATCAATAACAGAGGGAAATTTGGAAATTGTACAAATACATGAAAATTAAACAGCATGCTCCTAGACAACCAATAGGTCAATGAAGAAATTTTAAAGAAAATGTAAAAAATTCTTGGGATAAGTGAAAATAGAAACAAAACATACTAAAACCTAAGCAATAGAGAAAAAGTAGTTCCAAGAAGAAAGATTATAGCAATAAATGCCAAAGAAATTAGAAATCTCAAATAAACAATGTAGTATTACACTTCAAGGAACTAGAAAAATAAGAACATACTAAAGCCAAAATTAGTAAAATACAAGAAACAATAAAGATTGTAACAGAAATAAGCAAAATAGAAATTTAAAAAATATTATAAAATAACAAATCAAAGAGCTGCTTTTTTGAAAAGATAAAATTGACAATCATTTAGCTAATCTAAGAACAGAGAGGAGATTCAAATAAGTAAAGTTAGTGCTGAAAAAATAGACATTACAACTGATACCACAGAAATACAACAGATCATAAGAGAGTATTATGAACAACTGTATGCAAACAAATTGGAAAACCTAGAAGAAACTGATAAATGTCTAGGTACATAAAACTTACCAAGATTCAATCACAAAGAAATAGAAAACCTGAACACATCAATAATGAATAATGCAATTGAATCAATAACAACAGTCTTCCAGCAAAGAAAAGCCCAGAGTCTAATGGCTTCACTGCTGAATTCTACAAAACTATTTCAAGAGGAACTAATAAGAATTCTTCTCAAACAATTTCAAAAAAATTAAAGAGGCAGAAAGACTTCTAAACTCATTTTGCAGATTACCCCCTGATACTGGAACCAGGTATGTTCACATAAAAAAAAAAAAAAAAAATCGGTCAGTCGTGGTTGGCTGACTTTTGTAATCCTCCTAGCACTTTAGCAGGCCATGACTGGAGGATCACTTGTACTCAGGAGTTTGAGACCAACCTGAGCAACATGTCAAAATCGCATCTCCACAGAAAATACAAAAATTAGCCAAGCATGGTTGCTGCGTCTATAGTCCCAGCTGTTTGGGGAGCTTAGGCAGGAGAATCTCTTGAGCTCAGGAGGTCAAGGCTGCAGTGAGCTGTTGTTCATGCCACTGAACTACAGTCTGGGTAACAAAGCAATACCAAGTTTCAAAAAAAAAAAAAAAAAAAAAGAAAAGAAAAGAAAAAGAAAAATACAGGCCAATATCTTCATTCATCCCTGATGAATGTAGATGCAAAAATTCTCAGCAAAATACTAACAAACTGAATTTAACAAGACATTTGTAAAAAAAACATTCATGATGATGAAGTGGAGTTTACCTGAGGGATGTAAGGATGATTAAACATATGCCAATCAATAAACATAAAACATCATAGCAGAATCAAGGACAAAAATCATATGATAATTCCAATAGATGAATAAAAAATATTTCATAACAATCTACATCTCTTTTATGATAAAAATTCTGAATAAATTACTTACAAAAGAGACATACCTCAACACAACAAGGCCATCTATAACAAATCTGCTGCAAAGATTAAAATAAATGGGAAAATATTGAAAGCTTTTCCTCTAAAATCTGGAACAAGACAAGGATGCCCACTATTACCACTTTTATTCAAACATATTACCAGAAGTCCTAGCTAGAGCAATTAAGCAAGAGATACAATAAAGGACATCCAGATTAGAAAGGAGAAAGTCAGATTGCCCCTGTTTTCAGAGGATTTAATCATAAATATGGGAATATCTAAAGACTCCACCAAAAAACTGTCAGAACTAAGAAATCAAATTAGCAAAATTGCAGGATACAAAATCAACATAAAAAGGTAACATTCGTATATACCAGTAGCAAACTATCTAAAAAAGAAAGCATTCCCATTTACTATAGCTACAAAAACTAAGCAACCAATCAACTAACTAACTAAATAAATAAATACCTAGGAATAAATTTAACAAAAGAGATGAAAGATCTCTACAATTAAAATTAGAATAAAAAATTGATAAAATATGCTGAAAAGGACACAAATAAAAGACATAACAATGACCAAGAGGTATATAGAAAAAAATCAACATTGCTAATCATCAGAGAAATGCAAATCGAAATCACAATACCACCTCATCTCAGTTAGAATGACTGTTATCAAAAACATAAAAAATAAATGCTGCTAAGGATGTGGAGAAGAACCCATGTACACTGTTGGGGGGAATGTAAATTACTAGTGTCACTATAAAAAACAGTATGGAAGTTCCTAAAATAATTAAAAATAAAACTACTATATGATCCCTCTATCCTACTACCGGGTGTATATCCAAAAGAAATGGAATCAGTATGTCAAAGAGATAACCGTATGCTTGTGTTTATTGCATCAATATTCAAAAATAGTGAATAGATGGAATCAACCAAAAATCTATCAACATATGAATAAATAAAGAAAATGAAGTATGTATACACAATGGAATACTGGTCAGCTCTAAACGGAATGAAATCCTGTCATTTGCAGCAGCATCAATGAACCTGGAGTACATTCTGTTAAGTGAAATAAGCCGGTCACATAAAAACAAACACCAAATGATCTCTCTCATACATGGAATATAGCAAAGATTGATTAACAAAAGTAGAGAGTAGAATAGTGGTTACCAGAGGCTGTGGAGAGCAGGGGTAAGAGGGGATAGGGACAGGTAGATTAACAGGTACAAAGTTATAGTTAGATCAGAAGAATAAGTTTTCATGTTTTATTACACAGTAGCATGACTATAGCTAATTAAATCTATTTTATATTTCAAGATAAATAGAAAAGATAATTTGAATATTATGAATTTTATGACGACCAAGAGATGATAAATATTTGAGGTGATGTATATGCTAATTACTCAGATTTGATCATTGTACAATGTAGACATGTACACATGTATAATATCACATTGTACCCCATAAGGGTGTACAGTTATTCAGTGTCAAATATAAATAAAACACAAGAGTTGGTATAGTTTTAATCTTCTTAAACTTAGTGAGACTTGTTTGATGACCTACAAATACCTCCTTGTGAAAGTGTTCCATCTGTGCTTGAAAAAATTGTGCATTCTGCTGCTGTTGGTTGAAATGTTCTGTATATGTCTCTATTAGGGCCATTGTTCTACGGTGTTGTTCAAGTCCACTGTTTCCTTATTTATCCTCTGTCTAGATATTCTATCAATTGTTGAAAATAGGGTATTAAGTCCCCTATTGCTATTGTATTGAAATATTCTACTAAAAGTCCTGGCCAAAACAATTAGAAAAAGAAGACAAAGATATCCAATGACAAAAAGAAGAATTTAAATTAACAATGCTTGCGGATGACATGATCTGACAGAAAACCTTAAAGAGCCTACGTAAAAGCTGCTAGAATTAACAGAAAAATTATAAGTTTGCAGGATGCAAAATCAACATAAAAAGTCAGTTGGGTTTGTGTACGCTAACAACACACTTTTAGAAAAGAAGTTTATAAAAATCCTGTTTATAATAGCATCAAAAAGAACAACATATTTAGGACTAAACTAAGGAGGCAAAATAAGGCCATGGGCAGTGCCTCACACCTCTAATCCCAGCACTTAAGGAGGCCGAGAGGGTCAGATTGCCTGAGGTCAGGAGTTCGAGACCAGCCTGGCCAACGTGGTGAAACCCCGTCTCTACTAAAAATACAAAAATTAGTTGAGTGCAGTGGCGCACATCTCTAATTCCAGCTACTTGGGAGGCTGAGGCAAGAGAATCACTTGAACCTGGGAGGCAGAGGTTGCAGTGAGCCAAGATCAGGCCCTTGTACTCCAGCCTGTACGAGAGAGTGAGACTCCATCTCAAAAAAAAACAAGAAGGCAAAATACTTCTGCATTGAAAACTACAAATCATTGATGAAAGAAATTAAAGAAGACAAATGAATTGGAAGACATCCTGTATTTATGTTTTAAAAGACTTAATATTATTAATTGCTTTCACTACCCAACGTGATCCACAGATTCAGTGTTACTTCCATCAAAGTCACAAGGGCAGGCTTTTTTAAATGTAAATAGGGACAATCATTTGAAAATTCATAAGGAGCCCCAGAAGACCTGAAGGGTAATAATAATGCCTTTTGTATAAGTCACATTGAAAAGAGAATAAATTTATTACAATATTATTGCTAAATTCTGAAAATCTTTGTAATGTCTTTGGAATTAGTACAAGGTCAGTTTTAAGAGCTGAATGTGAAGTTTAGTCTTACTTGTTTAGTTACATTGTTCTTACTTGATTTAAACAGTATCTTCCAACTTTATCACTCCCTTATTCAGCAAACTTAACTCAAATTGGTTGTTTACTTTCCAAAAATTGAGTCCACCTTCAAATGATAAATATTCTCCATGACAGACAGTATGTAAGAGAATGTGCTATATCCTTGAAAACAAAAGACCCAGAAATATTTTCAGCAATGTCAGCATACTTACTAGACATACGTGGTCTTATTAACTATTCTGTCTACTATGTGTGGGCTTGATTACTTTATAGATAAAATGTAGACATCCTTCCAATCACTATATAGAAAAGAAATCTTCTCAGTCTTTATTTACATTGAAGATTAACATTTAAAGATTTTTAGCTTTGTACATCTCTTAAAATTGACAAGAAGTACTATATATTTTTCTAGGCAACTTGCACATTTTAAAAACATAGCAATATGTTATTTGAATAAGAACACAGTAAATTTTATTCATTTTGAGTCTGAGGTGATAGTTTTGCTTTTTGTTTGTTTTCTTCTTTATATATTAATCTTTCTACCAATTATCAGGAAATTGTTGAAGATCAGATGGTTGTAGTGTGTGGTGTTTATTTCTGGGCTCTCTATTCCATTGCATTGGGCCATGTCTGTTTTTGTACCAGTACCATGCCGTTTGGGTTACTGTAGCCCTGTAGGGCAGTTTGAAGTGGGGTAACATGATGCCTCCAGCTTTGTTCTTCCTGCTTAGTATTGCTTTGATTATCTGGGCTCTTTTTGATTCAATACAAAGTTTTAAATAGTTTCTTCTAGTTCTATGAAGAATGTCATTAGTGGTTCACAGAAATAGCATTGAATCTATAAATTGCTTTATACTATGGTCATTTTAATGACATGGATTTTTCCTATCCATGAGCAAAAATGTTTTTTTTTTTTTTTTTAATTTGTTTATTTCATCTCAATTTCTCTGAGCAGTGTTTTGTAGTTCTCCTTGTAGAGATCTTTCACTTCCCTGGTTAGCTGTATTCCTAGGTATTTTATTATTTTTGTGGCAATTGTGAATGGCACTGCGTTCCTAATTTGGCTGTTGGCTTGACTATTGGTGTATAGAAGTGCTTGTGATTTTTGTACATTGATTTTGTATCTGAGACTTTGCCGAAGGTGTTTGCCAGCTTAAGAAGACTTTCGGCTGAGACTATGGAGTTTTCTAGATATGGAATAATGTCCATTGCAAACAGGGATAGTTTGACTTCCTCTCTTCCTTTTTCGATGCCCTTTACTTCTTTCTCTGGCCTGATTTCTCTGGTCAGAAATTCCAAAATCATGTTGAATAGGAGTAGTGAGAGATGGCATCATTGTCTTATGCTGTATTTCAAGGGGAATGCTTCTAGCTTTTTCCCATTCATTATTATGTTGGCTGTGGGTTTTTAATAGATGGCTCTTATTATTTTGACATATATTCATTCAATACCTAGTTTATTGAGAGTTTTTAACATGATGGGATGTTGAAATTTATTGAAAGCCTTTGCTGCATCTACTGAGATAATCACCAATAGCAAAACTAAGAGAAAAATCACGAATATAATTTCATTCTTTGATTGCTCAAAGAAATCAGAGATGACACCAAAAAATGAAAAGACATTCTATGTTCATAGATAGGATGAATAAATATTGTTAAAATGGCCATACTGTTTAAAGAAATTTAAAGATTCAATATTGATATAAACTACTAATGATGTTCTTCACAGAACTGGAAAAAAAAAAAAAAAAAAAAAAAAACTATGCGAAAATTTATATGAAACAAACAAACAAAAAAGCCTGGATAGCCAAAACAATCCTAAGCAAGAAGAACAAGATGGAGGCATAATTTTACTCGACTTCAAACTATACTACAAGGCTACAGTAATGAGAACAGCATGGTACTGGTATAAAAACAGACACATAGATGAATGGAACCGAATAGAAAGCCCAGAAATAAGGCTGCACACCTACAACAATCTGATCTTCAACAAAACTGACAAAAATGAGGAATGAAGACAGAACTCCCTATTCAATAAATGGTGCTAAGATAATTGGGTAGCCATATGCAGAAGATTGAAACTGGACTCTTTCCTTACAACATACACAATAATCAACTCAAGATGGAATAAAGACTGCAATGTGAAACCCAAAATTATGAAAACCCTGGAAGACAAACTAGGCAATACCATTCTGGACATTGGAACAGGCAAAGATTTCATGATGAAGATACTAAAAGCAATTGCAACAAAAACAAAAATTGACAAATGTTACCTAATTAAACTAAAGAGCTTCTGCATAACAACAACAACAACAACAACAAAACTATCAGTAGAGCACACAGACAACCTACAGAATGGGAGAAAATATTTGTAAACCAGGTATCTATCAAAGCTGTAATATCCGGAATCTATAAGGAACTTAATAAATTTATAAGAAAAAATTAAATAAATAAAAAGTGAGAAAAGGACAAGCTGTCTGTTCTTGTTGCTTTAGAGATCCATGCCCCTGAGACAAGCATAGGGTAAAATGATTGATATATGTGTTTCCAAACTTTTTTGACATTGTGTTATCATTTAGAGATTTGAATATGTATACTAATAAATGTATGCGCATTTATGTGAGAATTATATGCATGTACTACTGGATTAAACTATGTCTATTTTAAACAATACAAAAATGAAAACTTTCCAAGGAAGAAAAAATATTAAATATTGAAATGTTTATTAATAGCACAAAAACTATATTTTTTCTCAGAGAAACTTAGTTTTTAGTGAAATCAGTGTGAACTGCTGTGTTTGGTTTAACATTTTGTGATGCAGAGATACAAAGTTCTAATCTTAAATTTGTTTAGTTTGATACTCATTGTGAGAATTGAAAAAAAGTACCTAACAAACATACTCAGTTATAAATCAAATGTGGTAACCATTTGATATTCTTAATAAAATATGCTTTTTCTCAGCCTTGTCTGTCAACATTGCCAAGACTTGTAACTTTTATACCACTGCCCACCCATCTCAAAATAAAAACTGTGTCTCACTGAAAAAAGCATGAATATCAAGATAGCTTAATATTGCTGACTTAGCATTGAGGAAAGAAATTAGAAATTCCTGGAAATGCCAGAGATTCTAATCTTCATTAGTGATTGGAATTTGCCTGGGGATTACTATGGCAAATTTACAATGTCTAGACTAGCAATGCTTATAAAGGAACTGTTTTATAACTACTAAACAAACATAAAATATGTACATTTCACATGAGAGAAGTACTTTATGAGTACAAATAAACTATTTCAGACTTATCTTTGGCACTGTTGTATTAATTAGAAAGAATAACTATCACATTAAACTATTAAGTATTTTGCAGTGGATTCCATATGAGAAAAATGTCATCCGCTAACAGTGTTACATACAAAACAGGATTCCAGGTCTATTTGAAACACTCATATACAATTAAAAGGTGGGACCACAGAAACGAAACCCAGACACTCACTGTGATGATTAATATTGATTATCGATTTGATTGAAGGATGCAAAGTATTATTCTTAGGTGTGTCTGTGAGGGTGTTGCCAAAGGAGATTAATATTTGAGACAGTGGGCTGGGAAAGGCAGACCCACCCACAATCTGGGTGGGCAACATCTAATCAGCTGCCAGTGTGGCCAGAATAAAAGCAGGCAGAAGATTGTAAATAGGCTAGACTGGTTTAGTCTCGGCTACATCTTTCTCCCATGCTGGATGCTTCCTGCACTTGAACATTGGACTCCAGGTTCTTCAGCTTTGGGACTGGGACTGGCTTTCTTACTCATTAGCTTGCAGATGGCCTATTGTGGGACTTCACCTTGTGATCGTGGGAGTCAATACTCTTTAATGAACTCCTCTTTATATATACATCTATCCTTTTAGTCCTGTTCCTCTGGAGAACCCTGACTAATACATTCACATTCCATAAATACAAATTACAATTGCAATTTCTTTTCCGGTAAAAATATTATTATCCCATTATTGGATTAATAGGGCTGTCCTATTGGACTGGGTTAGATATATCATGTGCCTAGAGCCAATCTTTATTCCTAGGGGAAAGAGATGCACGGATTTGTTAGGGCTGTAATGTAGACTCCATTACTTGATTAGACCATCCATACAGATTGAGAGTGTGAAAAGATGGCTTGCTAAATGGGGCAACTGCAGAAAGAATGAATAATGTGTGCTAAGAAGAAAACAACAAATACAACAGAGTAGTAAAGGAAACACTGAAGGAAGTCCCTTTAATGCCTTTACTAACTTTTTTCATATAAATAGTCGTCTCATTCAGTTAATGTGCAGTCTCTTTAGAAAAAAAAAAATACTGTCTCCCAAATAGCTTTGCTATTTTTCTGCTTTTATTCCATGATGGTGTCTGTGGGAAGTTGTATGCAAGCTTATGCAGGCAAAAGAGAATTGGCAGTCCTTGGTAATTTATTTAATGCTCTGATCTCTTAACAGTTTATATGCCTGCTTTCATATCTTCTTTTCCATGTCAGGATCCCTTTACTGTTCCATACCATCAATATGCGTTGTCCACAAGGAAGGAAACCTTATGGTCTCAAGAAGTGAGGCAGAAGTATTTTTGCTATCACACTACAGGAAGAAATCTATGCTGTGATTCTAGGAATTATACTAACAATGTAATAACTAACACTTATAAAATATTATGTGTCAGACATAGTTCTAAACACTTTTTAATTAAGCCATGTTATTAAATTAAGCACCATATTAAATCATAACGTCATGCTCCTTTCATTCATTCTGTAAAAATTACTAGAATATTCTTCCACAAATGTGTTCTTCAGGCCAACTAGGGTGAAGCTCCTGTAATCAGAAAGGTCCAAGTGAAAGTCACATTAATAATATCATCAGAGTTTGTTCTTTTTTTCTCCCTCTCTGTAGACATATAACCAAATAGCTGTTTGAGTTTTCAAGTACTCACAGAGACTTTACTAACAAATACTGAAGAAAGTAAGACCATGCAAATCAACTCTACTTTGTTTAGCTTTCTTCTCAGAAGTAAAATATGTCATTTCAAATGGAAGAAAATAAGAGAGAAATCTGAAAGAACAGGTAGAAAAAAGTGGAAAAAAGGCAGGAACAATACAACAGTAATAATATACTGAAATCTATTATGAAGAAATAAAATCGTGGATCAATGTTGTTCTACTTTCCCTTCCTCAGCATGATCTCGCAAATATGCAGTGTAAACTCTACTGCTCTCTTGACAGTCTTGAGTGTTGTCTTGACCCAGCACAAAGGTATAGGAGGGGATTTTAAAGAGAAAGAGCCAAGAAGAGAAGAAACGGGTTGCTGGCCTAGAGAAAATAAGATGAAAACCCAGTTTAATGGATTTTTCTGTTATTATGCAATGTACAAGACATATGAAGTCTGTGTATAAATTTAACTGGTTTGAAGGTACTACTGTGAGACAATATAACATTACAAAAAGATAAAGCAAAAGAAACCAAAAGTCTTGGCTTCTGGTTCTATCTACTAGCAGATCTTTGATCTTGAGGCATGTCTATTTCCTCGATCTTTATTTTCCATTCAAGGTTTCTCAAATGTAAATATTAATTATAATCTCAGAATCTTTTTAAAATATATTTTTGTGTATTACATTAGACCTATGAAATGAAAACGTCTAGAAAATGTACATTTTACAGAAACTTCCTCATGTAATTTCAATGATGAGCCAGTTCGGATACCTCCTCTAGTAATTTCAGTGATGAGCCAGTTTGGGAGATCATGCTGAGTAAGGGAAAGTAGAACAAAATAGAGCCATAATTTTATTTCTTCACTAACAGATTTAGATATACCATTATACCTAATGCCAGATGATGTTAGAATTCTATTTCAGTTCAAATGTTCAATTTCTTCTTCAAAAACTGTAATTCATATGCCATATAATTCTCCATTTAAATGTGTATAATTTAGTGGATTTTAATACATTTACAAAATTATGCCGTCCTTACCAGTATCTAATTCCAAAATGTTTTCATCACCCCAAACAAAAACCATCTATTCATTAACATTTTTTCTTTCTCCCAAGCCCTTGACATCACAAATCTACTTTGTGGCTGGTGTTTGCCTATTCTGGATATTTCCCACAAATAGGATGTTACAGTATGTATTATTTTGTTACTGGTTTTTTATACTTAGCTTATTTTCATTAATTGATGCTGTAGCATGTATCAGCACTTCATGCATTTCTATGACTCAGCAATATTCCCTTGTATGGTACACCACATTTTATCTATTCTAACTCAAACGGATATTTGGATTGTTTCTACTTTTGGATTGTTATGAATGATGCCAGTATCAGCACATTCATGTAATATGCTTTTTGCACATATTATTTTTAATTCTTATGTTTTACATGGGGTTATTGTATGATTCATCACTATCAATTACTAGGATATATCTAAATATACATATTTAGGATATACCTAAATTACTAGGATGTATCTAGTAATTGATGGATCATACAATAACCACATGGTTAGCCCTTAAAAAAATGCCAAATTGTTTTTATGCAATAGCTATGGAATTTTACAGTCCCATCTGTAATGTGTGAGAATTCTAGTTTCTCCACAACTGTACTAATACCTGTTATTTTCCTTAAAATAATTATTATAGCCATGCTATTGTGTGTGAAATAGTGTTTCATTTTGGTATTAATTTGCAATTTTCTTAATGACAAATAAAGTTGAACATCTTTTTATGTGTTTATTGGCCACTTGCATGTCTAATTTAGAGAAATATCTATTTAGGTCCTTTGCCTATTTGTAATGATGTCAATTGCATATTTATTGCTGAGCTCTAAGAATATATTTTGTGGATACAAAAGTCTTATAATACAGAAATATATAATGTGTAAATATTCTCTCCCTTTCTGTGAATTGTCTTTTCAGCCTTTATAATGTCCTTTAATGCAAAAAGCTTTTTTTAATTTTAATAAAGTCCAGTTAATTTATTTTATTAGCAAAAAAAAAATCTATTTTTAAAAAATTTCTATTGCTTGTGTTTTTGGTGTCATATGAAAGAAATCATTGCTTACTATAAGGTAAAGAAGACTTAGCCCTGATTTAAAGAACTTTATAGTTTTAGTTGCTACATTTAGATTATTTTACCTATTTTGACATAATTTTGTATATAGTGTAAAGTAGTAGTTCAATAGTTCAAATTCTTTCTTTTGTTTGTGAATATCCTCTTGTCACATTAACATTTTTTGAAAAAAAACTATCTTTTCCTCATTGAATTGTCTTACATTCATGTTGAAAATGAATTTGCCATAGATGTTCAGGTTTACTTCTCGATTCTCTATTCTAGTGCATTGACCTATAAGCATATCCTCTTGTCAGTATTACACTGTCCTGATTACTGTGACTTTCCCAAAAGTTTTGAAATAAGAAAGCATAAATCCTCCAACTTTTTTTTTTTCAAAATTGTCTTGAATATTCTGGGATGCTTCCATTTTCATATGTATTTTCAGTTTGCCTATTTCTGTAGATTGCATTTAATCTGAAGGTCATTTTGTGAAATATTGCCATTTTAACCATAATAAATATGTCAATCCATTTGCATGGGATGAATTTGCATTTATTAAAGTTTGTTACAATTTCTTTCAACAGTATTTTGTAGTTTTTAGTGTCGTGTACTACTTTCGATGAATTTATTTATCAATATTTTATTCTTTTGAAAGCCATTATTAATGTATGCTATTGTCAATGCCATTTTTGGATTGCTCATTGCTAATGTGTAGACACACAATTAGTTTATTAATATCAATTCTGTATCCTGTAAACTTTCTGAACTCATTTATTGCTCTAATATTTTCTAGGTGGATTTCTTAAGGCATTTTTTGTACATAAGAACATTACAATTACTTAATATTAATATTGAAAGTAGTGACAAAAACCACAATTACTTCTGCACCAACCTAATACCAGCTTAACTTCAATAGATGGAGTACAGAATCTTTGTTTCTATACAGTTCTGCCCCACTTGATGCTATTATTTTCACAAATTACATCATTATATATTAGGTAACAACATATATTTATAAATATTGCTTTATGGGATTGTCTTTTAAATCAGATTAGATTTGAAAAAAAGGAGTTGCAAACATAGAAAATATATTTATACTGCCTTTTAAATTTACCTATGCAGTGAGTTTAACAAATCCTCTTTCATTCCTCACGTGGAATTGAATTACTTTCTAGTGTCCTTTCATTTTAGCCTGAAGGATTCTCTTTACTATTTCACATAGGGCAAGTCTGCTAGCAATAAAATTTTTCAATTTTTGTTTCCCTGAAAGCATAGTATCTTAATTTCTTTTTTCACTTTCTAAAGGTTTTGTTTGCCAGATAGATATAATTTTTTGAGCTTAATTTTTTTAGCACTTTGTCATTCTGTTACCTTTGGAAGAAATAGCTATTTTTTTTCTTTATCACTTGTATGGAATTACTCACTTTTCTCTTGCTGCTTTCAAGATACTCTACTTGTCTTTGCCTTTTAACAGTTTGATTATAATGCATCTAGGTGTAGATCACTTTGAATTTATCCTACTTGAAGTTCATTGTAATTGTTGTACTTAGAGTAATTTTTCATCAAACTTACGAGGTTTTTGGCATTATTTCTCCAAGTACTTTTTGTCCTCTTTCTCTTTGTCCTTTTTTTCTGGGACTTCTATTCTGTGTATGCTGATGGTCTCTGAGGTTCTGCTTATTTTTTCCTCATTCTTTTTTCTTTCTGTTTTTAGACTAGGTAATTCCAATTGACCGATCATCAAGTTTGGTCATTTTTTTTTATTATTATTATACTTTAAGTTGTAGGGTACATGTGCATAACGTGCAGGTTTGTTACATATGTATACTTGTGCCATGTTGCTGTGCTGCACCCATCAACTCGTCAGCACCCATCAACTCGTCATTTACATCAGGTATAACTCCCAATGCAATCCCTCCCCCCTCCCCCCTCCCCATGATAGGCCCCGGTGTGTGATGTTCCCCTTCCCGAGTCCAAGTGATCTCATTGTTCAGTTCCCACCTATGAGTGAGAACATGCGGTGTTTGGTTTTCTGTTCTTGTGATAGTTTGCTAAGAATGATGGTTTCCAGCTGCATCCATGTCCCTACAAAGGACACAAACTCATCCTTTTTTATGGCTGCATAGTATTCCATGCAGCCACATTTTCTTAATCCAGTCTGTCACTGATGGACATTTGGGTTGATTCCAAGTCTTTGCTATTGTGAATAGTGCCGCAATAAACATATGTGTGCATGTGTCTTTATAGCAGCATGATTTATAATCCTTTGGGTATATACCCAGTAATGGGATGGCTGGGTCATATGGTACATCTAGTTCTAGATCTTTGAGGAATCACCATACTGTTTTCCATAATGGTTGAACTAGTTTACAATCCCACCAACAGTGTAAAAGTGTTCCTATTTCTCCACATCCTCTCCAGCACCTGTTGTTTCCTGACTTTTTAATGATTGCCATTCTAACTGGTGTGAGATGGTATCTCATTGTAGTTTTGATTTGCATTTCTCTGATGGCCAGTGATGATGAGCATTTTTTCATGTGTCTGTTGGCTGTATGAATGTCTTCTTTAGAGAAATGTCTGTTCATATCCTTTGCCCACTTTTTGATGGGGTTGTTTGTTTTTTTCTTGTAAATTTGTTTGAGTTCTTTGTAGGTTCTGGATATTAGCCCTTTGTCAGATGAGTAGATTGCAAAAATTTTCTCCCATTCTGTAGGCTGCCTGTTCACTCTGATGGTAGTTTCTTTTGCTGTGCAGAAGCTTTTTAGTTTAATTAGATACCATTTGTCAATTTTGGCTTTTGCTGCCATTGCTTTTGGTGTTTTAGACATGAAGTCTTTGCCCATGCCTATGTCCTGAATGGTACTACCTAGGTTTTCCTCTAGGATTTTTATGGTATTAGGTCTAACATTTAAGTCTCTAATCCATCTTGACTTAATTTTCATATAAGCAAGGAAAGGATCCAGTTTCAGCTTTCTACTTATGGCTAGCCAATTTTCCCAGCACCATTTATTAAATAGGGAATCCTTTCCCCATTTCTTGTTTCTCTCAGGTTTGTCAAAGATCAGATGGCTGTAGATGTGTGGTATTATTTCTGAGGACTCTGCTCTGTTCCATTGGTCTATATCTCTGTTTTGGTACCAGTACCATGCTGTTTTGGTTACTGTAGCCTTGTAGTATAGTTTGAAATCAGGCAGCATGATACCTCAAGCTTTGTTCTTTTGACTTAGGATTGTCTTGGAGATGCGGGGTCTTTTTGGTTCCATAAGAACTTTAAAGCAGTTTTTTCCAATTCTGTGAAGAAACTCATTGGTAGCTTGATGGGGATGGCCATAACCTCGGGCAGTATGGCCATTTTCATGATATTGATTCTTCCTATCCATGAGCATGGTATGTTCTTCCATTTGTTTGTGTCCTCTTTTATTTCACTGAGCTGTGGTTTGTAGTTCTCCTTGAAGAGGTCCTTTACATCCCTTATAAGTTGGATTCCTAGATATTTTATTCTCTTTGAAGCGATTGTGAATGGAAGTTCATTCATGATTTGGCTCTCTGTTTGTCTGTTACTGGTGTATAAGAATGCTTGTGATTTTTACACATTAATTTTGTACCCTGAGACTTTGCTGAAGTTGCTTATCAGCTTAAGGAGATTTTGGGCTGAGACAATGGGATTTTCTAAATATACAATCATGTCATCTGCAAAGAGGGACAATTTGACTTCTTCTTTTCCTAACTGAATACCCTTGATTTCTTTCTCTTGCCTGATTGCCCTAGCCAGAACTTCCAACACTATGTTGAATAGGAGTGGTGAGAGAGGGCATCCCTGTCTTATGCCAGTTTTCAAAGGGAATTTTTCCAGTTTTTGCCCATTCAGTATGATATTGGCTGTGGGTTTGTCATAAATAGCTCTTATTATTTTGTGGTACGTTCCATCAATACCGAATTTTTTGAGCGTTTTTAGCATGAAGGGCTGTTGAATTTTGTCAAAAGCCTTTTCTGCCTCTGTTGAGATAATCATGTGGTTCTTGTCTTTGGTTCTGTTTATATGCTGGATTATGTTTATTGATTTGCGAATGTTGAACCGGCCTTGCATCCCAGGGATGAAGCCCACTTGATCATGGTGGATAAGCTTTTTGATGTGCTGCTGGATTCGGTTTGCCAGTATTTTATTGAGGATTTTTGCATCGATGTTCATCAGGGATATTGGTCTAAAATTCTCTTTTTTTGTTGTGTCTCTGCCAGGCTTTGGTATCAGGATGATGTTGGCCTCATAAAATGAGTTAGGGAGGATTCCCTCTTTTTCTATTGATTGGAAGAGTTTCAGAAGGAATGGTACCAGCTCCTCCTTGGACCTCTGGTAGAATTCAGCTGTGAATCCATCTGGTCCCGGACTTTTTTGGTTGGTTGACTATTAATTATTGCCTCAATTTCAGAGCCTGCTATTGGTCTATTCAGAGATTCAGCTTCTTCCTGGTTTAGTCTTGGAAGAGTGTAAGTGTCCAGGAAATTATCCATTTCTTTAGATTTTCTAGTTTATTTGCGTAGAGGTGTTTATAGTATCTCTGATGGTAGTTTGTATTTCTGTGGGGTCGGTGGTGATATCCTCTTTATCATTTTTTATTGCGTCTATTTGATTCTTCTCTCTTTTCTTCTTTATTAGTCTTGCTAGCGGTCTGTCAATTTTGTTGATCTTTTCAAAAAACCAACTCCTGGATTCATTGATTTTTTGGAGGGTTTTTTGTGTCTCTATCTCCTTCAGTTCTGCTCTGATCTTAGTTATATCTAGCCTTCTGCTAGCTTTCGAATGTGTTTGCTCTTGCTTCTCTAGTTCTTTTAATTGTGATGTTAGAGTGTCAACTTTAGATCTTTCCTGCTTTCCCTTGTGGGCATTTAGTGCTATAAATTTCCCTCTACACACTGCTTTAAATGTGTCCCAGAGATTCTGGTATGTTGTATCTTTGTTCTCATTGGTTTCAAAGAACATCTTTATTTCTGCCTTCATTTCGTGATGTACCCAGTAGTCATTCAGGAGCAGGTTGTTCAGTTTCCATGTAGTTGAGAGGTTTTGATTGAGTTTCTTAGTCCTGAGTTCTAGTTTGATTGCACTGTGGTCTGAGAGACAGTTTGTTATAATTTCTGTTCTTGTACATTTGCTGAGGAGTGCTTTACTTCCAATTATGTGGTCAATTTTGGAATAAGTGCGATGTGGTGCTGAGAAGAATGTATAAGTTTGGTCATTCTTTTGTTACCTGTTCAAATCTTTTGTTGTGTACCTCCAGTAAATTTCCCATTTCAAATCTTTGCTTTGTAAAAACACAATCTCTTTTTGGTTCATTCCTCTTTTTGTTATTCTGTATTTGGTGAGAGATCATTCTTGGGTTTTTCTTTACTCCATTATATACGATTTCCTTTAATTCTTATATAATATGAAAAACAGCTGAAGTAAATGTTTGCCCATTAAGTCTGACATCTGAGCTTCTTTGGGAACTGTTTCTATGGATCACTTTTTCTATTGGTTGTTTGGTAACAGTTTCTATTAGTTACATTTTCTATTGGATATTTGGAAACAGTTTCTGTTACTGTTTCCCCTTGTGTATATGTTAAACAAACTGTTTCCAGTTTCTTAACATGTATCATATTTTGTGAAAAATCAGTCAGATTCTCTTCCCAAATCAGGGTTTGTTGTTAGTGCTGCTTTTACAGTAATTTTTTTAGTGACTTTTCTGAACCAGTTCTGGAAAATCTGTATTGTCAAATGTGGCCACTAATTCTCTGCTTGATTAGTTATAACCTAACAGTTGAAGAGAATTTCTTAAATATCTGTAACTAAGAAATCTTTCAGTCTATAGAGAAAGGTCTTTGTGTGTGTTAGGGCATGTTTTCAACACTTAGTCATTAAATTTGTCACTCTGTCTTAACCTTCATTTCCTGTTTATTCAGAGCCTCAAGATTAGTGAGAAGTGAGAATTTGGAGCGTCACTATATACTTTCTGAGAATGTGTACAACCATCAGCAAGCATTGTGGTCTTCTAGAAGCCAAGGAATATGTCTGAGCCTTTCAAATTCCTTATGGACATATAATTTCTGAGCTTTTCCTCTTAAACTTTTGTTACTCTCTTCTTGGACTCAACTACTAGCCATTTGTCTTCCAGGAAGTCATGACGTTTAATCATTTGCCAGTAAATAGTTTTGGCAATGTATCCTGAAAAGAGGCTTTGAGCACTGAATGAGGCTTGAGTAAGATAAAATAGTCTTTCAAGTCAGGTATTTTAAGGAACCACCAGACAAGTCAAATGACAATTCTTCAATAACGAAGCTTTGGAAAAACTCCTATTTTGTTCTCCTCCCTTTCATATAGATGTAAACTGTCATATTTCAAAGCCACCACTGAGCTACAGAAAGAAGACTAGGAGTAGAATAACAGCATGTTAAAAAGTTAACTGTTATTGCTAAGATCCAGCCACTTTTCTTGAATAAGTGCTCAACAGGTTACTGCTAGCATTTGATTAATATCAATTTTGAAGAAATTGACTTCTTCAAGTCTTTTGAAGAAGTTGAATATTTTTTACCAGTTTTATCATTGCTTTTTCCAAAGGGGTAAATTTTCAGAGGTCCATACTCTTCCATTTTTCTGATTGTAATTCATGATTTGTGTGGGACTAGTGGTTTTGTAAAAAAAAAAAAAAAAAAAAGCAAAAAAACAACTTTAAATATATAATTTTAAAATAAAAAGTATATTAAAAACATATATTTTGAAAAATATGTAATATATTTTAATATACAATATACAGTAAATACACACATGATACATATCAAAATATATATAAAGATACATAATATATGAAACAGAAAAATATACAGCATAAGCGATTGATAATGGCAATTTTATATATGCAAATAAAATCCAAACTGATACACAAAAATGGTTTTTAGTTAAATATTCCAAAAGATGTTTAAATATTTTCTTTAAGCAGAAAAAATTAACGTAAGTTTTATGAGCATATTTTTTATGAAAGAAAAAGTTTCTTCTAAGTTTGTCATGCTTCAAAAATACTAATTTTGCATTGCTATAATCTTGCTGGTAACAATCGGAAAATAGCCAGGTAAAATATTCAAATAATTTGGTAGAACTTCCATTGATTTCTCAATTTCTTTTATAGTAATAATGACTTATTATAGAGGTAAATAAAATGAGATAGATTCCTTACCTAAACGCTTATATTTCTTTGATATTGACCTTGTAGAAGAATAGCAGTAAAGACAAACAGAATATTATAAAAATAAACTAAAAATGAGATATTGATGCATTTCAGAACATTCACAGAATTTTTTAAAACAGGTCTTTCCCTTTCTGACTACACTAGTTCAAAATGGTACTCAATAATTTTTGATTGCTCAAATCTATAGGCCTTTAGTAATTTTCTACATAATTTGAATTTTACTAAGGTGAGCTATATCCAAGTTTTCAAAGTAAATAATGCTAGCTTTGGTAAATTACATTGATCTTACTTTATAAATGCATGTAAGATGTACTTTATTTTTATTTTGTCCTAACTAGGCTGTGGCTGTTCATATTTTCTAAACCATCCTAACCAAACATTAATTCTGTAATCACTTCAGTGGTTCTTAATTCAAATTAAAGATGGTTTATTTAAGGAGATTTTGGATAAAATGTTATAATTTATGCCAGTATTATTCTTAGGTTTGATGGTTTTATCTTTTACATTTAAGCTTCTATTTTCTTTTGACTTAATTTTTATATAAAGTGCGAGGTTTAGGTCAGGTTTGTTTTTTTTTTTCTTCTGTGCTTGTCTAATTGTTCTACCTCCATTTGTTGAAAAAACTGTCCTTTATTTATTGAATTTCTCTGTACTGTGCCAAAAAATCTATTAAGCACACTTGTGTGGGCTATTTTGGGGTTCTGAATCTTCTCCACTGATAAGTATCTATTCCTTTGCCAATACAAACCTATCTTGAATATTATAGTTATATAATAAGCCTTTATATCAGGTTAATTCGATTCACTTTATACTACTTCAAAATCTTTTAACTATTGCTGGTCCCTTGGTTTTACATATAAATTTTTGCATAATCTTGGTTATGTCTTCAATACATCTTGCAAGATTTTGATGGAAACTGAATCAATTTGGAGAAAATTGGCATCTTTACTATGTTGTTTTACAATCAATTAACACAGTGTGTTTTATATTTATTTCATTCTTTGACTGATTTCATCATTTAGTCCTTGGTGTTATTATGGATCTGCTTGTGGTTATTATAGTTATGTGCTTTTGCCACCTGCTCACAGAGGGTCCCAAGTATAATGTCAAAGAAATAATCTGAAGAGTTCAAAAAGACCCTGCAATACAAACATATTTCAAATAGGAACATATTTATTTAATAAAAACTATCTGAATGATTTTCCTATAGCAATGTAGAGTTTATTTTAGAAATCTTCAGAACAGATATTTAAATATAAAGAGAAGGCTAGGAAAAAGCAATATTACATGATATTTATTATACACAAAAATGGAAAAAATAAAGAAGTAGATATGCATTTGCTTTCATAAAATATGCAATGCTAGTTGAAAACTCAAAAAAATATATGAAGAAGGAAGGAGGCAGTGTAAAGGGAACAAGGGATAAGAATAAAAAATAGCATTCTTGGAATATATCTTATTTTGTAGATATGACTTTGAAGCTATTTTATATCTTATATAATTAAATATAAACAAATTAACTTCAATATCTGGATCATAACAGAGAACATAACAGATACCTCTTTTGAGTAATGGAAATAAAAAAGAAAGATATTAAATATAAACTTAGAATATATACTTATATAATCAGGAATAAGATTTGCCGTTTAGAATTTTAAAAAAAGGGATTCTGAAATATTGCATTAGTCTGAATGAATAAAAATAAACTTAAAATGTATGATTTTAGTCATATTTTTGCTTTAAGGAAAAGGTCAGGTAAAGATAACAGATAAAAGCTATATACCAGAGAGAAGGAAAGGATTTAACAGAGAAAACAATGAAGCAATGAAAATGTATGTGAGTATAATACTCAACAGTACATTTAAGGAACGACAGGCTCCAAGGCCCCTTCTTTTTACTTTGTGCTGTGTTCTATGACTTAAACTTGCTTTTCTTGAGAGGGCAAATCATGACAGAATGTTGTCAGGACCTCCTTTGATGCTTCCTAAGAAGAGTCATTAGGCACATTTTGATCTAACAACTTAAACTGCCAATCACTTGACTATAAAGCAGTGAAGAAAAATCATCAAAATAACGTTAGAATGTTTACACTTATTTTATACTAACAGATGGGTCTCTGAAATCTTCAGACTGAATTACTGTCTCTCCCTTCTCCACACTCGGTTATCGTTTCAGTTTCTGTCCTCTGGGAAAGAGATGCCAAGACAGTTAATAGTGCCAGAAATTTACTGGGGAATAACATATGTGAAAGATACAAGGGGAGGGGATTAGTAGTAGAGGGAAAACATCCAGACCACGATGCAGATTTGATACCTGTGAAAGGAGATGAAGAAAGAGGGAAGATTGGGTAGAAAAACTCCTGGTTGTGTTGTAGTTCTAAGAAAGCGTGGGCTAATCCAAAGGCAAGATCTGGTAGATATCTTGCTTAACCGAGGAGTTCCGTTCAAGACAGAGGCCACAGAAACTGGCCTCTGACTGGCAAAATGAGACAGAGCTGCTGTTACACAACTGGAACAGGAAAAGCATGTGGGGAGCTTAAGTGACTCACATGGGTGACTATTGGTATTCCCATCCCAGTTGACACTGTCAGTGGATAAATGCTACAACCCTGGCTTGAGAAGGGTATGTGTGCAAGGGATTCAGATTCCTCAGAAATGAGCAATAATATCACATCATAAATAAAGGTTTGTTCATAACAGATTCCTTAGGAATGAGGAATGAATCGCCAAGACATAAAGAGAGAATAAAGAGGGTTTAAGAATGGATAGTGGAAGGTGGAAAGGGTGAGTACAAATCATAGTCCTGAGAGCAATGGGGCCATTTTGGGTATCACCAGTCTCTCTTCTAAGTTTCCCTTAAAGAGAAAGAATACTTTAGAACCACGGAAGAGCTGCTTTCCTAATGATGGAGAAACAAAGCTTCTTGGAACAAGTGGAAGGTTGTGGCAGCAATGGAAATATGCTATGCAGACCTCCCTTCTCTAAAGAACCTGCCACGAGGTGTGAAATTAGCTAGTGATCTTTAGCTGCAGTCCCCTAGGAATCCACCACCACATTTGAGTTGAAGTTATGATATTTCCATAAACATCAGTCAATAGCTGAATATGGCAAAATTATTATGGCTATTTATTTTCAACTTGGAACTCACTGCTGGGCCTTCTTTGTCCCAGAGCTTTCTATTTATCTTATGTCCTACCAAGACTTTCTTAAAGTTGTACCAGAGACTGAGATTTTTCCTATCCAATTTGTCTTTTCTCCCCATCTCCTTTCATAGATGCCATATTTGCATCAGAGATGAAAATCCTTTCCTACCTATTTTGTTTCCTCTCCTTTATATCTTTTATAAATTTTTTCCCAATAACCCTCTGGGAAACATAACATCTTGCCATTTGCTTCTCAAAGGACCTGTATGGGCACAATCTTCTCAATCCCTTTAGGTAACCCAACAAATATGGTCATGTTGCCTTGACAAATACACCTTATATTTTGATTTTTGGAATGACCTGACTTTATTCCTGAAGTAGGATCAATGCCTTTTGAATAAAGATAAAATCTCTAATAAATTTTAAAATTGTGTATTGTTAGAGGTGCCTCCCTCTATTTCCTCACCCCATGGTTTTTCAAGTAAGCACATACTTAAAAAGTCACCACATGTATTGATATTTTCCCATAGCAATTTGGTTATTAAGATCCTATCAATTATGAATCAAAACTATGCTTTAATCTTAAACTCAACAATAAGAAAATGAAATATCTAATTACCAGTGGGCAAAAGGATCTGAACAGACACCTCAGCAAAGAAGTTATATAGACAGCAAATAAGAATATAAAAAGATGTTCAGCATTTTATGTTGAGAATTTTAAGTTAAATTCTTTTTAGAAAAAACAACAACTAAGTCACAATTTTCACTACAGGTAGATCTCTGTTGGTGAAGGTAATAGGTCTCTTCATGGTAACTCAAGACCCTCCAATTAGGTATCCTTGTGTATAATGACAAAGACTTGCAAAGGGTTGGAGAATGCAAAGTCAAAACATTACTCTAAATTAACTACTAAAGCCTCAAACACTTTATCACAGTTAGCTCCTTGATGTCAAAATCATTTTAGAATCACATAGAACCTTGTTTCATTTCTCTTAGGACTATCTCGACTTTTATGTTACACTGAAGTTACTTTATGTCAGTCCTATTTTACCTAACTCCAGCAGAAACTTACCAAAATCAAATTTTAATTCTATTTCCTTCAAGCAGTGCAGTATGCAAATATTTCATATTTTTCTAAGGCCAAGTAAAAAACAATTTTGTCATGTAACAAATTAGCACTTAAAAAAAAAAAAAAACCTCACAGAAAGGGAATGTAAACATATGCATTCTTGTATTTTTCCATACAATGCCACATTGATTTCCATTTGCTGGTTTATCGTTTACTCCTATACTCTACTTCTATTTTCTTTCTCAACTCCATAAGTTATCATTCAAATATATTTAACATTTAAATGGTGTTGTATGTATTATTATAAAAAATGAGAATTGTTTTGTATGCATGTGTTTATTATAAAATTTGTATTGTTTCCTATATCTTATTCTGATATCAATATTTTCATTAAACTTTTTGTTAGGATTCATCTTACTGTCTATTCATAATACTCATACCATTGAGTGGATCTTTCCTATTTCACCTATCTATTCTCCTGAGTTTGGATTCCCAGGTTTTTGCTAACTTCCTGATACCACACACACACACACACACAAAAAAAAACCACTAAAATGAACAATCTAGTTCATATTCCCTAATAGGCTAAATGCCCAGGGGAAGATTTGCTGACTTTCAATATATAAATACGTTAAATTTGAGTGAGTGATACCAGTTTGCTTTCCCATATGGCTTTACCAGCCTACAGCTTCTTCAGCAGCTTCTATATGTCCTCACTTTGTCAACATTTGGCATCATCCAACCTCTTCATTTTTTTCCAGTAAAATCAGCCTAAAGAGATCTTTTATTTTTGCATCAATTGGTATTTTTTCAAATATTAATAATTTTAAACCTCCCTTCATAGACTCGCTTCATAGGCTTGGGTTTCTCTTTCTTTGAAAAGTGTTTGTTTATATTCTAATTTTAAACTTGGGATCTTGCATGTTGTTAATTTACAGGAGTTCCTTGTATGTGCTAAATATCCCCTTTTGGTTTTGAGCATCATAAATAACTTCTCTCTTTCAGCTGCATATTTTCTCTATTTCTCTTCCACTGAAGAGAAATAATGTGATCAGAAAACAATATTATGTTTCCTGTTTTGTGCATTTGAAAATAATTAGAAAGTTTTTTATTGCCTATACATTACTAAAGAAATTCTATTTTTCTCTGTTAAGTATATTTCTTTATCTTTCAAATTTAGGTTTATAATCCAGGTAGACTTCACCTTTGTACAGGACGTTAGCATCTATTTGGGTTTTTCATACCCTCATATTAAGACAAAACACCTGCATATATATGATTTTAATGGCGTATTACATAATCAGCAAAAAACTGTCAATAATACAAAGTATCTCACATAAAGAATGGATAAGCAAATGGTGGCATACCTATACACTAGAATATTCAACAATAAAGAGAAATACCATATGAATATATATATATATATATATGAAGCAACATGTTTATATTATAATTTAATTATGACTGTCAGGCACAATGGCTCACACCTGTAATCCCAGCACTTTGGGAGGCCGATGTGGGCAGATCACCTGAGGTCAGGAGTTCGAGATCAGCCTGGCCAACATGGTGAAACCCCATCTCTACTAAAAATACAAAAATTAGCTCGGCTTGGTGGCTCACACCTGTAGTCTCACCTACTCGGGAGGTTGAGGCAGGAGAATTGCTTGAACTGGGAGGCAGAAGCTGCAGTGAGCTGAGATTGTGCCATCGCCCTCCAGCCTGGGCAACAGAACAAGACTCCATCTCAAAAAAATAATAATAAAATAAAATAAAGAGGAAGAAAAAGAAGAAGAAGAAGAAGAAGGAGGAGGAGGAGGAGGAGGAGGGGGAGGAGGAGGAGGAGGAGGAGGAGAAAGAGGAGGAGGAGGAAAGAAAAAAATAAATTTTGCCAAGTGAAAAAAAGCCATATCCAAAAGCTTACAACATGATTATTTTTATAGATAATCTGGAAAATTAAAAAAAAAAAAGAGGGAAAGAGAGAGAGAGAATGCATACCAGTTGTTGCCAGATACTGGAAGTGGTAAAAGTGTCAACTACAAAGAAACACGTTAGAATTGGGGGGTGATGGAACTATTCTATGTCATGATTGTGGTGGTAGTTGCACAACTATATGCATTTATCAAAACTTGAAGAAATGGACAATAAGAAAAGCAGTTTACTATATGTATGTTATACCTTAATGACTTTTTAAAATTAGCAATGCTTTCAAGTCAAAAACTGTTTTAAAGAGCACAGAATAAATCCAAAGAGACAATAAATGAAACAATAAAAGTAATTGTGAAATCAATGAAACAGTGAACATGACACATGCTACAGAATATTAAAAAAACAAAAAGCTGGATATTTGAAAAGATTAATTCTATTAACATTCTGGCAAGATCAATAAAGAAAAATGGAGAAAAGCACAAATAAAATATTGATGTAAAAGCCTGGGGAGGGAGGGCAGTGAGGGAGACCGCTGATTAAAAAAAAAAAAAAAAAGAAAGAAAGAAAGAAAAAACACGAAAAGGAATATTAGAAACAATTATAGAATAATAAATTTAAAAACAAACATGAACTAACCTTCTCCAACTAAATCATGTCCCCAGTGAACATTTTCTGTCGAGTAGCAGTACTCCTAAAATACCTGCGGGCTTAGCTGCCTAATCAGTGTGACACTGCAGTCCTCCAGGCAGCAAGGGATTTGGATGTGCTGCCGTACTTGTTTTCATCACTGTTAAATGGTGGGCCTTTGGCTACAGAGTCACCTGGCCTGAAAACCTTTTGCCTTCAGCAGCCTTCTCAGCTAACTTTTGTGTCTCATGCCAATGGTATCATTTTCTATGCATACCCTTCCATGAAGAAGAATGGGAAGCACTGTCTTCAAGCATCCTGTCAAAATAATAAAACGTTGGAAGACAACAAAGCCATTTTGCCTTATTCTCATTAACCATAACTATTTAATTACATCTTTTCTTGAAATCTTGTGATGAAAACCAGCACCTTTTTCTAAACACCCTAGGACATTCTGAATTCAGGATATATTGTTACAATTTCGTAATAAGTCTATTCAGAGTACCATGTTCTACCCACAACCTTATAATTCTTGATTTTTTTATGCACTTAAAAGATGAGGATGCACAGGGACTGTGGAACTCAGGGAACATGTAATATATCAGCATGCCTTCTGTGTTCCCACAAACTAGATTTAAACTAGCACAATATTTTCCTAAAGGGTCAAACACCTTGCAGCTTTATTTTGTGTTTCTTGCTCTCAGCGCAATCCCAGATATGGCAAAGCCTTCTGTGGCTTCTTTCTCTCAGGTGTTCTGGAAATTATACTGTTTTTGAGTGGGGACTTTCAAGTGGTACAAATCTAAGAGAAAGCAGAGATAGTATTATTTTTCTTTGTTTGACTTTCTGATAGGCTTCTGTCCCGAGAACGTGAATGGAACTGACCTATAGTGATAAAATGTCAATTTGCTGCCTGGAGTACTGGGGCAGTACTTCTTAAAACTTGGAACAAGTCCTAACCATTTCTACCATTCTCTGCGTTATTAGCCCTTTGTCTCAACATAACAGTAGGAGCTGCTGCTTCTCAGAGCCACCATGTACCTGAGCTAAGAATAAACTTCAATATTTGATCTTCAGTAGAAATGATCCAATCAATATCTACGATGAGAAATGCATTTCATGAAATAATTTGAACATGTGACTATCTGCAACCCACTGTTCATCATCGCTAGATTCTCTAGTGCTTCTATGTAAAGTCCCTTCTAACATTTTGGCCTCCCATATGCCAGGGAACTAGGACTTCTGAAACAAATTTGGTAGGTTCCTACCCTGGTGGAACCCAGGACCAATGCCCGCCTGGGACCCTTCTGACATTTCTGACATACCTCTGGAGCGCCCTCTTGTGCTCAGATACTTATGGTTCTGTCTTTCTCATATCATAGATACATGCTTTTGTGTCAGATGACAGTTGCAAGCATTGACATTAAAGGATACAAACATTGTTTATACAGGAACCATGAGCCAAAACAAAAAAACTCTCAAGAGGTTACAGACCAGTGCCATGCTTCCCTCCAATCTGCTTACACTAAGCTTTAAATTGTAATCATGTGTATATATGTGTGTGTGTGTGTGTGTGTGTGTATGCATTTTTTTATCCTACAGTGACTGTCAGTAACTTGAGAAGAGACATTATTGCAGCTCCTTCAGTCTCTAAAGTGACTACTCCTTCCTCTTCTTCCTTTGTTACAAACTTCATGATGTGGTATAAATTGCAAAAAATCACATTTCATAAATGTTTCAAATGAACTCTTGGCCCAAAGGAAAGCCCCTCTTTATTATGTCACAAGAATAAAAAAGGAAAGACTATAAATGTGATCTCTAGACAGGTATTCCTCTTCATACAATTCTTAATACATTTCCTTAGATGGTATCTGGAAACTGAAATTCTTTCTTGTATTCTTCTTTTATTCCAGAGGCAACTTGTTAAATCCTCACCTTTCTATCTCTATGCCTCACTGGTCTATTCATTCAAAGAGGCTACTCTTTCCAGCACTTAGTGCTGAAAGTTTATTATTGTGAAAAAAAGAAACCAAAAACATTGAACCAATTTTGTTCAGGTGAAGACTAAAGTTTTCAGTTATACATGTCCATTCTTCAGCATAACCATAGTCTGAAAATGTAAGTGAATACAAATAATAAATGATTAATCACTATTACATTATAATATATGATGTGACCAATGACACTACATATTTCATATGTTGTCCTTCATTAACAATGCATAATACAACACTCTGTGCAAAATTGCAATAAACTCAGTGCATTGTCATTTCATTTCTTTTATTTCCTGTCTTCTTAGATGCTTCATGTCTCTCATTTTCCCTAAATAAGCATGGGCCTTCAGTATACCACTGAAGAGATTTGCTCTGCAATTAAAAACAAAACAAACAAACTACACAATATCTATGTGTTCAGACTTTGTGACCATATATATAATTAATTCTATAAATCATTTATTGATGAAAACCTGTTTTGATTACTGGAATATTGACAATAATAAGACAAAATAGCTGTTGTCATGAAATAGACTGTCTAAATACTTTTGTATGTGACATGTAGAAGTAAATATGGTGATACAAGAAATATTTCAGAGGATTTTAACCTAGTCTATGAAGTTAGAGAAGGCTTTATAATAAAATGGCATTAAGCTCAGATTATAAGGAAAAGTGGATTTTATTGAAGGGAAGCTGCAGTATTGAATGAGTCCCCTCAGTCTAACCAAAGGATAAAGCATATGCAAAGCACTGGACCAGAGTGAGAATGTGACTTCCCAAGGCACTGTAAGAAAAATGTATGGGCGCAGAGTAGGAAGAAAGTTAAGGCTTCATTTGGAGAATCTTACGAGCTGTATTAAATGTTTAGTATTGTATCACAAGAGCAATGGGAATTCATTTACATTTTTTAAGTAGAACTGGCACAACTAACTAGCTTTTTATGTGAAAATAATGTGTTGGAGTAGAGCAAGTGGATGCAGGGAAACCAACCGGAGATTACTGCAACAGTCAGAACAGAGATGTGGTGACCCACACTAGGGGCAGTATGTTTGGAAAATGGCATATGACTTAAGAGACATTAAAGGCTCAATCAATCAACCGAATGTGGTCATTGTTAAATGTAGAGGGAGAAGAAATACAAAATCAAAGGTATTTTTCAGATTAAATAGTTGGAGGTTATTTAATAACACAGAAAAACTTGAAGAAGGGACGAATTGGTGAGAAAAAAATGACAAATCCGATTTCGGATATACTGAGTTTTAGGTATAAGAGTTGTTGTTAAGCATATAGAGGTTGGCATTGGGGAATTATCTGTTTACAGATGGTAATTAGGCGTTTCGTTTGGACGTTTGTATGTGGGTATAGGTTTAGTTGTCGTTTGTCTGTCTTTTCCCTTATTATGTTGGTGCAAAAGTAATTGCACTTTTTGTCACTGAAAGTAATGGGATAGCCATAGTCTGAAAACATAAGTGAATATAAATAATAATTAATCACTATTAAATTATAATCTACGATATGACCAATGACACTACATAATATATTTCTTATGTTGTCCCTCATGAACAACACATAATACAATCCACTGTGAATTTTGCCATTATTTTCAATGGCAAAAACCACAATTACTTTTACACCAACCTAATAAAACATTTCAAATATATTTAAACATGGGTTAGGGAAGAACTGGTGAAGGAAAAATTGAAGGCATCGGACTGAAAAGGAATAATTGTGTAGCTGAGTAGTTTCTTGGGATATTTGTAATTATCTATTCTAAAGAAGGTGGTTTCTGGTAAGCGGAGGGTCTTTAATCTGTTGGGTAGAAATTATTACTGTCAATCTACTGATTTTCCACATAGCTGAGTAAAGTTTTAAGCAATGAGGCAAGAATGGATTTAGGATAAATGTAAGTTAGCTTATTTTACCTGGATAAAAGGGAAATTAAGACTTAATGGGGAACACATAGGTATGTAAAATGTAGGATCGGGACTGCTGGGCTCTTTATGTGGGAAGAAAAGAAAAAGGACATCATTCTAGTAACAATCTAAAGAGCTTGAGGAATAGCCACTAGACACTTTTAATTGAGTTTTGAGTGAAATTCTATTCAGCGTTTTACAATATTCTTCCATTCCTATAAAAATCTCTGGTAAAATCATTCCTTCTCATTAATCCCTAATGTAAATTGACTCTTTGTAGTAAATACAAAGAACCACATGTTTCTGTATCACAGATTCTTTTAGACCAACTAATGTATGCATAGACATTCTTTTAGGTGGTGATAGAGAAGATGAGCATCAGAACGCACATGTAAGGATATATCTTAGGGTGAACTAAACCTTTACGCTATAATAGAAGGAAAACAGGATAAAACAATGATGGTGGATATGTATAGAAAAAGGGATTTCATAGCAAGGTCAACTGTTGAAAAGGATGGATAAGGTGAAGTTACTGCCAGTTTAGAAATAATGGGGAAAACTGAAATAATTTTGAAAGGGTTGGGTCATGTGAGTTTGCAATGCAATATCAATGTACAATTGCCAAAGGGAATTTGGGAATGCAGTGAGTGTCAGTGTGCCTGCCAATGAAATACGCTTAGTGACGATGGCATAGTTTTTGACCAGAAGTTTGATTGAATTCAATCTGAAGATTTATATGTATTAGATGATGGTGTAATGGAAGGGCAAAGAGGCAAGGGAACTCACCTGCTGATTTGACTGTGCTTCCCACCCCCCGCAAAGAGTCTCTCCCCAAAGAATATGACATTCTTGAGATGTTTCATCCCAAGAATGCTTTTAAACGTTGTTTCCATCATGCAAAAGAGCAAATTCTCTCTTTAAAATACTGGCTTTCTAATTCCTATTTTATGTGACAGAGGTAAAAAACAAACAAGTACAGATGGATGGATCATGCTATGGTTTGGATATTAGTCCCCTTTAAACCTCGTGTTGAAATTGTATCCTCAGGGTTGAAAGTGGGGCCTAATGAAAGTTGTTTTTATCATGTGGGTGGATTCTTCGTGAATGGCTTGGTACCATCCTCGCAGTAATGAATGAGTTCTTGCTCTGATACTGGGAAAGCAGATTGTTTAAAAAGAGCCATGTGCCTCCCCTCTCTCTTGCTTCTTCTCTCAACATGTGATCTCTGCATACAACTGCTCCCATTCACCTTCTGCCATAAATGGAAACAGCCTGAGGTCTTTACTAGAAGTAAGATCTTTTAGCCAGCAGAATCATAAGCCAATAAACATCATTTTTAAAACTAATTATGCAGCCTCGGCTATTTATTTTTATTTTATTTTATTTATTTTTTATTTTTTGTTTTTGAGACTGTTTCACTCTGAAAACAGTCACCCAGACTGGAGTTCAGTGGCATGATCTCAGCTCACTGCACCCTCCACCTCCTGGGTTCGAATGATTCTCCTGCCTCAGCCTCCCAAGTAGCTGGGATTATAGGCACCTGCTGTTATGCTTGGCTAATTTTTATATTTTTAGTAGAGATGGGGTTTCGTCATGTTGGCCTGGCTGGTCTAAAAATTCTGACCTCAGATGATCTGCCCTCCTTGGCCTCCCAAAGTGCTGGCATTACAGTCTTGAGCCACCATGCCCAGCCTCAGCTATTTCTTTATAGCAACACAAACTAACTAAGATAGATCCCTATTAGCATCATGCATACCTCACAAGATGCACTCCTTTTTACCCAGAACGACCAGTAAAAAACATTTGTTTTCCAGCTCCAATTCTTTCTTTTTAAGCAATTATTATTCTGCTTTATTTTATGAGGAAATGGTGGTTCATCCGAACTTGGAACAACGATTTTCTTGATCACACATCACCCATTTAAATGTGTTAAACCTAAGAGCTAGTAAATTCCTTAATACAAACCAAAAAGTTGGAAATGCTGGCCTGTGGAGAAAACCATGCATATGCTGCAGTGACGTAAGTATTTCTCTCTAGTTGTCTTTACAAAAATTTGTTAGCAATTGTAATGATATTATTTAAGCCATAAGCCAGAAACCCAAGTGAACATTCTTCTTCAGGAGCCAGTCCAAGAACAGTTATATATTTTGGAGCTTTCCTTTTATCTATTTGACAAATTTTTAAATGTATGAGTAATAACATTCTGAAAAGCCTGCAAGGAGCGTATAAAAACTTAACTCCATCTTAGAAAACATACCCCAGACATAATCCTTCTATAACTCTAAATTATAAGAACAAAACGAAACTTTATTATATGGTTCCCTCCCTCAGTCATCTCACCTTTTAACAAATGGCCAACCAGATACAATATTTTCAGTGTTGTCTATTTGAAAATTCATAATCTGGAAATATTTTCATCCATTGATACTACTGAAAAAAAATAAAAACTTAAAAATTTATATTCATGAAATGAGAAGGCACATTATTTTAATGGCCAGGGTTTCGATGGCCTTCATAAAAAACGTTCCATATGGTCCCAGAGCTTATTTTTGGCATACAATAAGAATTTCTCATGTTCTGAAACATCTAGCATATTTATTGCTCATTGAAGAATTCATTCTTATCCTAATAATTTACTGTAACAGCAATAAATATTGTGGCACTGCCAAGCTTCGAGAAATATATTTCCTCACTGTTTTTAATGAGGTTCTTATAGCAACATCTATAATAGATATAAATGCAAAGTGAGACTTAAAAATACAGATAATTAATCCTCATGACAGATCAACTAAGTCAGCATTTCATGGTAGAGGGGTCCAGATATTCATCTTTTAAAAAGCACCTTAGATGATTCAAATGCACAAAGAGGTTTGAGAATGACTGACATACAAGAACAATTTACTGACATATTGCCTTTTTGTTTGTTTGTGGTTATTGTTGTCTGTTAGGTGACTAGAGTGCAGATAATCATTGTTTCTTGCTAGATTCTCAGCACATTCTGATGCCATAAGAAATTTTCAAGTGTTCATATTTAAAATACACTCTGTATCTGATTAGATCAAAAACTCTGAAAGGCATGTATCAACCCAGTTCTTCAAACAATTTAGTTTCTGAAAGTTGTGCCTTACTTCATGGCTTGTGCTTGCCTGTCCTTGAATTAGGTCATTCATTTTTTAATGTCATAAAATGATTCTTTATTTTATTACAATTCTTTTATAAGGGAGATAATTAGGACTCATGTTCTTATCCTAGCTACACTAATATTTATAGAATGTTGATACTCAGTGGACCTTGGAGAGCATATAATTCAAACTTCTGGTTTTCAGAGAGGCAATACTGTTTAATATAAAGGGTTTTGGCAACCAGGTGGCAAAAGTAGAAATAAAGTGTTTGATTCTCCACACTTCAGTTACCAGTTTCTAGCTTGGTGACAACAAACATTTAACTGCTATGGATTGTAGTATCCTTATATTGAGAGAATGTAGTATTTTTTGTGAGAAATATATCTTATAAAGTACCTGGCATATAGTATTTTTTGAGCCACTATCCATTATTTCTTAAGGTATTTTATCATCTATTGTCTAATATCAAAGACAATAGTATTCAAGGTAAATCTTGTTTTCAAATAGTCACTGTTGTTTAGTTAGAGTTGGGATTAACTATCTTTGATTGACATGAACTTATCAATTCTACTACATTAGTAGTAGAATAATTTTTCTGAAAAGGGGCTTCCTAAACCAAAAATAATTATGTATTTTTTTTCTTTCTCACCTTTGTGATGATATGACACATCACTCTCATAGCAATAGAGCAAGCTCTGATTTCGGCTGTATATGAAGATGAAACTATCAATAACAAGCCAAGAAGAACAATAAAGCCTTCTAAATACTGTAAAAATGTAAAAGCAACACAGTAAAAACATCAGTTTTCACTTTGAATTTCAGATATTTTTACTCAAATTCACATATAAGCATGAAAAATTTAAAATCATATTTATGCCTAGGTATGTTCTAATTAGATGTAAACATTACTTTTTATTTGTTGTTGTAGGAAGAAACTACCATTACTTCCTTATATTAACTGACAATAAATGTTGATAAATAAGAGTAAAAATAGAAGGTTTTAATCACATATATCTGCACTCAAAATTTACAATATTTTCCATACCTATATTCACCAAATAAAAAATTCTCTTCCAATTCAAAGTAAGATTTAGCATTTATTTATTTATTTATTTATTTATTTATTTATTTATTTATTGTTAACATCATCATAGAAGTAAGTACTTAGAATTTCTTGATTTCATACTGTAATAGTAACCTGGAATTCTCCCTCCAGCCTTTTCTTTACCACAACTTTTGTTTTTCTTTACTATTATTATACTGGAAAGTCAATGCTTGTAGGGTAAGATGAAGGCTTTTTTGTTACATTTTCAAACTTTTCCATACTTTCTCCAAATCTAAATTCTCAAATTATTCTCTTTCTACTTGCTTCTGTGAATATTCTGCTGTCACTAGTTGATCCAAGTGTCTCTCTTTTGAGCCTATTTCGTCTTCATATCTTTGTTTATGCTGTTTTTTTTTTTTTTCTCTACCTGGACCATGGCATTAAATTATTCTTTTATTTTGACAATAAGAAAATGCATCTAATCTTCAAAATTCAATTCAACTTGCTTCTCTTCTTTTTTTAATTTTCAAATACAGGTGTACTTTGGAGATATTGTGGGTTCAGTTGCAGGCCATTGCAACAAAGCAAATATCACAATAACGTTAGTCACACACAGTTTTTGGCTTTCCAGTGCATATAAAAGTTATGTTTACAATATACTGTCGTCTAGTAAGTGTGCAATAGCATTATGTCTAAGAAGCAATGTAAATACCTGAATTAAAAAACACTTTATTACTAAAAAAGGCTAATGATAATCTGAGCCTTCAGCAAGTCATGATCATTTGATCGTAGAGGGTCTTGCCTCGATATTGGTAGCTGCTAACTGCTCAGGGTGCTGCTTGCTGAAGGTTGGGGACGTTGTGTTAATTTCTTAAATTAGAACAGCAAAGAAGTTTACTACATAGATTGACTCTTTCACAAAATATTTTTCTATAGCATGCGATGCTGTTTGATAGCATTTTATCCACAGTAGAACTTCTTTCAAAATTGTAGTCAATCTTCTCAAATATCTCTGCTGCATTAACTAAATTTCTGTTTTGGCAGGCCAAATTCCAAGGATTTTCTCCTGCTAATAAACTTCCATCACATCCTAAAACCATTTGTCAACTTGTTCACTGAAGTTTTATTATGTGAAGTGTAAGAGGGTGAAGATGTCCACCTCCTAATCCTCAAAACTTCTGAATATGTTACCTTACATGGCAAAAGGGACTTTCCATATGTGATTAAGTGTCTTTTGACAGAGAGATTATACTGGCTGATCCAGGTGGATCTAATATAATCCCAAAGGTTTTTATAACATGGAGTCAGAAGGGCCCAAGTCAGAGACAGAGATTGGAAAACTAGAAGCTAGAAAAATAAAGGAAATGAATTATTCCCTACAGTCTTCCTTTCAGGATTGCAGCCTGACCAACAGATTAATTTTAGCCTTGTAAGACCCATTTTAGGACTTCCATCCTCTAGAACTATAATATATAAATTTGTGTTGCTTTAAGACACTCAATTTGTAGTCATTTGTTACAGCAGTAATAGAAAATTAATACATGTGGTAACCTTATATAACAGTGAAACAGATGCTTTATTTTAAAGATGTAGATGGAAATAGAAAGAAATGGAGAGTCAGTCACAAAGTGTTGTCTTATGTCATGATATCCCATAGCAAGAACACAACCAGCTACCAGTGGTTGAATAAATTGCCTCATTGATCTTGAATGTATTTCAAGCATATCTACAACAGTGGGAAAATGTCATACTTCTTCATTAAAATTAAACAATTTTTTTTTCTTTGACTACACTACATGTGTGGCTACAATTAACTTTTCTCCCTCTACTCTGTGTTTCCTATCTCCACTCCATAACTTTGTCTCATCTTAGCTTCTGTTTCTGCATGACTTTCACCAATACTTTGTGGTTTTCACTAATGCACATGTTGTGCACTGACATTTCTTTACAATATTTCAGTTCTGCTTCCAAACACCTGTCCCTATCTCCACATCTCCAGTTCAATTTTTGGGGAAACAGCATCATAATGGTCCAGATACTACCTGATGATTTTCCATTTCGATTTGAGTTCATTGTATTTATACTTTGCTTCAACAACCTCATTATGAGAACTTTGGTGTTTAGGACACCAAATATTGTGCTGTATTTAATACCATTTCATAGCATAGAGCCCAGACTAGCTAGGTTTTAATTAATTACTTTGCTAATTGAACAATGAAATATTACCATCAACACTGTCAACAGACAGGAAAATGACAAAATATATTTCTGCCAAATTTGCAACATGTTCAATGTCAGGTAAATATGGATACCACAAACTTAATTATTCAATATCTTTATCAATTTTCAGGAGTGTGTTTGGGTGTGTGTATATATATATTTATATTTGGAGCATTATCTATAACTTACATATAGTGTTTCAAGTTGAGCCAATATTTATATTTTCACTAACTTCCCAGTTAAAATATTTAGTCAATTAATGCTTCATTATGAATCTATTAACTTAAAAGTATCCCTTTTATTAAAGGGTATATACTTTCTTGTAGATTACAAAACTTAAGTCCTAATTAACTTTATGCATTTTTCTATCATCATATTTCTTTTAAATTAATGACAGCATGTTGAAACACTATAGGTAACTGTATAGCATGCTAACATTGATAAATATTGATGTTGATTATTTTTACTCTATTTTTCTATGCTCTTCCCATGCTCTAAGGCCCTATTACATAATACTTTCAATTTCACTAATGGATAAAGGATGGTTTCACTTATTAATGACAAACAAATATGCCATTCAACTCTAGTTTATCTTATAAACTATGTTTTATTAAGGAAATAAAAACAGACTAAACAAAAAAACTAAGATTTATTCTTTTGTCGTGACAAATTTTTGTGAAACACAATGGAATAGTCTGCCTTACAAAGGACATATTTTATACTTATGTATATCAAAACTTAGGTTTTGTCTACCAAATTCCATTTTGCTAGAAAAAGAACAGTAATTCACATAAAGTACTGGAGATTAGGAATGCCTTCTTATTTAGCGTTTTAAATGGTAATGCATTTCTATTATTACTTATCAAGAGAGTACCTCTCCTCTTGCAGAGATTAAAGACCTGTACAGAAATGCATATTTTATATTATGCATACCGTTCCATTATTTCTTGGCAAGAGATTCCTCCTGAAAGGGGTTTAGGTACATTGTTGTGCATATTGTCTTTGATTGGTCATTATGCTATCATTTCATAATTAATTGATTAATTAGAATATAAAGTACATGCGATGTCCTATTTTTAAGGGCATAGAGACTGAAGATATTTCACAATCTTTAAAGTTAACTGGATGAGCCAATAATGCCCACCATGCTTTTTTCAAGTAAGCAGTGCAGAAAGCGAAACAGATAGTGTTTTTACTATTGGATACAGGGCATTATTTTTTTAAATGTTTGTTCCCTTATCATGAACTACCATCTAACCATTGTTTAAGTAGTAAGAAGAAAAATACCATAAACAAGAAAATTAGAGATCAATAAAAGTCTGAAAGTAATGTGAAGAGAAAGCAAGTCTCGGAGTTCTCAAATCATTAAGCTAAAGGGAAAAGTCAAGCTGGGAACGCCTTAGGACCAACCTGCCTCTCATTCTACTCAAAGTCACCCCTTTTCTCACTAAGATAAATTCATGTCTGTTTGCTTCCTTTGGAAAAACCAATCAGAAGCTCTAAAGAATGCAACCAATTGTCTCTTCTCTATCTATGACCTGGAAGCCCCATCCTTGCTTCAAGTCTTCCAGACTTTGCTTCCAGTTGTCCCACCTCTCCACACCAAGTCAATGTTTCTTTACATAAGTTGATTGATGTCTCATGTCTCCCTAAAATGTATAAAACCAAACTGTGCTCTGACCACCTTGGGCACAAGTTTCAGGACCTCCTGAGGCTGTGTCATGGGTGCGTGTGCTCAACCCTGGCAAGGTAAACTTTCTAAATTACCTGAGAACTGTCCCAGATATTCGGGGTTCACAGTAAGATACAGATAGTTATTCTTGGCTAAAGTATTTTCTCCAAGTCCCTTTTTTAATTGCCTTTTAGATCCAAGAATAAGGAACTCAAAGTGAAAAATTGCAAATAAGTAATAAAAAAAGACCACACTTTTTTTGTAACGTCCTCTTTATTACACTCATTAGCTTCAGTGTTTGTATGTTAAGAACCTCCTGCCACTCTTTCTCATTCACACAAGAATCACAGACTATGTCAAGCCCCTGTGCTAATTTGACCTATAATCCATCTTTCTTTGAAGGATATTGTTTTTGTGCATTTACAGTCACCTAAAATCTAAATCTTGAATCAAGAATATTATTTTTCTACTTGGCTCAAATTTACAGCATTGTTAATACAAAATTAATAATTTATTTTTAACTTGGTGTATTACAAAATAAGATGCAGTGTGCAAATTATAATAGTATTATATTAACTTAAGTAACAACTAGAAACAAAACTATAAAAGTCTCTTTGAATGGTATGATGTTTTTCTCATAATTTAATCAGCAATAATATTAATATACCTGCTAGTATTTAATTGTAAGTTTTTAGGAAACATAACAAGAAACATTCAAATGCATGTTTACTTATAATTATTTAAATAATTTCATGAGATAGATCCTGTGAAGTAAAGCTCAGAAAATTTATATAAACAGTGTGGCTTATTAGTGTGACTGTAGCTGTGTGAGTAAAGAGAAAGGATGGCAGATGAGGTAGAGATGAGGTCGTGAAGTGGCTGCTGCATTGAAAATAGACTGAAGTATAAGTATAAAATAGAGGGATCACTGAAAACGTTATTGTAATAATCCAAGTAAAAGAAGATGATAGCTGGGGCATGTGTGGTAAAAATGGACAGAAATTGGAAATATTCTGAAGGTGCCTCCTACCAGAATTATTGCTTATATTTGGAACGTAGGAAAAAGAAGATACAAAGGTAATCCTAACTTTTTTTGTCCCCAAATAATAGGAAAGATGGAATTCCCTTTAACTTGGATGGTAGAGACTTCAAAGGAGCAGGTTTGTGAAGTTAGGTCACGTCCATGGGTTCTGAGCCCTAAAGAATGGACCTGCTGATGTTTGTCACCATGGGAAGAAAACTGCCTGAAAATGAAGCCAACACAGAGAGTAGCAGAAGCATGAGGTAGACAGTGAAGAATACCCATTGACTTTCACAATTTTATCACAAAACTACCTTTTATTGGTATCACCTTTACTTGCTAGGTTGTAGCCACACTGATCTGCTTTCCAGTTTTCCAACAGGTAAATCTCACTTTAGGGCTTTCTCACTTGCTGTTTTATTTGACTGAATTGTGCCCCTCCCCACCACTTCTTTACGCTACCCTTTGGTCACCCTTCAGATAGAAACATAAACTCTGAGAGCTATGTTTCACATTGCTTCACTGACCATTCTAAAGTAGAGCACTCTGTCACATTTTACCTTCACACACTCTGCCTTCTAGTATATATATATACACACATGCATGAATTTATTTGTATATACATATATTATATACATTCATTATAGTTATGCTTTTATGTATATGCTTATTTTATTAATACACTTTATTATGTGTTTTTAATCATTTAAATTTGCTGATTTAATCTGACGAACACAAGGATACAACTTACTGCTATATTTTAAGAAATGATAACAGCCCTTTGAACACAGAAAATGTAAATAAACTAATAAATTTGCTTTGTTGATTTTTCTGTTTTTCCTTTAGTAATCATCTTATAGTTTATTATTTATTCAGGGATCTTAATATTGTTAACCAAATTTTGACACTTCCTTTCCTTTTAAGATGACACAGCATAATTCTGCTTTGATTTTGTATATTTAGATCTACCATTTTACTGTAGAAGATAATTTTGTTTTCACTATCCAGATTTATACAAACATCCATTCTAATAATTGGAAAAGCAGCTTTTTAATGCAGGCTGATTCCATCATCATTTGAATTTTAAATCTATATTCTTTGACGTGACTAAAAACTTCAATGCATACCCTTCACCTTACCATATGGAGTGTATAGTGGTGACACATTACGGTAAATGAGTATTTTCACAATGCAAATTATTTAGAACAGTCCAAATCATGCCTAAACTTTCATTGATAGAATTGCCTAATTTGCCGGTAGAAAATACTGACTTTTTATCCAATGTAACCCTAGTCATTAATCAAAGATGAAAATAATTAAGAGACTGTATAGTTAATTCTAAAGCTATGCCTCTAGATGAGGAGAATATATTCAATTTATATTTTTAATTTTTATCATTTTATACTTTATTACTGAAAACTTCAGTATCATTTCAGATAATGATAACATGCAATTCTTGAGAGCATTATTATTTTTACCTCTTACCCTTGTCCACATATTTGTCAGCTATTGAGAATTCTTTCCACTGGTGTTAACAATTATGAGGTCCCTATGAAACCACAATAAGTTATGTGGGAAATACAAGGGGGAGTAAGATGGACTCTCAATTCTGACTTCTAGTTGCTAACAATATTGAAGGGAAAGGGGGACTGTGAGGGAACTTTGTATCAAGAAAAGGCATGAAGCATTAAAGTGTTAAATGAGTTGAATGGGGCATAGGAACAACAACAGCAACAACATTTAATGAGGAAACTTTAAAAAGTTAAATTATAGGAATCTTTAACAGTGATGATTATATTTAGAAATTCTATATGTCACTCTTTTCTTGACATATTTCTTAATATTCTATATTAGTTATACGATAACTAATATAGAAAACTCAGTACAAATGAAGTGAGCTGTTGCCCTATGGCCAGTACAAGAAAACTCTCTCATTTCTTTTTTTTTTTCCACTTTAAGTTCTGGGATACATGTGCAGAACGGGCAGGTTTGTTACATAGGTATATATGTGCCATGGTGGTTTGCTGCACCCATCAACCTGTCATCTAGGTTTTAAGCCTCATATGCATGAAGTATTTGTCCTAATGCTCTCCCTTTCCTTGTCCCCATCCCCCGACAGGCCTGGGTATGTGATGTTCCCCTCTCTGTGTCCATGGGTTCTCGTTGTTCAACTCCCACTCATGAGTGAGAACATGTGGTGTTTGGTTTTCTGTCCCTGTGTTAGTCTGCTGATAATGGTGGTTTCCAGCTTCAATCATATCCCTGTAAAGGACATGAACTCATTCTTTCTTGTGGCTACATATTATTAAAAAACAAACAAACAAACAAAAACTCTTTTTTTTTCCTCTGGAAATACTTACGTTTGAATAGAGTTTTTTGTTGTTTCAAGACACATTGAACATACTTCTAAATTGTACGAAATGACATTTTTCATCTTTATAGGGAAAATATTGTGATAAAATATATTTGCATATTCTAATTTAGGTTATGTCAATATCTTATATTCACATTTGTGAATGCTTGTCATGCAACATATTCTGTATTATTCCTAATAAATGGGTTGAATGTAAAATTATTCCGTATTTTGGTATTTAAAATGAGGTACTTTTATTATACTGCCTGACAGCTGTCTCTTTGTCGGTGAAAGAAAATTTTATTAATTAAAGTGTGTAGCTGTTCAGGTTTAATTATTCAAATATTAATGTTAATAGAAATGTAAGATCTTATAATTTAACAATTTTTAATCAGTATAAGAAGATACTGATTGTGTATTAACAGTTATTTCCATAGAAAGGAAGTATAATTTAAGGTAACCAACGTAAAACATTGAGTGTACTTTGGGTTTGATAAAAAGTAATAAATTGAAACTAATGATATTTGAGCATATTCACATAATTTAGGCAATTTACTGAGTCCATCTTTGTACTTCCATATCCCTGGTCTCTGAACTGCATTTAGAGATACGAAACTTCTTGAGATTTCTTGACTCTGGCCTGGTCACTGATTCCAGACACATAGAAACATGGTCAAGAGAGATATCAGTAGATTTAGTACTTCAGCTTCCTCTTCCTCCTCATTCCACACAACCCACTGCATCACGTTGTAGATGATAAGTATTTTTAATTCTCACAATACACTGGAGAAAAGAGACTTGAAAACTCATAATGCAGTCATATCCACATGAGAAAATACTTTTTATATATTTCTCTTGTTGCAACAAATGTTTATGGCAACTATAAATGGCCTATGTTTGTGATAACAGCTTGCAGAAACCAAAGGTCTTGGCTCTCCCATGAATTATATCATAGAAATGCAATACCTGTTTTCATAACCTCTCTGCTCAGGTCCTTTATGGGAAGAACAAAATTGGGAAAGTACATTTTTTTTTAAACTCAAAACCTACCACTGTTAAATCTCTAATCTGTAAGCACAGAAACAAAGATGAACACCAGGACTCTACCTTCAAAGAGCTTAGAGTTCAGTAGAGATGATAAAAGATGCACACAGAGAGCTGCAATACAGACAAGATTTCAATAGGCTATGTGCTGTATAAAAGTTACAAAGAAAATGATGGTTTCAAACACTCCATTGTGATCAGCTTTCCAGGCGTGTGAAGACATACAGCCGAGATAATGTAGGGATGTGTACCGGGTATCAATTTGCAGTAAGTTTTGGAGTTTTTTAACTCCAAAAATTCTTGAAATTTGCTGACAAAATGTTATTTTAAGTACTGCTACATTATATAGATAATGAAACAGAGAAATAGTTAATATGTCAATGATGTATTCTTAAACATATAAAACTCAAATTCCTAACTAAATACTCAGCCCTCACAATTATGACTTTTTAACTTACGGATCGTTACTGACTTCCTCTTAATTGATATTACAATTTTCTTTACATTCTGTGGCAGCATTTGGCATTGTGGTTTTATTCAGAATGAATAACTCAAATATCTGATATCTTAATTTGGGGACATCTGTCACTCTAAGCTAGAACTGATCATTGAATTTTTAGCAACAAAATGTAGCTTATAGTGATCGAATGTAAAATAATCTCTGAAATAATTTAATCATTTTCTATAAATTATGTATTCATGTCAAAAAATATGCTATGTCAGCATGGACAGTATATAATAAACCTCTTTTTCTTATACATATTTACTACACAATAAAATGTATTACCCACAATTTTGTGTTGCAAGAATATACTTTTCCTCTTGTTAAATTGCAAGCAATTTTTAATCCTTCTTTAGTGAAACAAGATAAAATGGACCTTCCTCTTGGCTAATTCCCAAACATCCTGTACTTCCATTACTACATGTACGATGTTTGATCCAAAAATAAATATCTTATGAATATTGTCAATAATATTTCTATGATTTTTTCACCAACTTTCAAACCAGTACATTATTGAAGTTAACAATACTAATGGTTGACAAAAATGCCATCAGGGATTCCAAATAAATCAGAGATTAAGAGTCTTTTAATTAACTACACGTCTCCTTTTCTTCCCATTTTTAGATCACTGCTTTAGTCAGTCACTTTTACTGACAGGAATGCATTTTATTCCTCAGTTGTTTCATGTAGAGGGATAGGCAAATGATTGAGAATCATTGCATTATTATACATTAAACAGAATTTCATATTTAGTAAAAATAAGTCACTCTCTTTTGATGCCATAATATTTAGACAATTTTTATAGACAAGAAAAGTCTACACAAATTATCTTTTCCCATTACAAAAGCTGGTCACATGGACAAAATAATTCTTTTTATTCATTCTTGGCCTTCAAAGTTACCCTAAGCTCTTAGGAAAACGTAGATGTTGGAATTGTGTATTAAGAATTGAGTATGGGAGGGTGGAGCAAGATGCCCGAATAGGAACAGCTCCAGTCTCCAACTCCCAGCGCCAGCGACACAGAAGACCGGTGATTTCTGCATTTTCAACTGAGGTACTGGGTTCATCTCACTAGGGTGTGCCGGACAATCGGTGCTGGTCAGCTGCTGCAATCCGACCAGCGAGAGCTGAAGCAGGGCGAGGCATCACCTCACCTGGGAAGGGCAAGGGGAAAGGGAATCCCTTTTCCTAGCCAGGGGAACTGAGACACACAACACCTGGAAAATCGGGTAACTCCCACCCCAATACTGCACTTTAAGCAAACAGGCACACCTGGAGATAATATCGCACACCTGGCCGGGAGGGTCCCACGCCCACGGAGCCTCCCTCATTGCTAGCACAGCAGTCTGCGATCCCGCGGCAAGGCAGCAGCGAGGCTGGGGGAGGGGCGCCGGCCATTGCTGAGGCTTAAGTAGGTAAACAGAGCTGCTGGGAAGCTCGAACTGAGTGGAGCTAACAGCAGCTCAAGGAAACCTGCCTGTCTCTGTAGACTCCACCTCTGGGGACAGGGCACAGATAACTACAAAAGCAGCAGAAAGCTCTGCAGACGCAAACGACTCTGTCTGACAGCTTTGAAGAGAGCAGTAGATCTCCCAACACGGAGGTTGAGATCTGAGAAGGGACAGACTCCCTGCTCAAGTGGGTCCCTGACCCCTGAGTAGCCTAACTGGGAGACATCCCCCACTAGGGGCAGTCGGACACCCCACACCCCACAGGGTGGAGTACACCCCTGAGAGGAAGCCTCCAAAGCAAGAATCAGACAGGTACACTCGCTGTTCACAATATACTATCTTCCGCAGCCTCTGCTGCTGACACCCAGGCAAACAGGGTCTGGAGTAAACCTCAAGCAATCTCCAACAGACCTACAGCTGAGAGTCCTGACTGTTAGAAGGAACACTATCGAACAGGAAGGACACCTACACCAAAACCCCATCAGTACATCACCATCATCAAAGACCAGAGGCAGATAAAACCACAAAGATGGGGAAAAAGCAGGGCAGAAAAGCTGGAAATTCAAAAAATAAGAGCGCATCTCCCCCGGCAAATGAGCGCAGCTCATCGCCAGCAACGGATCAAAGCTTGATGGAGAATGACTTCGACAAGATGAGAGAAGAAGGCTTCAGTCCATCAAACTTCTCAGAGCTAAAGGAGGAATTACGTACCCAGTGCAAAGAAACTAAAAATCTTGAAAAAAAAAGTGGAAGAATTGATGGCTAGAGTAATTAATGCAGAGAAAGTCATAAACGAAATGAAAGAGATGAAAATCATGACACGAGAAATACGTGACAAATGCACAAGCTTCAGTAACCGACTCGATCAACTGGAAGAAAGAGTATCAGCAATTGAGGATCAAATGAATGAAATGAAGCGAGAAGAGAAACCAAAAGAAAAAAGAAGAAAAAGAAATGAACAAAGCCTGCAAGAAGTATGGGATTATGTGAAAAGACCAAATCTACGTCTGATTGGGGTGCCTGAAAGTGAGGGAGAAAATGGAACCAAGTTGGAAAACACTCTTCAGGATATCATCCAGGAGAACTTCCCCAACCTAGTAGGGCAGGCCAACATTCAAATCCAGGAAATACAGAGAACGCCACAAAGATACTCCTCGAGAAGAGCAACTCCAAGACACATAATTGCCAGATTCACCAAAGTTGAAATGAAGGAAAAAATCTTAAGGGCAGCCAGAGAGAAAGGTCGGGTTACCCACAAAGGGAAGCCCATCAGACTAAGAGCAGATCTCTCGGCAGAAACTCTCCAAGCCAGAAGAGAGTGGGGGCCACTATTCAACATTCTTAAAGAAAAGAATTTTAAACCCAGAATTTCATATCCAGCCAAACTAAGTTTCATAAGTGAAGGAGAAATAAAATCCTTTACAGATAAGCAAATGCTTAGAGATTTTGTCACCACTAGGCCTGCCTTACAAGAGACCCAGAAGAAAGCACTCAACATGGAAAGGAACAACCGGCACCAGCCATTGCAAAAACATGCCAAAATGTAAAGACCATCGAGGCTAGGAAGAAAGTGCATCAACTAACGAGCAAAATAACCAGTTAATATCATAATGGCAGGATCAAGTTCACACATAACAATCTTAACCTTAAATGTAAATGGACTAAATGTTCCAATTAAAAGACATAGACTGGCAAACTGGATAAAGTGTCAAGACCCATCAGTCTGCTGTATTCAGGAGACCCATCTCACACGCAGAGACATACATAGGCTCAAAATAAAGGGATGGAGGAAGATTTACCAAGCAAATGGAGAACAAAAGAAAGCGGGGGTTGCAATACTAGTCTCTGATAAAATAGACTTTAAACCATCAAAGATCAAAAGAGAAAAGAAGGCCATTACATAATGGTAAAGGGATCAATTCAACAGGAAGAACTAACTATCCTAAATATATATGCACCCAATACAGGAGCACCCAGATTCATAAAGCAAGTCCTTAGAGACTTACAAAGAGACTTAGACTCCCATACAATAATAATGGGAGACTTCAACACCCCACTGTCAACATTAGACAGATCAACGAGACAGAAAGTTAACAAGGATATCCAGGAATTGAACTCATCTCTGCAGCAAGCAAACCTAATAGACATCTATAGAACTCTCCACCCCAAATCAACAGAATATACATTCTTCTCAGCACCACATCGCACTTATTCCAAAATTGACCACATAATTGGAAGTAAAGCACTCCTCAGCAAATGTACAAGAACAGAAATTATAACAAACTGTCTCTCAGACCACAGTGCAATCAAACTAGAACTCAGGACTAAGAAACTCAATCAAAACCGCTCAACTACATGGAAACTGAACAACCTGCTCCTGAATGACTACTGGGTACATAACGAAATGAAGGCAGAAATAAAGATGTTCTTTGAAACCAATGAGAACAAAGATACAACATACCAGAATCTCTGGGACACATTTAAAGCAGTGTGTAGAGGGAAATTTATAGCACTAAATGCCCACAAGAGAAAGCAGGAAAGATCTAAAATTGACACTCTAACATCACAATTAAAAGAACTAGAGAAGCAAGAGCAAACACACTCTAAAGCTAGCAGAAAGCAAGAAAAAACTAAGATCAGAGCAGAACTGAAGGAGATAGAGACACAAAAAAACCCTCCAAAAAATCAATGAATCCAGGAGTTGGTTTTTTGAAAAGATCAACAAAATTGACAGACTGTTAGCAAGACTAATAAAGAAGAAAAGAGAGAAGAATCAAATAGACACAATAAAAAATGATAAAGGGGATATCACCACTGACCCCACAGAGATACAAACTATCATCAGAGAATACTATAAACACCTCTATGCAAATAAACTAGAAAATCTAGAAGAAATGGATAATTTCCTGGACACTTACACTCTTCCAAGACTAAACCAGGAAGAAGTTGAATCCCTGAATAGACCAATAGCAGGCTCTGAAATTGAGGCAATAATTAATAGCCTACCAACCAAAAAAAGTCCAGGACCAGATGGATTCACAGCTGAATTCTACCAGAGGTATAAGGAGGAGTTGGTACCATTCCTTCTGAAACTATTCCAATCAATAGAAAAAGAGGGAATCCTCCCTAACTCATTTTTTGAGGCCAACATCATCCTGATACCAAAGCCTGGCAGAGACACAACAAAAAAAGAGAATTTTAGACCAATATCCCTGATGAACATCGATGCAAAAATCCTCAATAAAATACTGGCAAACCGGATTCAGCAGCACATCAAAAAGCTTATCCACCATGATCAAGTGGGCTTCATCCCTGGGATGCAAGGCCGGTTCAACATTCGCAAATCAATAAAAATAATCCAGCATATAAACAGAACCAAAGACAAGAACCACATGATTATCTCAATAGATGCAGAAAAGGCTTTTGACAAAATTCAGTAGCCCTTCATGCTAAAAACGCTCAATAAATTCGGTATTGATGGAACGTACCTCAAAATAATAACAGCTATTTATGACAAACCCACAGCCAATATCATACTGAATGGGCAAAAACTGGAAAAATTCCCTTTGAAAACTGGCACAAGACAGGGATGCCCTCTCTCACCACTCCTATTCAACATAGTGTTGGAAGTTCTGGCTAGGGCAATCAGTCAAGAGCAAGAAATCAAGGGTATTCAGTTAGGAAAAGAAGAAGTCAAATTGTCCCTCTTTGCAGATGACATGATTGTATATTTAGAAAACCCCATCGTCTCAGCCCAAAATCTCCTTAAGCTGATAAGCAACTTCAGCAAAGTTTCAGGATACAAAATTAATGTGCAAAAATCACAAGCATTCTTATACACCAGTAACAGACAAACACAGAGCCAAATCAGGAATGAACTTCCATTCACAATTGCTTCAAAGAGAATAAAATACCTAGGAATCCAACTTACAAGGGATGTAAAGGACCTCTTCAAGGAGAACTACAAACCACTGCTCAGTGAAATTAAAGAGGACACAAACAAGTGGAAGAACATACCATGCTCATGGATAGGAAGAATCAATATCGTGAAAATGGCCATACTGCCCAAGGTTATTTATAGATTCAATGCCATCCCCATCAAGCTACCAATGAGTTTCTTCACAGAATTGGAAAGAACTGCTTTAAAGTTCATATGGAACCAAAAAAGACCCCTCATTGCCAAGACAATCCTAAGTCAAAAGAACAAAGCTGGAGGCATCACGCTACCTGACTTCAAACTATACTACAAGGCTACAGTAACCGAAACAGCATGGTACTGGTACCAAAACAGAGATATAGACCAATGGAACAGAACAGAGTCCTCAGAAATAATACCACACATCTACAGCCATCTGATCTTTGACAAACCTGAGAGAAACAAGAAATGGGGAAAGGATTCCCTATTTAATAAATGGTGCTGGCAAAATTGGCTAGCCATAAGTAGGAAGCTGAAACTGGATCCTTTCCTGACTCCTTATACGAAAATTAATTCAAAATGGATTAGAGACTTAAATGTTAGACCTAATACCATAAAAACCCTAGAGGAAAACCTAGGTAGTACCATTCAGGACATAGGCATGCGCAAAGACTTCATGTCTAAAACACCAAAAGCAACGGCAGCAAAAGCCAAAATTGACAAATGAGATCTAATTAAACTAAAAAGCTTCTGCACAGCAAAAGAAACTACCATCAGAGTGAACAGGCAACCTACAGAATGGGAGAAAATTTTTGCAATCTACTCATCTGACAAAGGGCTAATATCCAGAACCTACAAAGAACTCAAACAAATTTACAAGAAAAAAACAAACAACCCCATCAAAAAGTGGGCAAAGGATATGAACAGACATTTCTCAAAAGAAGACATTCATACAGCCAACAGACACATGAAAAAATGCTCATCATCACTGGCCATCAGAGAAATGCAAATCAAAACCACAACGAGATACCATCTCACACCAGTTAGAATGGCAATCATTCAAAAGTCAGGAAACAACAGGTGCTGGAGAGGATGTGGAGAAAGAGGAACACTTTTACACTATTGGTGGGATTGTAAACTAGTTCAACCATTATGGAAAACAGTATGGCGATTCCTCAAGGATCTAGAACTAGATGTACCATATGACCCAGCCATCCCATTACTGGGGATATACCCAAAGGATTATAAATCATGCTGCTATAAAGACACATGCACACGTATGTTCATTGTGGCACTATTCACCATAGCAAAGACTTGGAATCAACCCAAATGTCCATCAGTGACAGACTGGATTAAGAAAATGTGGCACATATACACCATGGAATACTATGCAGCCATAAAAAAGGATGAGTTTGTGTCCTTTGTAGGGACATTGATGCAGCTGGAAACCATCATTCTTAGCAAACTATCACAAGAACAGAAAACCAAACACCGCATGTTCTCACTCATAGGTGGGAACTGAACAACGAGATCACTTGGACTCGGGAAGGGGGACATCACATATCGGGGCCTATTATGGGGAGGGAGGAGGGGGGAGGGATTGCACTGGGAGTTATACCTGATGTAAATGACGAGTAGTTGGGTGCTGACGAGTTGATGGGTGCAGCACAGCAGCATGGCACAAGTATACATATGTAACAAACCTGCACGTTATGCACATGTACCCTAGAACTTAAAGTATAATAATAATAATAATAATAATAATAATAATAAAGAATTGAGTATGGTCAAAATGTTATTATTAATGGATTAACATTGGATATACAGATAGAAGGCACAGTGTGAGAACAAAATCTTCATTTTCCATTGACAATGATGTAAAGTTTTCATGGCCCATATTTGGAGAAATACTGTCATGGAAACTGCATACGTCTTTGGATTAATACTGTTTGGTTTTGGACCCTGAGTCTGCCACTTTTTCAGATAAGCCAATTCAGGCATTACTTAGTGTTGCTAAGTCTCAGTTAATTCAACCAGAAGCCAGGAATAATACGCTTTCTATTTCACAGAGTTGCAGTGAGGATGCATTGAGGTTATGCATGCAAAACATTGGCCCAGAGACTGGTACTAGGAGAGAGATTGATTAAGTTCTCTTGTCATCAATATCACCATCATCAAAGGATAAACATGGTAAAACTCCATATTAAAAATATTTAAGATATGAGAGAAACAGTGGATCACGGCAGACAGGAGGCAGGACTAGACTGTGACTCCGGACAGAGCAGTATGCAGAGGCTTGCAATGTGAATTTTAGCTCCATATTGACTGCAAGAACGAACCAGCAATCCTGAGAGGACCCACAGACACTCTGAAGGAAGCAGACTGCTCCTACAAGACCAGGGAAACACCCCAAATACTGTGAGTGCCCCAACTGCAGAAGTGGGAAAGAGAGACCCTCCTTTCACACACACCCACCCACCGGAGAAGCTGAAGGTCTGTTTGTTGGAGACGTTCCCGACTTTACCTGGAGTTGAATCAAGTTAGAGAGCGGAGCTGATTGAAATACAGGGATGGAGGAGGCAGCAGGGAGGCCCTGAAAGCTCACTGAATCCCCGCAGCCCATTCCTGCCTGGCACCACAGGGATCCATCAAGAGGGTGGCCAGAGGAGCAGGGGGTAAAACCCCACCGGGAGAAGGACCTCCCCACCTGAACTTTGTAACAATTTGAGCAGGGAGAGAAGCCTCCTGGCCAGAGCGCAGGGGAGGGTGTGAATCCGGCTTGCAGACTTCACAGGTTGGGGAAGAACTGAAGCCCTTTTCTTTTGCAGCTGGGAGGCAGAAAGCCTCGGACAAGTTTTTAAGCCCACCCTCCGCCTGTAAACAGGCTGTGGGTGGCACCGTGGGAATGAGACCATCCCTTTGGTTTGCGTGGGAGCTAGGTGAGGCCTGTGACTGCGGGCTTTTTCCTCTTCCCCGACAACCTGCATGACTCAGCAGGAGCAGTGGTAATCCTCCTAGGAACACAACTCTGGTGACCTGGGAATCTCACTCCATCCCCACAGCAGCCACAGCAAGACCTGCCCAAGGAGAGTCTGAACTCAGACACAACCTAGCCCTGTCCCAACCTGATGGTCCTTCCAGTACCCTGTAATGGAAGACAAAGGACATATAATCTTAGGAGTTCTAGGGCCCTGCCCACTGCTGGTCCCTCTCCACATTACTACAGCTCATGCTTTCTGGAATGCACCACCTCCTGGCAAGAGGTCAACCAGCACAAAAATAGAGCATTAAACCACCAAAGCTAAGAACCCTCAAGGAGCCAGCACCCTCTGCCACCACCACCAGTACAGGTGCTGGTATCCACAACTGAGAAACCCATAGACAGTTCACATCACAGGACTCTGTGCAGAAATCCTCAGCATCAGCCAGGAGCTGGGTAGGCTTGCTGGGTAGCTAGACTCAGAAGAGAGAACACCATCACTGCAGTTTGACTCACGGGAAGCCGCATCCATAGGAAAAGGGGGAGAGTACAACAAGGGGACACCCGTGAGGCAAAAAAAATCTGAACAACAGCCTTCAGCCCTAGACCTTCCCTCTGACAGAGCCTACCCAAATGGGAAGACACCAGAAAACCAACCGTGGTAATATGATAAAATAAGGATCATCAGCACACCCCAGAAATCACTCTAGTTCACCAGAAATGAATACAAAGCAGGAAGAAATCCCTGACATACCTGAAAAAACAATTCAGGAGGTTAGTGATTAAGCTAATCAGGGAGGCACCAGAGAAAGGTGAAGGCCGGTACAAGGAAATCCAAAAAATGATACAAGAAGTGAAGAGAGAAATAGTGAATGAAATAGATAGCTTAGAGAAAAAAATTCAACAATTCAGGTAACTTTGGACACAATTTTAGAAATGCAAATTGCTTTGGAAAGTCTCAGCAATATAATTGAACAAGTAGAAGAAAGAAATTCAGAGCTCAAAGACAAGGTCTTTGAACTAACCTAATCTAAGGAAGACAAAGAAAAATGAATAAGAAAACATGAACAAAGTCTCCAAGAAATTTGGGTTTATGTTAAATGACCATACTTAAGAATAATCGGTGTACCTGAGGAAGAAGAGAATTCTAAAAGCTTGGAAAGCATATTTGGGGGAATAATCAAGGAAAACTTCCCAGGTCTTATGAGAGACCTAGATAGCCAAATACAAGAAGCACAAAGAACGCCTGGGAAATTCATCACAAAAAGATCTTCACTTAGACACATTGCCATCAGGTTATCCAAAGTTAAGAAGAAGGAAAGAATCTTAAGAGCTGTAAGACAGAAGCACCAGGTAACCTATAAAGGAAAACCTATCAGATTAACAGCAGACTTCTCAGCAGAAACTCTACAAGTTAGAAGGGACTGGGGCCCTATCTTCAATCTCCTCAAACAAAACAATCTTCAGCCAATAATTTGGTATCCAGCAAAACTAGGTATCATATATGAAGGAAAGACACAGTCATTTTCAGACAAATGAAAACTGAGAGAATTCTCCATTTCCAAGCCACCTCACTAACAGAACTGCTAAAAAGAGCGCTAAATCTTCAAACAAATCCTGGAAACACCTCAAAACAGAATCTCCTTAAAGCATAAAGCACACAGGACCTATATATATATAAAAATACAAGTTTAAAGGCAAAAGTAAAAAAAACAAAAAAGCAAACAATGAAGGCAACAAAAAGCATGATGAATGCAACGGTACCCCACATTTCAATACCAACATTTAATATAAATGACCTAAATGCTCCACTTCAAAGATACAGAACTGTAGAATGGTTAAGAACTCACTAACCAACTAGTTGCTGCATTTAGGAGGCTCACCTAACATATAAGGACTCATATAAACTTAAAGTAAGGGGGTAGAAAAAGGCATTTCATGAAATTGGATACTGAAAGTGAAGAAGGGGTAGCTAATTCTTATATCAGGCGAAACAAACTTTAGAACAACAGTGGTTAAACGAGATAAAGAGGGACGTTACATAATGGTAAAAGGCAAAAATGAAATCAAGATGGAAATTAAAAAATTATTTGAGCTGCATGACAATAATGACACAACCTGTCAACACCCCTGGGATACAGCTAAGGCAGTGCTAAAAGGAAAGTTCATAGCCTTAAATGCCTACATCGAAAAGTCTGAAAGAGCACAAACAGACAATCTAAGGTCACACCTCAAGGAACTAGAGAAACAAGAACAAACCAAACCCAAACCCAGCAGAACAAAGGCAATAACCAAAATCAGAGCAGAGAGAAACAAAATTGAAACAAACAAAAAGTGCAAAAGATAAATGAAACAAAAAGATGTTTGTTGAAAAGGGTGTCCTTTCTTATTATATTAGGCAAAGAAAAAAATAGAGAAATTCCAAATAACCTCACTGAGATACGAAACGAGATATTACAACCGACACCACTGAAATACAAAAGATCATTCAAGGCTACTATGAACACCTTTACACATATAAACTAGAAAACCTAGAAGAGATTGATAAATTCCTGGAAAAATACAACCCTCCTAGCTTAAATCAGAAACAATTAGATACCCTGAACAGACCAATACCAACCAGCGAGATTGAAATTGTAATTAAAAAATTACCAACAACAAAAAAAATCCAGGACCAGATGGATTCACAGCAGAATTCTACCAGAAATTCAAAGAATTGATACCAATTTTTTTGACAATATTCCCCAAGAGAGAGAAGAAGGAACCCTCCCTAATTAATTCTGTGAAGCCACAATCACCTTAATACCAAAACCAGGAAAGAACACAACCAAAAAAGAAAAATATAGACTAATATCCTTGATGAACATAGACACTAAAATCATTAACAAAATAATAGCTAACTGAATCTAACAACATATCAAAAAGACAATCCACCATGGTCAATGGGTTTCATGATAGGGATACAGGGATGGTTTAACACACACAAATAAATAAATGTGATTCACCACATCAACAGAATTAAAAACAAAAATCACACAATCATCTCAATAGATGCAGAAAAAGCATTCAATAAAATCCAGCATCACTTTATGATCAAAACCCTCAGCAAAATGGGCATACAAGGGTTATACCTTAATGTAATAAAAGCCATCTATTACAAACCCACAGCCAAAAAAGTACAGAATGGGGAAAAGTTAAAAGCATTCCCCACCCCCCGGGAATGGGAACAAAGCAAGGATGTCCTCTCTCACCCTTCTCTTCAACGTAGTACTGCAACCCTTAGTCAGAGCAATCAGACAAGAGAAAGAAACAAACGGCATCCAAATCAGTAAAGAGGAAGTCAAACTGTCCCTGTTTGCTGATGATATGTTCATTTACATTGAAAACCCTAAGGACTCCTCCAGAAAGCTCCTAGAATGGATAAAAGAATTCAGCAAAGTTTCCAGATATGAGATTAATGTTCATAAATCAGTAGCTCTTCTATATGCCAACAATGACCAAGCAGTGAATCAAATCAAGAACTAAATCACTTTTATAATAGCTGAAAAAAAAAATACTTATGAATATACAAAACAAAGGAGTCAAAAGACCTCTACAAGGAAGACTACAAAACACTACTAAAAGAAATCATAGACGACACAGAAAAATGGAAACATGTCCCATGCTCATGAATGGGTAGAATCAATATTGTGAAAATGACCTTACTGCCAAAAGCAATCTACAAATTAAATGGAATCACCATCAAAATACCACCATAATTCTTCACAGAGTTAGAAAAAACAATTCTAAAATTCATCTAGAACCAAAAAAGAGCCCACATAGCCAAAGTAGGACTACACAAAAAGAACAAATCTGGAGGCATCACACTACCTGATTTCAAACTATACTATAAGGTGGATGGTCACCAAAACAGTGTGGCACTGACATAAAAATAGGCACATAGTCCAATGGAACAGAATGGAGAACCCAGGAAAAAAAAAAAAAAAAAAAAAAAAAAAAAAAAAACAAATACTTACAGCCAACTGATCTTTGATGAAGGAAACAAAAATATGAAGAAAGGACACCCTTTTTAACAAATGGTGCTGGGATAATTGGCTAGCCACATGTGGGAGAATGAAACTGGATCCTCATCTCTCACCTTGTACAAAAAATCAACTCAAGATAGATTAAGGACTTAAACCTAACACCTGAAACTATAAAAATTCTGGAAGGTAACATTGGAAAAACCCTTCTAGACAATGGCTTAGGCAAAGATTTCATGACCAAAAAAAAACCCAAAAGCAATTGCAATAAAAACAAGATAAATAGCTGGGACTTAATTAAACTAAAGAGCTTTTGCAAAGCAGAAGGAAGAGTCAGCAGAGTAAACAGACAACCCACAGAGTGGAAGAAAATCTTCACAATCTATAAATCTGACAAAGGACTAATATCCAGAATCTACAGCAAACTCAAACAAATCAGTAAGAAAAAAAAAATCAATCCCATTGAAAAATGGGCTAAGGACACGAATAGACATTTCTCAAAAGAAGATACACAAATGGCCAACAAACATATGAAAAAAATGCTCAACATCACTACTGATCAAGGAAATGCAAATCAAAACCACAATGCAATACCACCTTACACCTGTAAGAATGGCCATAATCAAAAAAATCAAAAAACAGTAGATGTTGGTGTGGACGGTTCTACACTGCTGGTGGAAATGTAAACTAGTACAGCCATTGTGGAAAACAGTGTGGAGATTCCTTAAAGAACTAAAAGTAGAACTACCACTTGATCCAGCAATCCCACTACTGAGTATCTACCCCGAGAAAAAGAAGTCAATATTCAAAAAAGATACTTGCATAGGCATGTTTATAGCAGCACGATTCAAAATAGCAAAATTGTGGAACCAACCCAAATGCCCATCAATCAACGAGTGGATAAAGAAACTCTGTTATGGATATATGATAGAATACTACTCAGCCATAACAGGAATGAACTAACAACATTTGCAATGATCTGGATGAGATTACAGACTATTATTCTAAGTGAAGCAACTCAGGAATTGAAAACTAAACATTGTATATTCTCACTGAAATGTGGGAGCTAAGTAACGAGGACACAAAGGCATAAGAATGATACAATGGACTTTGGGGACTTGTGGTGAAGAGTGGGAAGGGGCAAGGGATAAAACAACAAATATGGTGCAGTACATACTCCTTGGTGATGGGTTCACCAGGTTCCACAAATCTCCACTAAAGAACTTACTCATGTAACCAAATACCACCTATACCCCAACAACTTATGGAAAAAAAAATTTTTAAGATAAGAAATTTCTCCTAATGTTTACTATGTATTTGATAATATACTATTTAAAATTTTTTAAATTTTCATATTATTTACAATTACACTTGCTTTATTTGAGTTTTGTTTGGGGTAGATTATTTTATTTCCCTGAGACATGAAATCTTTAAAGATTTTGTTTCCCTAAGACATGAAATCTTTAAAGCTATAGTACTAAGTCAATTTGCATTTGATAGTGACAGAAGGCAGGCAAATGCCTAGGCAGAGAGAGGAGTACCTGGTGTAACCCTAGTCCAAGCCAAATACAGCTTGAAGCCTGAAAGCCAAGCTAAAAGTTAAATCCTCAGACCTGACTGAGAATTTGTCCTCCTGTTTGGTGTGCTTTCCTCTGATTCATTTCCACCCTTCATCTATTTTAAATATACCTGTCTTCTCCTAATTGGTTTTCTACACTGTCATGATCACCTCTGAGTGGCGTTTTCACTTTAGTCTTTTTGCATATTCGCAAACCAATCAGCATGCACTCCCTATCCTGTACCTATAAGAGCCCAGATTCTACCAGTAGAGAGAAGATGACCTGACTTTGGATAAGAGACAATTCGGTGAAGACAATCTGCCCTTCCTATCCCCTCTCCAGCTCCCCTCTCTGCTGAGGGCCATTTTCACTGCTCAGAAAATTCTCCACCTTCACCACCCTTCAACCATCCACGTTACCTTCTTCTTGGACACTGACAGTAGCTTGGGACCCATTAAGTCTGGGTACACAGAAAGGCTGTCACATCGGCCCTTTTCCCTTGCCTGTGGAGGGTAGCCACCTCATGTGATGAGGCAAGGGGTTAACTGAGCTGCTAACACATTGCTGTCCATGGATGGCAGAACTAAGGGAGCACTGTAACACAACGTCCGGGGCTTTGGTGTCATGGGCACCCTCCCTTGGGTGCCACTGCATTCCCCCAGAGGCTACAGGCCTGGTCTGGCTGGGGGACCCACACAGAGCTTGTTCCTGTATTGGTGCCTGGATCCCACACCTGCTCACTCATGTGCTTTCTCCTATGACGGGTTGAGCCCATGGGCTGAGTAGGAGGGCGCCCCTCCACTAAGTTCAGTAAAGGGGCTGAGAAAAATCCTGCATCACATTTTTATAAATGTTGCAGATTGCTAAGCTATTTTAGGAGAGGAAAAAATGACATATTAATGACATATAATTAATAAATATTAATTATAACTATCTGGAAAAATCCAGCTGAAATATCTAAGACGAGTGAGCAACTTATCTTCTTAAGTAAATTTATATTTCCTTTCTTATGATAAAAGTGAACACTCCAAGACTGGTAGAAGTTCTTCTACAAAGAGGACCCACATATATAGCTCTTTACTATCCTGTTATGCCACACATGAGGCCGTTGAAAATTTAAAGAGGTACTCTGCTAACTTAACTGTCTATGTCCAGCAATTTCATCCAACAATAAGGAAAAAGCTATCTGAAACACCTAACTTAAACATAGATCTCAGGGGAAATCTTTTGCCTTCAAATCAACAATGGGCAAATGGATGTTAAAGATTGATGTTTCATCCAGGGATATTAAAAGTAGGTGTTGTATTGCTTCTAGGGGTTTGATTAAATGTTCTAGGCGTTCCACCCATTTTTTTTCACTTTTAGAGCATTTATTTTCACAACACATTCCCATAAGTTAGTACTCTTAAGGCAGAAGTAAGACCTACACTCCCACTTTCCCATGTGATTTGTGTGAAGAGATGGTTTTTGAACTACACCCTGGAAATCCTGATATTCTTCTAAATTGGGTTTTCCACTACTTACATTTTAATCCTATGCCCTCAAAAATCATATTCTGTAAAAGACACTAGAGGCATCCTGAGGTCATGGAACAGTTTGATTGCCTGTTGGTTTTATGCTATATACATTGGTCAAAACTCATTGAACTATACAGTTAAGATCATGCATAAATGCCCCATACATAAATCTTCTTCAATTGAAAAAAAAATGGGTTGTGCTGGTATTGTTTATTTGCATTTTAAGATATGTCATCTATTTTATTAACAGAGACATAAACATGTGCTCACTTCTTCTAGCTAAATCAAAATGAATTAAGCTTGAAGTCTGGAATATGTGGCATCATTTTCACCTAGGAGCAGCATTTTACTATTACAAGAATGAGATTGACAAGAAATTTCAGCACAAAGCTGAAAACAGTGAAAAAACATGGTTTCACAATGATATAGCCATCTTAATTACTAGGGGTTCGGATTTCTTGTATTATCTTGGGACCAATGTCTGCTTTAATTTCCAAAGAGCGTCTAGAGTTTAAAGAGGCCTAATAAACATTTTACATCACCTGAATGTTTCTAACAAATTGAGAAAAAAGGTAAAAAAGTACAAAATGTCAGTTTTATAAGGCTACCTTAATTGATAGAGTTAAGTGAGACCATGTGGGCTTCGTATCTCCTGAGCTTCCATCTAGGCCTGGCAGAACTCAGTTGGGGAAGAGCTTAAGTCTGAAGAGCAAGTGCTCCTGTTTTGTTTTCTGTTTCACACTGGTTTGAGATGGAGATGGAAGAATAAATAAAATCCCCAGTGTTTATATTTTTTTGGTAGATTAGCTCTGTCAAATAGAAAAATGCATACCAATAGATTTTGTCCAACAACCAGGTAATTGCTTACATCTGTGTAGATAAAAATAAGAAGTGGAGAAAGGGAAAAGAGTTTAGGGAACATTAAAATCTGAAGGCTGGAGGTGGGTCATTTCCCATTTAAAAATAATTAAAAGTCATATACTGAAAATATGTGAAATTAGAATATGATTTTAGGCATCACCGGCCTCTGTCCTTGACTTGATGTTATACAGATCACTATCATCACATTTTAGTGACCTGCAAATACATCAAAATTGTCCTTTGCCGACTTAGATTTTGTTTTATGTTCATATACTACAAAAACATCAATATAAAAAATTAAATTTTCAAGCACATTCATCAGATACTGCTTGGTTAAAAGGCAAAGGCATTTGTCAATCCCTGAAAATTATTTCCCAGATCATATTCCAGCAGTATCACCTGCTGGAATTAGGGGCAACTACAAGGTCAGGAGATTTCTGTATGTTTGATAGGATTATTACAGCTTGGAGGTCAGAAAGAGTAGGAAAGAAATCAGTCACAGGGTAGGACACTGAAGCCTGCTTGTAGGTGCAGCATCTTACCAGCAAAATTTCCAGGCCTCCTGTTACCTGTCTAAACACTCCAATAGTTTCTTATTTCACTCAGGGTAAAAGCCAAAGTTTTGTTAATGTCCTAGAAGGTCCTACATGATAAGGTCTTTTGTTACTTGTCTGTTCTCATCTATAACTACCTACCCCTTGTTAAGTCTCATCTAGAAAACTTACTTCTTTTTTATTCCTCAGATACAGCAGATGTGACTCCACCTGAGGACACATCTGTATAGCTTATACCTTTACTTTCTTCAATAATTTGTTTAAATGTCACTCTCTCAGTGATGCCTATCTTATAATTAACTCAATGCTTCTGAAACCCCTTGCCCTGTTAGTTGTTTTCCATGGGACTTATCAACTGTCATTATTTAATGTACATATTTATTATATGAGAGTCTGATTCCCTTGACTAAAATGCTAGATTCCACAAAAGAAAGTGTTTTCATCTCTTTTATTGACTGCTATATTTGATGAATGAACGAGTAGCCTCACATTGGATAACTAAAGCAGAGGGCATTCAGGATTTCTTGATGCTGTAGGAAACATCTTCTGTCTGCCACGGTCTGTTATACTCCTGACATGTGCAGCCAGCTCACCACGTGGCAAGCATTATCTTCAAGAACAACATCCTTCTTAGGGATTTTCCCAGAATAATACTCCAAAGACCTTAATGCTTAGCTGTCTCTTTGATGCTTATCTATATGCCTCAGGACCAAACCTCAGTTCCTGGTCCCTTCATGTTGAGGATTGCTTTGGCCTACCATTGAACTGCTTGCCCTTCCATCTAAGTCTCCATATTGCATCCTTGCTCACCATTCACCAGAATCACCTCCACCATCCTTCCTAATGGAGGAGGAGCAGCCTGCAGCCTGCTTCACATACATTTACATCTTTAAAATATGCAGCCTTCAGGGTATCAATTTGCCACCTACAATTTTGTACTTATAGCCACGTCTGCATTTTTAAAAATATTCCAGATAAAACATGTAGAACATAAAGAGAAGAGTCTCCCTCCACCCCTGCCATCGCCTTCATTTTATCATCTTATTTTCTCTGTTCCTCAGTTGATTTTCCTCTGCTTTCTGTTGAGTTACTTTCTGCTTGCCTTGGGGTCTCTCTTCCCAGTCTCCTGTGGGCCTATTTCCCATGCCATGCTCTCTGTATTTTAAATTTCAGAAGCAGGTGTGGAGTGCAGGCATCTGAAACACATCATCTGCCAGCTAGGTACAGTGGTGAATACTGAGTGAAGGCCAGGGATGAAGCTGGGAAGGGGCTTGAAGCCAGGGCTGAACTGACTCATGCTGCTAAGCTGTGTAACAGAAGTCAAAGAGCCAAGAAAAAGAGCCAGATACAAAATTTTCATCATATACAGGTTTTAATTCTGGGAACAAGAGTGATTTATTTTTAAATACTAGAGTCATCATTTGCTAGTGATGTTAAAACTTCAGAGAAAGTTTTATTTCTGCTGTTTTCATCTAGGACTGATAAAACCTGTTTTTATGGAATACATACACCCAACAAGCTTGGGTCTTCCCGAGGTTCACACCTTTGTGTAATAGTCTCCCTTTGATTGTGGACAGGAGGTGTAGCCTGCTTCTAATACATAGAATTTGGCAAAGGAAGGTGAAGAGATGTCACTCCTATGGATATATCATATTATGTAAGACTCCATCTTGCTTTCAGACTGGCTCTAGGGACACTCCTTAGTGGCTTGATGAAGTAAACAGACATGTTAGGAAACTCAACATGACAAGGAAGGTGCCACCTGCAGTAATTGGGGGCAACCTACAGCAGCTGTGGGTGAGCTCTATCCACTACCCAGTCTGAAGCTGGGGCACTTAGTCATACAATTGTGAAGAAAAATGAATCTTGCCAAAACTTTGAGTGAGCTTGAAAATAGATCCTTTCTCAGTCAAGCATCCAGATAAGAATGCAGCCCTGGCAGACCTATGCTGCAACCTTATGAAATGCTAGGCACACAAGAAAGCTCAGCTGAGCTCAGGCTCCTGACCCACAGAAACTGTGAAATGATGAATCCTGGTTGTTTTAAGCCTTCTATTTTTTTGTTTGTGATAATTTGTTACCCAGCACGAGAGAACTAAGACCTAGTGGCTTCCCAATGACAAAAAAAAAAAAAAAAAAAAAAAGAAAAAGACATTTTAAAGACATTAAAGGATACTGTCATATCAATAGACCCCATAGGAGCCCTGAATTTTATCAGATGAGATCATTTTTCCTACTATTCCAACAAAATTGATTATACTAGGATTTAGCAACTGCCAGTTCCTAAACTAAGAGATGTTTTGGCCTCAGTGATCACACTTGAAAATTGAACCAGACCAATGAGATTTTCTTTATGCAGTTGGAACTTAAAAATGTCCTACGTGTCTCACAGGTTTTTAAAAAGAGCATAAAATTTGAAAGTGCGTGTGGATGTGTTTACTATAAAGTGTTGCTCTACCCACACATAAGATATTAATATTTCATTTTAATTATGACTTTCAAAATAAAATGTACCTAAATGTCAAGTGTAGCCAGCATGGATTTATAATTATCTCTTCCGGTTTGTGTTGATGTTTCCATGTTAGATGGATTTAAAAAAAGAAAAACCTTTGGTGATGTGTCCATTTATATTATTAAACACTCTCAAGTAAGAGCTTTTTAAATCTTAACGTTTTTTCTGATGGAAGAGAAGACAGTATAGGGCTCCTGAATTTAGTAAAGTGCAAAAGTGTGCTAATAGCAGAATGGTGTAGAATGTAAAGAAAAATAAATTTGTTAAATCATTTGAAATGTTTGGAGCAGTGCCTGGAACAAAGAAAGTACTTGATATATGTTAGACATGATTATTTTCATTTTGTTTATCACTCATTACCAGTGTCATTATTAGATATTTCGTGGGTGGGGATAGAGGTGAGTAAGAAGCAGTTCTCTACATTAAAGAGCTTGATAGGAAAGGCATAGTACTTTTAACAAAACAAACCAAAATAAAACAAAAAAAAACAAGTGATATGTGGTAAAGTTTACTTCAAAAAAGTCCACAAATAAATATTGAACTCAGGTCAATGATATGCATGCCAAAGTGTTTAGGGATAAAGTGTACTGAGGTCTGCAACTGACTTTGAAATGTATCAAAAAGCTAAGATGGATTGATAAGTAGATGGATGGATAGATATGGGATAAAACAAATATAGCAAAATAGTAATCGTAGAATCTAGGTGGTAGATATTAGGGGGTTCAGTATATAACTATTTCAACTTTTATATATGTTTGAGCCTTTTCATAATAAAAGGTTAAGAATAGCATAAAAAGAAATTTGTAATTTTATTATGGTTTGTCTTGATGGAAATCCAAAATCAGTTTACCTTAATAGCTGTCACATAGTGTATCTGATGTATTTATTGTTTTAAAATAATAATTATTTAGTAGTACCTATTATGGAAGATGGCAGGTGCCATTGCTAAAGTGGTGAATATTCTGAAATAACTAAAAGAGTGTAATTGGATTGTTTGTAACTCAAAGGATAAATGCTTGATGGGATGGATACCCCATTCTGTGCTTATTTCACATTGCAAGACTGCATCAAAACATCTCATGTACCCTATAAATATATACACCCACTATATACCCACAACATTAAAAAAAAGGTTAAAAAAGTAAAAAAGGGGTGAATAGGCACAGTACCTTTTGTCAAATATTTCACACCTATGAAAATATTATATATTTTAAATATTTATGATTCAACCATGATTAAAATTAATGATCCAATTAAAGGCAAATATTTCAGCAATTAGTAAATGAGAAAATCCAGAAAGAAACTTTGATATTACATCTAAAACTGTAACATTACAGAAGACATTACAGTGGTCCCTCCATGTCAATATATGCAGAAGCCATGGATATACAGAATCAACTGTAAGAAACTTGCGGGGTTTTGGTATCTGCAAGAAGTCCTCGAATGAATCCCTTGAAGATACTGAAAGACGACTATATTCTTTTTTTAATAAAGAAAATAAATGTTAACAAATATCTGCATAGTTGTTGTCATCGTGAAAATCATCAGGAAGTTGAATTGTTTCGGATAATAAAATTGCTAAAGACCAATCCTAAATGATGAAAAGATTTCCTTTCATAGTTCCAGAAACTTTTGATTTAATAATTAGCCGGGCGTGTTGGCGGGCGCCTGTAGTCCCAGCTACTTGGGAGGCTGAGGCAGGAGAATAGCGTGAAACCGGGAGGCGGAGCTTGCAGTGATCCCAAATGGCGCCACTGCACTCCAGCCTGGGCGACACAGCGAGACTCCGTCAAAAAAAAAAAAAAAAAAAAGAAACTTTGAATATATAAATGCTTCTTACAGGGAACTAAATGCTAAATGTGTTGGAATTTTGTTATAGAAAATAATATTGATTCACTTAAATGAGTAAACTATGTTACAGGAAGTTGTCTGGATTGAAATATGAAAATACCAACAAGTCGCTCTGCGAGCAGAGGAAGGAGCCACCAAAAAATAGAGGAGTGGGTGATGGTTCAGTTTTGTTTTGGAGAATGAGAATGAGCTGAAAATCAGAAAAGAAATAGCAGAAATAAGGACACAGAAGTGCAAAATAATTTTATATTAAGGGCTGATGTGTACCTTTATTGAAATTCTTCGTGTTAGGTATACTCAAGAAGACCCCTTTGAATATTTGTGGCACAAACCTCTTAGTTTATTACTTTTACTTAGTTTTAAGGTCCCTTCTCCTTTCTAAATAGTTTTAGGGTTATGATCCTACTTAAAGTATAACCAGCATGAAAAATTCTAGAAATTATAGATCCTTATTATCTAGGATCTATATAACATCTGAAACTTGTTATTGAACCCAAACAGACATCTCAGTCGATTTAATAGGGAAGTCATATACTCAGTATATTTTTAGAATATACTTTGTAATGGCAATTTCGTATATATTAAATTCTGTGAAGGGAGAGTGATGTGTAAGAAATACCATGAAAGGAAATGTATAAATACCCAAAGAGTTCCTTGAGCAATGGAAATAGAACATTGAAAGTGCAATGTAAACTGTAGTGTGAATGGCTAATTTTTTGTATCAACTTGGCTGGGCCATGGTGCCCAGATGTTTGATCAAACACTGTTCTGGATATTTCTGTGAAAAAGTTTATGGGATGAGATTAACATTTAAATCACTGGACACCAAATAAGGCGGACGACCTTACTAATATGGGTGGGTCTCATTCAATCACTTGAAGGCCTGAATGGAACAAAGACTGACCTCTCCAGAGCAAGAAGGAATTCTGCCAGCACACTATCATTGAATACAGACTGCATCTCTTCCCTGAGACTCCAGTTTGGTGGCCAACCCTGCAAATTTTGGACATTCACTTCCAAAGGTACATGAGTTAATTCCTTAGAATAATTTTTTATCTCTCTGTCTACATGAGTGTGTGTGTGTGTGTGTATTCTATCCCTCTGACTAATACAACTGGTTTTGTAACAGTGAACATTTAATCACTGTGAATAATAATTTCCCATCTCTAAAATAAAGGAGTTTGACTAGCTGACTTCAAATTTCCTTGCATCCAGATTGTCTGTGAACTACAATTTTAGGTCATTTTCTCAACAAATTGTGATATAGCAAAGCTCGGATGCACTGTGTTTTATTTCCAGTGTTAATCACTTAAAATATGTTCTTTAGTTCTAAAGGACAATAATTGTAATTACAAATAAATTGCAATAGGAAATTTTACATACAAATTAAGTAACCATATGTATTTACTATGTTTCTATGAAAACCAGTTTGTAACTATATGAGACTAACACAAATGTTTAGAGATGGAACATTTTTCTCAAAATATCACTTTGCTTATTTCTATGCATTTTTTCATGAACTGACCAGAACAACTGATACTTGGTTATCATTTTGGTTAAGAGTTATTACTTTGATTGGAATTAAATTTATTTTCAAAGGTTTTTCCATGTTTACAACGTTATTTTGCTTTGAAAAGCTAATGATCTATGCAGAATGTTCATGCATATATCATCAAAAGCATTTACATAAAGACACAAAATAATTTATTTTTTCTGATAATCCATCCATGTTGGCAACTATGTTTTTTAAGCAGATGGCACTATGATAAATTATCCAATATGTAGGAATCATGGCATGAATCTGGAAACTTTGCACAGATGCTTATAATGAGATGTTCATGATCACATACTACTTGTACATTCAGAGAATAACAGATCCTTCTGTTATGAAAGAAGCTTATGTGGTGAGTTTTTTTAGAAATGTTTAGTGGCACTGCTTTGGATGATGTATTCCCCAGTGAATATATTTATTATGTTTGGTGGTTTCAATCTTTGAGGTAAAATATGTTCAAGAGAAGATTTTGATGGAATGTATCAATTTAAAGTTTATTCATTTTATTTTAAAAGAAGCTGAAAATACCCTGGGCTTAAAGGTGTTTACAAAACACCTTTTGTTTTACAAACACCTTTTGTTTTGTAAATACCTTTAAGCCCAGGGTATTTTCTAGATCTCCATACAATTTTACTGTTTAACCACAGAGCTCTCCAGTCTATCATTTGAGAATAACTTCATTTCCTTACATGAAGAAAAATATTATTTCAAGTGAAAAATAAATGGTTATATTAAGATATATGAATTGAGGTGCTATACCAATTCTTCTCTAACTACAGGTTACAGAACAGGTAAAATGAACCATTGAGGGAAAAATAAAAGCTGTTATTCAAAGGAACAAGACTAATCAAACTGGAGTTGTCAAAGACTTTAGATAATATAAATAGAGAGCTAGTGACTTGGAATCTTGAGTGATAATTCCCAAGGAAGTCAAATAAATCACATATAATGTAAATACAAATAACTGGCAGAAACACAGATCATAATGGCATATTTCTCAGTTCTTTAATACTGAGATATTAAATCTCTAATATTTGAATGTCTGAGTCTCAATTCTGACATCAATGTTGTTTCTCTGATTTATGTATGGAGAAAGACACAAAGGTTCTAGCATATTTTAGGTCCTAGCTTATTTATATTACTCTCTGTTTTGTGTATGTCTCTCATTTACCACTCTGCTTACAAAAACACACTTTCCAAAAACTCAGTGGAAGAAGATACGAGACCATGTCGAACATACACAAATATTTCTGAATGTTTTAATTTCATTGTATGCTTTGTATTTCGATATTACAAATAACTATTCTCACCTAGCTACATATGTATTATACTGGCAGTCATTATTGAACTTTAAGACTACAAACCACAGCTGATGAATTATATGCCAATTTATGTGCCACCTATCTTTCAGTTTTACATTTCAAAACTGAATTACAAACACTTTTTACCTAGGCACATTTGAGAGTTGCTTCAAGTGTTTTGATGTCTCCATTTTATTAAAATTTCAATATATCTGGAACTTTTATTGAAATAAATGACAGCATTCAAAACTAAAATTTAATAATTGTATGATATTTTGATTATTCTTATGTGGTCCTAAGTTGTCATATTTTTCTCATTAAGAAAAATATAATACACATTTTTTTAACCATACCTTTGTAAATGTACCATGCAAAACAAATCGATACAAAAATGTGGAAACTGTGTTTTTCTTCCTTCAATTTGTACTTCACATTAAATATACTCTGGTTTAGGAAAATTTTTTAAACATATAGGTAAATTTATAAGGGTATGACTTAAATAGACGTAGAGAGAATGAATAGTTTTTCCCTATATTTCCTTTTTTTCTTTTGCTTATCTATTTACTTTTACATTTTTTTAATTGTTGAGAATTGTATTTAGTGTCTATAAGAAAACTACAGAACCATCCATGAACAATGAGGCCAACAGTTTTTAAAATGTGATCAGAGATGCCTCTATTTCCCAAGGACCCTTTCAGGGTTTTCATAAAGTCAAACTCTTTTCCTAATACTGAGACCTTGTTTGCCTTTTCACATTTATTATCTGAATAATGTATAGTGAAGTTTTCCAGAGGCTGTACATGTGGTATCATAACAGATTGAACTTACAAGTGGATATGAGAGTCCAGCTGTCTTTTATTAAGGTAGATAGTTAAAAGAATTTTCAAAAATATGAAACAATGATACTCTTACGATTATACTGTTTGCTGATCTGAAAAAGAGTTATTTTATATAAAAATGTATTTATGTTAACACATAAGTGTACTACTGAATTAAATAAATTAATTCTTAAGTTTTTGAAAAAATTTTCAAAGGTCTAATTTTTAAAGTCATGTAGCTTATGCTTTTTATTGTTGTTTGGCAAAGTTTTCATCAACAATTTCCTGCAGGTTGCCTGTGAATCATCCCATGGAAGTGATTCTCACACATGCTTTTTTTTTTTAAAAGGTCTATCAAAGCAATATGCTTTAATAATAGGTATAATTTATATTTTAAAAATATTTAAAATCCTCAATACTTTTTAAATATGTAAAGGTGTCCAAAATCTCAAAACTTTGAAAACTTCCGTGCTGGATTAATCTACAATTCCAGAGAAAACTGCCATTTTCTCTATGAATATGAAAACTTAAAATGACTAGGATCTCCTGTTTTTTTTGTCTTATCCTACTCAGTGAAAATATATTAAGAATTTTAATAATCAAATTATTGTACTAAGCATTGAGGCTAAAAGGGTCTGTAAAACCCCATGTCTATATCAGAAAAAAATAGTGTCCTGGAGCTATTATACGCTAATCAATAAAGGGGCGTTACCCGCTTGTGGTACTGTAGCATGTTTCTGACACAAAACATTGTTTACTGAATAGTGCTTTCAGTATTTTTTACGTTAATTATTTTGCCTTAGCTATTCTTTAGCAGAAATGATAGCACTAAGTCAAAGTTACTGCCTTCCTACACCTAAGATCCCAGTGCTCGAATTGCGCAAGTTCCAGGGTGCATCTGGGCTATATATGCTGCCTCAAGGAAATTTAACATAGCAGGAATATAAAAAGAAGAAGAAAAGCCCTTACAATATAGGCTTTCAAGGGTCTGTTTTAAAGTCAAGTTTTGATTTATAAAATTTAGCTTTTGTAAGAGAATAAAATTGTATTAATTTGCTTTCACACTGCTGATAAAGACATACCTGAGACTGGGCAGCATACAAGGGAAAGAGGTCTAATGGAGAACTGACAGTTCCACATGGCTGGGGAAGCCTCACAACCATGGTGGAAAAATGAAAGGCATGTCTCACGTGGCAGCAGACAAGAGAAGAAGGAGGCTTGTGCAGGAAAACTCACTCTTATAATGACCATCAGATCTTGTGAGACTTACTGCTACAAGAACAGCATGGGAAAGACCTGCTGCCATGATTCAGTTACCTCCCACCAGGTCCCTTCCACAACATGTAGGAATTCAAGGTGAGATTTGGGTGGGGACACAGACAAACCATATCAAAAATATTCTCGAAAAGCAAAAGAGAAGTCCTTTTAAATGGCAGGACATATGTTTATCTCACATCAATAATTGGAGAAATGAGGTAAAGATGTGAAGCTTAGCCCCTAGAAGATATACCTCATCTGGCCTGAAATAGAGTTTAGAAGAAGACAATGAAACCTGCAATAGTGAGTGCTGAAACTTACAGTGATCATGTGTCAAGAAGCAAATACAGCATCATAAGCCTGGCCAGCATGAGCCCTACCACTCTCACTGAGCACCACGGAAGGCAAGCCAAGGCTTGAAGTGTACCAGTTCTCACATGAGCACATGCCTTACGTAAGTTGGTTTGAGAAGTCATGTAGCTTATGCTTTTTATTGTTGTTCGGCAAGGTCTTCATCAACAATTTCCAGCAGGTTGCCTGTGAATCATCCCATGGAAGTGATTCTCACACATGCTGCGAGATTTTTCTGAGCTTTATTCAAAATTGCCAATGTGGACACTTCAATATTTACTTCTTGCACAATTGTAGGCCCTTTGAACATCAGAAGAGAATTCACGAACTTACAGTGATACACACAGGAAAGACCTTAGTGATTGCACTATGGAGTCCAGTCCCAGATATGTTATTCATGAGGACTTATATCCACACCACAGAATCATTACCAATCCCTAGAATAAAAACCAGAAGCCTAGTTATTTGAGCTCAAGGTCATTATCTTTTAGGAAAACAAACATATATACATGCATACCAAGGAAGAAACAGGTTATTCAGGGAAAGTAAGAAGAAAAAGAGGGAATTATAAAATAACCTGTAAATCTTCTTTCTAGGACTCTGAACTGTCAACATATTGAGCCTCTTTTCAGGTACAGAATGAACATACCCAGAGCAACATCTTAAGCTCTAAGTGTTGTGGCCTAGAGAATATTTGAAAGGGGTGGGATTTATTGGAAAAGACCAGAGCCAATATGAAGGCCAGAAAGAAAATTTTCAGCTGGAAATGTGGACACGATGCCACTTTTGCGAAGTGGGAAGTCAGAGAAGAATATCACACTGAGTTTTGTTACTGTTTAAGATATGAGGACATCTCCATCACTCTTGAGCCAGATGCCATTGTGAGTTACAACAGGATAATGATGCACAGTTGCTCAAAGAAAGCGCTGCCTGTGCTGGTGGCAAAGCTACTAATGAAGAAAATGTAAATTCATGGGCCCATCTCAGCCCTATAGAATCAGAGACTCTGAGGATGGAGGTCAGCAATATGCTTTAATTTGCCCATTAGGTGATTCTGAGGCACAATTACTGTTTTAGGGTAGTACTGTTTTAAGTACTACTGTTTTAGGGAAAGGCATACTTCCCTCTAGTGTTCATATGGGATAATACAAGTTAGGTTCCAGATTTTATATAGCCAAATTTTGAGAAATGGCAAGTGGGTAGAACAATCAAGTTTGATAATATTCAGCTTTCAACTTCTAGGATTAAATGGCACACTTATGTAAGAGTACTTGTCTTTTCCAGTAGGGAAAGTCTTACTGAGGTAGGATGAAATCGAGATTATATTTTGTAGATTAAAGCAATAGAATTCTATTCCTAATAAACTGGGTTGTACCCCGGCTTCCATACCTATTGAAATAATGGCATGCTTTGTATCAGAGCAAGGTCAAATACAGCCTAAATAAAGTATTTATTGTTCAACTTTTACTTTTAAGTTAGATGTCTTTTTTCATTTTCAGAAAGATAATAGGTGTTGTTAATTTTCCCCCTACATTTTAGAAATTTCATTTCAGATATCTAGATGGAACTTAAAAATCTGAGCATGGCTCTTTCCAAAGCCAAAGTATATAGAGGACATAATAGATAAATGATATCATGGCAGCTTCACTGTGACTTAGAAAGGAAATAAATGTTTGAACAGTGCTAGGAATATAAATATCCAGATACTTAAGGTCTTGAGATCTCTGATAAGGACCCAGGCCCCAAGCCTTCAATTGAGAAAAGATAAAATAAATCCAAGGTTGGGAAAGGGGTGAGCTGAAAGAGACCTTATCCCTGAGGTATGTGATAACCAAGAAGACTAGAAATAGCGCCTGACATGCACCTGCAGAAGGAATGGCAAAAACGGTGTCACAAGGATCTCTCAGCTTGCTTGAGGCATGCAAGAGCTGCAGAAATTCTTCATTTTCTCTTGGATATGTGGCAATACCAGGAAGACCTGTGACCTGTAAGACACCCTAAATTAGAATCAGAGAAGAACATAATCAGATAAACCTGTGATCTGGGACTGGCGGGGGGAGGGGGCGGGGGGCTACACAGTCATCCTCAGTGAATGCCAGCCTGATAATCTAGAACCAGTCAGAACTACGGGCACACCTGCAGCCATCAGTTCAGGACTGATGGCCAGTGCAAAGGTCAGTGAGGACAAGATGATGTGTATGGATAATACCTTTGATAAAGACTAAAATGCTTCACACTGAAGCAAGGCACTGAACTTCAGAAAGTCATGGCAGAAAGAGACCCTTTGAAGCAGAAAATAGTTCTGATAATGTGTTTCAACTTTATATCGACAGAATATTTAAGTGAAAATAAAATAACTGTTTTAAATCAGAAGAGATCAAATTATGTTTTAAGAAGCAAGCGTAAGATCCACTCCTCTGCCACCACCATCAGCAAGAAAGTGTGTTCTGAGAGACAATGAGGTCGGTTATGGACAATAAATTTACATTTGCTGAGTTAAAATTATAACTCAACACAGAAGGCGCCATGATCCACGGAGCTGTCTTTTCCAATAGTCTTCTTAGGTCTTCCAAGTAACTCTTCTTTTACTTGGAAGTGAGGCACTTTGGTAACATTTCAGAGGAGTAGATCAATTTTCTGTCCAAAGCAATATTATATTTGAACTTAAGTAAATGCACATTCTTTATCAGGAACAATAGTTATCAGCAATTCATGCACTGCATAAAAGCAGCAATAAACTGTATTTGTTGAAATGGAATTTCTGCTATCATACTAGCATCTCTTCAAATAAATTTGAGAAGCTACAATAATCAAGAAGCTTCTAAGGAATATTATTTTTGAAAATCAATAGGACTTATTTACCACAGCTAAGTTGAGAAACCTGGCATGTGTGTTTTTCAGCATTGACATCCATTCCAGGCCATCAGATATATTGCACAGCCAAGATTTGAGTGCAAACAATCCAAGATATGCTACATAAAGTGATGCCAAATGTGATAATAAATGTCTTCTACAAAAACAAGGCTTACTCATAAAAGCCATTCTTTGTGAACAGATAACTCATGCTGACAGCTTGTGAATTCCAGAATTCTTTAGGCAGTTTTTCTACTGCTTTTCTCTCCAGCCCAAGTTTGTAATGTTAACTGATCAGCACAAAAAGATAGTTAAGAATGCATTTTTAAAACAGAGTTTAGATAATTTGGTGTTTGCAATAGCATACAACAAAGAGCTTTGATATGTTATATTATCTTCTACATGTGTAGACCAGTACAGAAATCTAAGCATTAAAAAAAGATTCTAGCAAAGCATGAATATGCATATAATTGTTTGTTGCTTTATCCTTAGACAAAAGTTTCCAAAGAGTATATGTTTTAAAATGCAGCCATAAATCTACTTAAAGTGCTTCTTTATTCAGGCTTGCAAACATAGCATTGTCTTTGTCAATTTATCTGTCATCTGTTCTGATAAGTGACATTGTTCTTGAGTAGTAATCAATTGATGTCTCCGTGCCATCTGGCATTCTGTTGCTAAGCACAGCTGCAACACTGTAAGGTGAAGTGTGAGTGGCAAGAAGCAGAGTTTATGTTCATCACTATGTAACATTCCAGACTACACAGTCAATAAATCCTTTCTGTACCAGGCTGATACTATGAACTGCTTTATCTTAACAGGTGATGAAATGCCTTGGTAATTTAAGAAAATATGATGAAAAGTAATCATGCCAGTGAGATTTTGAAGATCTTTCTTTGTTTACAGAGTGATCTCCCAAAAAAAGGATACTGGTTTTTTTTTTCTCTTGAATATATATAAATCGTTAATAGCCATATCATTACACAAAAATATATTACTATGAGTTCATATTTGTTTTCACATAGAAATATGTTATAGTATTTATCATTGACTTCCTTTTACCATCAGTAGGGGCTTATGTAATTGGTCATTAAATATCTTAGAGTGAAAGCTTGCATTATTAATAACTATACAGAGAAAACAGGCATATACCGGAAGTCTCCCAGATAAATGTACTTCAAGTCTTCGATTACAGAAATTGAGCCCCATTAAATATTGTAAAATTTAAGTAAAAGCTTAAATTCTGATTAAAGTAGCTCTCAAAACACTGCTAATGATCTGCCTCTAAAATGTCATAAATAATCAGCTGTTACTAAGATTGTGTGTGGTATATTAAAATTTTATACAAATCTTCCTCTAAGCAAAAACAGTAAGGTTTTGATTGGAGCCATGATTACCAATGCCTACGTGCACGTATACATTCCATGACGTCTCCCTTTGCCATTGTATTTCATGACTACAACCATTGGCATAATCACCTTCGGTACGTGTCTAACTAATTCAGGAATGTCTTTCTGAATTTGATGTTCCAGATTTTCTTTTGCCTTCCTTAGATAAAAGAGATATGCTCAACCTGCAGATAAATTGCTTCAATGAGTGCATCCAGTTGAAATAAAGCTGGCTGAGAAAATACCCTGGGGAAAGGTACTGACAAATCCCTGTAGTAGATAACCACCTATAATAGATGAATGGCTTCAAAAAATATACCCAGTGATAAGGAGCATTTTTTAAGTGTGCTTTCTCTTTTTAACAATGAAATTCTTAGAGTAAGAGGCACACTGTACATTGAAAGAAGTTTTAAGAAAAATAATAGATATATTGTATACTTTGTTAATATAGTCAAACAAGTACCAAATTTTTATATAGTAGATATTATGTGCCAGGAAATTAGCAAGGTGAATTTTATCTTTGTAAATTCACAAAATCAAACAAAATTAGGTACCTTTTATAAATTCAAATATAGGATTGTGATATAAGAAAATTAACATGTAAGCAACCATAAGGTATTTACTCTAAGTGCATCCATTTTGTTTTCTGTGACTACCTACCCCAGCCTTTTCAGATGTTTAATTGACTTAAGCACTGAGTATAACTAAGCTTAAAAATATGCCTATTTTTTTAGGCAGATGAAAAGGAGGAAAATAGAAATAAGACTAATCACTATTGGCACTACAATTTGTGCTTTGGGAAACAGAATATGCTTAGCAATAAAAATAAAAATATTGGCAGGGTGCAGTGGCTCACACCTGTAATCTCAGCACTTTGGGAGGCCAAGGCAGGCAGATCACCTGAGGTCAGGAGTTCGAGACAAGCCTGGCTAACATGGTGAAATCCCAGCTCTGCTAAAAATACAAAATTAGCTGGGTGTGGAGGTATGCACCTGTAATCCCAGCTACTCGAGAGGCTGAGGCAGGAGAATCACTTGAACCCAGGAGGTGGAGGTTGCAGTGAGCTGAGATCGTGCCACTGCACTCCTGCCTGGGCAACAGAGTGAGACTCCATCTCCAAAAAAAATAATAAAAATATTTTTCTGGTCATATATTTGCAAATTATTGCCAATTAGTGAAAAGTTAACTAAAGACATACAAAAATACATAGGATATAAACCATATTTTAAAATATATCATAATTGTTTTACATTAACTTTTAGGCACATGGATAAAGAAATTGAGAGATACCCATTTTACTTATAAGAAGACACTTTTCCTTAATTAATGAAATTAACTGATGGAACTTTTAAAAATACTACACAATGGTAAATATTAATAGTTTTCTATACTATGCAAATTTGGCTTTTTCCTTACTAACAAAATACAAATTATATTCAGTGTTGCAATATGGCAGACTAAAAACACCTTCACTTTTTAGTTTCCTTTCATGGTCATGTACCTCCAGATTCCTTATGTAAGAAAAATAAAACCCATGCTGTCTTAAGCTAATATGAGTTGGCTTTCTGTTGTTTTTTTATAAGCCAAATTCTAATGGATGGATATACTATTATTATTATTATTTTTTAAATGACAGTTCATCTAGAAAAATATAAAGGTCCAAAGTCAAGAAACAACAGATGTTGGTGAAATTGCAGAGAAAAAGGAACACTTACATTGTTGGTGGGAGTTTAAATTAGTTCAACTATTGTGGAAGACAGTATGGTGATTCCTCAAAGATCTAGAAGCAGAAATACCATTTGACCCACCAATCCCATTACTGGGTTTATACCCAAAGGAATATAAATTATTCTATTACAAAGATACATGCATATGTATGTTCATTGCAGCACTATTCACAGTAGCAAAGACATAGAATCAACCCAAATGCCCATTAACGATAGATTGGATTAAGAAAATGTGGTATATATATACCATGGATCAGCATGCAGCCATAAAAAGAAATGATATCACGTCCTTTGCAGGGACATAAATGGAAATGGATACCATTATTCTCAGGAATCTAATGCAGGAACAGAAAATCAAACTGCATGTTCTCACTTGTAAGTGGAAGCTGAGCAATGAGAATACATGGAACATGAACACATTGTGGGGGAACAACACACAGTGGGGCCTTTTGGGGGAGCAGGGGAAGGGGGAGCATCCAGAAGAATAGCTAATGGGTGCTGGGCTTAATAACTAGGTGATGAGTTGATCTGTGCCACAAGCCACTATGGCACACGTTTACCTATGTAACAAACCTGGACACACTGCACATGTACCCCAGAAATTAAAATAAAGGCTGAAAAAAAAAGTTCATGTTATATGGTTACAAAAAAAAAAAAAACCCTCAACATAAAACATGCAAATCCAAATATAGTGTGATATATAAAGAAGAAAATATACAGTAATAGAACACAAAATGGAATCGACAAATTCCTATTTTATAGCATGAACATACTATATAAAGAAGGGAGAATAATGATTAAATTAAGCATATAAAGGTATTTATACCTTTTAGTAACTTTAGTAATTTATAATTATTAATTCTCTATTTCACACTAGAGAGGGAAATAATCACATGCTACTATTTTAAATAAAAAACTATAATAGAAGAAAAATATATTAAGATTGAAATGGAGTGGAATAATTTTTCAGAATATATAAATCTTATAAATGAATGTTCAAAGATAATTTTTAAATAATAAGTATACAATTATTAGAAAAAGATAATATCAAATGTGATTGGGAGTATACAATATAGGGATTTATTCATTCAATAATTATTTAATGAACACCAGAGTTGCACTGTTAGGGCTGAGCACTAGTGGGTGATGAACTGGACATGGTCCTTCTTCTCATTTTAAAACCCATAACTATGGAGAAAAAGACAAAACTGTTAATGAACATACAAATACATTTAAAATTCAAAATTTTCTATGGGCTGTGGTGAGGAGTCAAGCGTCAACAAGTTCAATAAATAGTATAGATATATTACAAATATATTCTCTCTCCACATATAGCAACTATCCAAACATTATATTCATCCAACCAAATGCATATGCAGCGGTAAACAAAACAAAAATTAGTATGTACTTAAAATGTATTAAAAACACATCATGCCATTCCACATGTCGATGTTTTCTTTAAACTCTTTGGTATTGATGTTTAGCTTCATTCTTGATTATTACATGCTATTCTACTTTGGACCATGAAAATTTGCCTAGTCATAATCTGGTCCTTATGTTTTTCACACATAGGTCTCATATTCATGCAGAAATATGTTTGTGTATGGTTTATAAAGTAGAAATTTAATCAAAATGCTTTCTATATGATGAACAATTGTTTCATTTCACTTATTACATAGGTCATGTTCTAATATCCCTCTAATATGCCATATAATATATCCTTATATACAACTGAGGATACAGAATCTCTATTCTCTTCTACAAAGTTATTTATCACTATCCAAATGCAATATATCCAAATGCTATATAATTTTAATCATTGAAGTGCATTATTAAATATATCAAATGAGACAAATTAATTTCTCTTTATTTTTCTTCTCTAAAAATATATTGGCTATTTTGGGCTCATTACTTTTCATAACGTTTTAAGTGAATTTTTAGGTTTGTTAAAAATTTTGGAGGAAATTTTATTTGGAATTGTGTAACAAATAGAGACTGAACATCTTGCAGGCCTGAGATTTCTCATGTGTGAACAAGATATAGTTTCCTATTTGGGGGAGAAGAGGTCATCTGTTGATGAATTTAATAAAACTGTAAAATATTTATCATACAAAGTGTATATTTTGTTATATTTATTCCCAGATATTTGATAGGAATATTTCAAAGAACTCAGTTCTGCTTTTGGTGCTCCCATTGTCATTCCCCCATCTTCTGTTTTACTAATTTCTCTTCTCATTACTACAGTTTCTAATGTGATATTTTCTCTTGGTTTTCTTCATCATTCTTTTCTTTAGATCTTGCATGGGATTCTTCACCGTTTACAATTTTGTTTCTTTTCCAACAAGCATTTACATCTATCAATTTACTTTTAATAATAATATCTATTCAGGTGCAAGTTACAGTGGATTATATGCAGTATTTTTGTTATACATTATTTTGTAATATCAATTTGATTCTTCTTTTTAAATCCAGAAATAGTTTATAAGTGGTTTTCAATATGTATACTTCTGTGTTTTAGAAAGATGTGAAAATCATAAAATATCTATAGGATAAGAGATGGGGTAGGTGATAAACGAAACTTTTGGCAATATCATAACAAGACATCTGTGTATTACTCCATGTGATTTTTCCCCAAAACTTAATGAAATAGGTAAGACAGAAATGCATATTCTCTCTTGAGATCTCATATTAGTCAAGGTTCTCCAGAGAAAGAAAACCAACAAGATATGTAGAGATGGAGAAGATGTAATTTGTTATGGAAACTGGTTTTCATGGTTATGGAGGCTAATTCCCACAATATGCTATCTGCATGCTAGAGAGCCAGGAAAGCTGTTGGTGTAATTCAGTCTAAATATGAAGGCCAGAGATCCAGAAGAACTGATCAATGGTGTAATTTCCAGTCCAAGGTCAAAGGCTCGACAATTGAGTGGGGATGATATATGTCCAAGAATCAAGAACCAGGAGCAGAAGATGAGCAGAGGATGGGAAGATTAATGTCTCAGCTCAAGAAGAGAGATAAAATTTGCTCTTTCTCTGTCTTCTTGTTCTCTAGGGGAGGCTTCAAGGGATTAGATGATACCTGCCCATATTGGTGAGAGCTACTCAGTCTACTGATTCAAATGCTGATCTCTTCTGGACAGACCACGAAAAAAAAGTTTTCCCAGCTATTAGGACATTCATTTACTCAGTTAAGTCGACATAATCATCACACAGCTTTACATGCCTTTTCTGTGACTACTGATTTAAATTTACAAAGTTCATGTAGACATAGTTTTAACAATTTGTCCATAAAAATCAGTTAGATATGGTTGTCTATCTGCAGAAGAATACTTTGTGAGGCCTGCAAATAAGTTGTCCCTTCCAGTCATGTTTCTGGGGATTTGTAACACTAATCTATATGTTTTATGTCATGTTGATCATTTAAACAGAGCCAAAAATCTGACTTCAGAACAATGATGATACAGAAAACAGCTAAAGTACCATAATTGGGTTTAAAGAGGAAGTCAGGAATAAAACAGTTACTTGGAGGCAGTAAATTATACTGATGTTTTTTCATGGCCAGCAAAATAAGCTTCTATGTATTTAGAAATACACCCTGAGTCAATCTCTTTTTTATGATAAAATCATGCTGTGAATATAATCACCAAATATGAGCAGACTGAAAAACATTGTTAAGATACAGATTGTACTAAGACATATCAAGATTAATTATTATTTGCCTAATTATATTTAGTAATTGCAGTCATATACTAGCAATACAGTGTTTAGCTAAATGTCAGATTATTTGGCATTACATTGGTGATCCAGTTCCAAAACAAAGGTGAATCTCAGCACTTCACAATTTCGGTATTGTAGCTTTTGACTCCCCGCAAGAAATACGATTTAAATTTTGGCATTTACAAAGCTATTCTGAAATAATAAAATACAGTTTCACAAAAAAATAAAAAATAACAGAAAGACAGATATCTGAGAATGTTGCAAAGATGATAAAGGGAAAGAAGACTGAAGACAAACATTGAGACAGAGAAAAAAATCTGAGAAGACAGCACCAGATGACCCTGGTTTTGAAGGTGAGTCCCTGCTGTGGAGGGGACCACTGGTTTGCTCTCCTTTAACTCTCACGTCTGAAATGACTGCCTGGCTCCAAAATGTGATCTTATGATAATCAAATGTATTTTATAAGAAGCTTATTTTTACTTGGAAACTTTTCAAATTACAGAAATGAAGAAATTATATAAAATGGTACAATTTTCTACCTCAGAAACATAATAGCATAACAATTTTTAATTAATTAATATATTTAATATTCAGCTGCTTCATTGTATTAAATGAGACTGTACCATTTTTTCCCTGGAAGCCCAACTCTGGATACTTTTGTATCCACTGTCTCTGTAGCACATGTACACAAATACACACACACAGTTACACAGAAACACAAAAACCCACATGCACATCTGCTCCAGAACTTTTAAAAAACAGTGTTGGTTTCTCCTAACAAGTTTGAAGATTCTCAGGAGAGAATTACACTTCACCACAAATATCTTTCTAGAAGTCTTTATTATGCATCTACCTTCCCAAAACTTCTATTCTTTAGGGTGGTTTCCCAAATTGCTCCTTTTTCTTTAATTTGTTATCTTTAGTCTTCCTCTCAATTTGTTTACTCCATTTCCCCTTAAAATCTTGTTGCCTCAGTTTCTTCAAACTCCAACTTCTCTTTTCTTCTTCTTCTTCTTCTTCTTTTTTTTTTTGAGGGGGTGTCTCACTCTGTCGCCCAGACTGGAGTGGAGTGACGCGATCTTGGATCACTGAAAGCTCCGCCTCCCGGGTTCACGCCATTCTCCTGCCTCAGCCTCGTGAGTAGCTGGCACTACAGGCGCCCGCCACCGCGCCCAGCTAATTTTTTGTATTTTTAATAGAGACCGGAGTTTCACTATATTAGCCGGGATGATCTCGATCTCATGATCTCCTAATCTGCCCGCCTTGGCCTCCCAAAGTGCTGGCATTTTATTATTATTAACTTGCTTTGACATGAAGTTTATATCATTTCAATAATGAAAATTTGGCAGATCCATCTCTTCCTATTTTCTTAAATATATGCAAAATAAAAATAAATTGGTTCCATAATTTTGTATAAATATCTCTGCCAAATCATCTGAGCATAAAGTCTTAATTTCTATTCTTCCAAATCTTTCTGTGTGTGTGTGTATGTGTGTGTGTGTCTGTATACGTGCACACCACAATGGGATTATATTTTTCATAATGTTCTGCAAGCCACTTCTTCAAGAATTTTCACCTGTTATTTGTTTCTAAGCTAGTACCCCCAAATTATTTAAATTTCCAAAATTTATCCCCCAAGAAACCCATTTCCGGTCATGAACCACATACTGCATGTGATTACGTCTCTTGCATTTTGCCCAGGCTTTCATAGAACTTTACTTTCATTGTTTTGTTGAAATGACCAAGCCAGAATGTTCCACTTTCAGGAATTGTCTGGGTGCTCCATTGAGATACAATTTGTTTCTTTCTTTTGTTTTCTTTATTTCATATAAAGTGGAATTCATATCTAAATGTGATAATAAAAGACTCAAAGTTTTTAGATAGACTAGGTGATATTGTTTACCTAACATTTTACTGATTCTGCTATTTGTGACATTAAGATTTACCGTTTGCTTTAGTTATAAAATTTGGATTGTAATATGTGTGGTTTCTCAAGAACATCATCTATCCAGTTTTCCTTCAGTCATACATCTAGTGGTCTTAACACAATTGTTAATTCTTAACTGAATGAGTATATTCATCAAGTTTTGAAAATTTTTTTCTGCCGTGTTATTCCTTCTACATATATTAATTATCTTTCTTCTTTAAATTAGAGCTGTTCCATAATAACAGGGCTTTTCCTCTCAAATAGTCTTATATTCTATTACCAGATTGTTGATTGAATTCACTTATTATATTTACAGCTAGAGAGAAGGAAATGTTCATAGATCTTACCAGAGTGTTGAGGGATAAAGGACATCGGTACTGCAAATAACTGACATAATTCAGAAAAATTAATTTGTAAATGCACATATTTTATCTTACGTGTAAAGGAAGACATAATTGAAAATGGCTTAAAATATTAACACGGTGAATCTGAGTAAATAGTATATACAAGTTGTTTGCACTGATTCGAAAATTTCCATAAATTTAAAATTGTACAGAAATAAAAAGTTACTTTTTAGGAAATGAATAAACACCTGAAATATGGGTGGTCACAGTTATAAGCAAATGAATTAAAAATAGAACATTTTTATCAAATGAAATGGCAAAAGAGAGAATATGTAACACTAAATTGTGTTTTGGGGCATGAGAACAACATACAGTTTCCTAGACAGCTGGTAAGAGTATAAATTGCTGATGTGTTGTGAAGGTAGTTGGTTGATATATCTTAGTCATAAAAGCATAGATACCTTTAGAAGAATTCTGATTTAAGTAATTCTTCCACAGAAAATAAGAAACATTTAAAAATATTTGTAATTATTAAGTCCATGTTTATGTTACTATTTCCAGGAAAAATTTAAAATAGTCTTCATATACAATAAAAGCAAGTTAGATAAATTATATTGTACCTATACACATAATTAATATATAGGCATATAAATGAAGTTAAAAATATTTGGTAGCATTATTTTGGAAAAATTTAAGATAGGTTATATGAAAGTAGGCTACCAAAGACTATGTGTGATGTATTTTCAAATTAGCTTGAAGCAAAAGGTACAGTTGTGCATGAGAATAAGGAATAAAAAAAAGAAAAAGCATATATATATGGTAGCACAAAAATGTCCTTAGTATCCAGGCTCCAGGACTTTGCCTCTTAGTGTGTAGTTTGTGAATTTCCTCTATCAGCTTCACAGAGGACAGTAGGATAACGCTGTCCTCAAGTCTACTGAAACCAAAGTCCAGGGATGTGGCCTAGAAATCTGGATGTTTAAATAGCACTTTGATTAATTTGATAACATGCTACTTTGCAATTTTTCTGAGAGTGAGACTCCAAGAATAGTCAAGGGTTTGGGAAGAGTAAATTTAAGCCAATTCAGTAAATTAGGTGATAAACAAAGAAGCTTGCTGTTTTTCTCTCTTGGTTTATGTTTTAAAATAATGAGTTTCTCCTTTTATTTGCTCAAGCCCTGAACAATTTAGTTCAGAATTTTTTTTCTTACTTTGATTCTCCTGGCTTTACCAATTCATGAAAATCCACTTGGCATCACATTTCCTTAGAAGCTGTTGCTTTTTCTTGATTTTATTTCTGTTCTTAGAATCTAATATTCTAGTGTCTAACCAAATTGTTGTTTCCTGTAGATCTCTTTCCATAATTCCTTTACCCAAACTATCTGTATCTTGATGTAAAAAGCACCACAGACCTCCCATCACTCACTCTCCCTTAACCCCAAAATATCTATGTGTTATCCCTTGCAGATATCACTTCCTGCAAGGCCTTCCATATTAGTCGCCACAACATCACTAAAGAATTTTATTACCTATGACGCTGGACCTACTTCTAATATCTCTGGAGATATCCACCTTCAAACACCTGCCACATCCAGTTGTGAGGGTCTTGTCCCTGGGCTCCAGAGACATGTTCAGTCTGATTATAAAAACATTTCCCTTTTGTGCCAGAATTGTTGGAAAATTATTTCTATTCAACAGTCTGTGTAGGATTCCAGAAGACTTAATATATATATACATATATATATAAACATATATATACACACACACACATATATACACATATATGTATATGTACTTTGTCCCCATCATATTTGGTTATTCCAATTCTGGGAAAATAAATTAAGAAAATAATTAAAAGATGCACTCAAATATCAATATACAAAATACCTATTGTAATAACACTTACATTAAAAAAGTCAGAAACTAACCTCACTATCTGTATGATTTGGAGCAAGTTACTTAAACCCTTTGTAGCTATATTTTCTCAACTGTAAAATAGGGATAATAATAGTGCTTATTTTAAAGGTAGTCATGAGTTTTAAATGAATTCATGTATTCAAAGTGGATAGAATAGTGCTTTCAAATAATATTTATTACCTAACATTATTGTTATCATCATATAAATAACAAGAGATACAACGAACCATAATATGCCCATATGATAATATATCATACAGTAATCAAAATATTTGAATAGGAAATTAATATTATAAGATAAAAAGCAAGAAGAATGATAATAAGCCATTTGACTACTACTATATTTGTCTGTGTAACTATAACCACATACACATATTTTTAAAAATTGACTGGAATACACAAAATGCTCTTTTCATTCTCTATGATATGTAAAATGTAGAAATATACTTTTCTGGTCTGGATGCAGTGGCTCACATCTGTAATCCCAGCGCTTTGGGAGGCTGAGGCGGGTGGAGCACCTGAGGTCAGGAATTCGACACCAGCCTGTCCAACATAGTGAAATCCTGTGTCTACTAAAAATACAAAAACTAGCGAGATGTGATGGTGGGTGCCTGTAATCTCAGCTACTCAGGAGGCTGAGGAAGGAGAATTGCTTGAACCCAGGAGGCAGAGGCTGCAGTGAGCCGAGATTGTGCCACTGCACTCCAGCCTGGGGGACAGAGTGAGACTCCATCTCAGGAAAAAAAAAAAAATATATATATATATATATACACACACACACACACACATATATGAATACACTTTTCTTTACATCCATATTTATTTCAGAGAACACAGTGCTACTGTAAAAAATGAATAAAATTAATATAAGTTTAGAGCACTTTTTTGGCATCAGTGTGCCTAAGGGAAACTAATGTGTAATACAGGATTAATGTTTTTCACACCATCTCAAATCTTACTGAATGCTGCTATCTAGAAAACAGTGTTAACTGAGTTACAATGGGACCATAAAAGCAAAAAACCACTGTGACTGGCTAACTGAAAGTGATCACAGAGCCAAGACCATAATGATTGTCCTGCCCAGACTTCAGCATATATGGTTGCAAAATCTGAGCAGTATTAGTGCCGTGTCAAGTGTCTTGTGGTATTTCATCAGTGTCGCTTACAAGGCATACTCAACATTTAACAGCAGGATCATTAACCATCCAGGTTGTGAGGTAATGGAATAGTGCTTGCCTACTAACCCTAAAACAAGCTCACTGTGTGTGACCTACATCCTTCCGCTGGATGTGTGTGAGAAAAGGATGACCTCACAGAAGCAAAGCAGCTGCTGTAAGTTGAGCCACAAGGAAGAAACTCCCAAGACAGGAGGAAGAAATGCTTTAGAGGTGCACTGAAATAATGAACTAATGTGGCATAGCTGTGAAATCATGTGAGGAAAAGAACTACAGCGGCAGTAACAGAAGATGGTTCTTTGAAGTAAAGACATTGAGCAGAAGAGAAATTGCCAACTTGTGTAATCAGTTGATGTTGCTAGTTAGCCAGTTTAAACATGCATTAAAGATAAAGATCTGCTTGAAACCAATTATTTTATTGTTTGGCTTCCTGTTTAAAGATGAAAATGAAATATGTGTATATATGTGACATATTTTTACCTAGCAGTGAGTAGATACAGAAAGAGTGTAAAATGCTCTGCTGAATTCACTAACATCACAAAACATTCCTTAATAATTGCCAGGTTTGATAGGCTGACTGTATGTTAACACAGGAAACAATGCAGTAGACTTGTGTTGGAGAGAAGAATTTTGACATTTGGATTTTTAAAAATCATGTATATTGAACCCATGAACTCTCATGTAGAACATCAGATTTACTATATTTTAAACAGAAATGCCATCACTATATAGATCATTGCAAATTTGTCAGTATACTTCCATTTTAAAAGCCTTTTCCTGCTTTAATTGATTTATTAATTAATTTATTTTCTTGAGACAGGATCTCACTCTGTTACCGAGGATGAAGTGCAGTGGCACAATCATGGCTTGTAGCCTCGACCTCCTAGGCTCAGGTGATCCTCTTACCTCACCCGCCTCCCAAGTAACTGGGAATGCAGGCGTGCACCACCATGCCTGACCCATTTTCTTGTAGAAATGGAGTTTTGCTATGTTGCCCAGACTTGTCTAGAACTGCCAGACTGAAGCAATCCATCCACTTAGGCCTCCCAAAATGCTGGGATTACATTCGTGAACCACTGTGCTCCACCTCCTTTTCCTCCTTTTTAGATAGATTATGTATTCTGTACCTTTTGTGTAACTAAGTTGTTATTACATAAACTATATTCTAAATACATTATAAATTATGATCATGATAAATTGTGATCGTGATATTTATTATTGAGTCAATACTGCCTAAGTAACAATTTTCACAGAAAAGATAAGTTTAAAAGACCAAAATGGCTATTCTCTTGGAAGCATTTGATATGAAATAATAGACTAATACAGATTAAAATTCTGTTTCCCAGCGGGTACTAGTGGTAAGAAATATAGCAAGCGTCTGACTTGTATAAACCTTGGCTTTCTCATCTGATGAGGTGGTTAATAATAATAACTCTCATATTTGTTGGAATAATATAAAAGATTTAATGTAAATTGTCAATTATAATGAATGGCATAAATTAGAATTACAACAAATGCCAATTATATTTGTTTGTTTGAAAATTTAACACTCTGTCAAAAGGCAAAAAAAGTGCTCACCTGCAAATATGCTTTCTGTTTACTCCATAGTGAGCCCAAAAGTAAGAGATTTAAAAGTGAAAGCTATCACTTACAGAAGATTCAGAATATACTGCATTGAGAAGATAGGGATTAAAGAGTTTATTAAAGGTTTTTTTTTTTTTTTAATTATTTTCCTGAACATCATTTCAAGAAAGATGAGCGCCAAAGACATAAATATATTCCCCAGAGCATGTGCACTGCCAGTTGACAAATGTGTCTCTTTTATAGAGTTTGGTGAAGGTTATTCATTTTCTTTTTCCTGTCTTGACCAGAAAATTGTGGCTTCTCATCATATATGACTGCCTGCAGGGTCTTCTGAATAGGAAATTACCAATGCTGAAATTTGTATGACTTAAATAAGTGTTGGAGTGTGGGGGTTGAAAGGAGATACATATCAGAGACATTCATTCAGTTAGTAGGACTAAGTTTTTGATTTGCATAGCTTATATATGGAGAATTCTGTTTCCTATTTTCTCTTTTACTATCTTCTCTAGCTGCATAATTAGTACAGATTGAAGCTATAATGGATTTCGATAATAGCACTTCTTTAGAATGATATATACATCTTTAAATATTAAGACAAGCATAGGAAATATGTATATTCTAAAAAATAATTTTTTTAAAGTTTAGATAGTGTTAAAAGAAACATGCATTTTCTGTTACATTTCAGATTATTTTAAAGAAGCTTCTATGTTTTTTTTCTTCATTCTTAGAAGAGTACCTGCAATTGTAAAGCATGAATCCTGTAATACTACTGTAAATGAATCACTATTGCATTCATACCATTAGCTTCTGAACAGATGTCAGAAAGTAAAGACTGGCTGCCTCTAGATCAAGTTGCTGCTGCCAACTCTCGCGAGCTTTGTCAGTAACAGTTGATTGCTACATTCAGTAACACTGAATGTCAGTGCAGTCCAATTTACAGGCTGGAGCAGCAGCTGCATCCTGCATTTCTCTGAAGTATTGCATGATTTTCACTCCTTGAAAAGTTTACCACCTTTGTTGCAGAGAATCGGGTAAGTTGCTCTGAATTTACACCGTCATATAGAGATCCAAGTTACTGTAAAGCTCATTCTGTGGGATAAGAGTGATCTCTTCACGTGTTTGTTGTGTCCCTTTGGTGCTCTGTGGGGAACAGTTACTGAAGCTTGCAAATGGGACAGAGGAAGCGAGCCAGCAGGCACATGCATGAAATCTTCCTATTATTCAGGGAACGCAGACTTTGTTTATTTAACTGCTGAGAAAATAATGAATTTATTCAACTCTGTATAAAGGACCATAGCGCGTGTGGAATCACAGTGATATATATTCTAAGTGAGTTTCCTAAGAAAAAACATTTCATACTGGTTTACCCTTAAATGCATTGTTTATTGAATCTCTCTGTAAAAGTAATCTTCGACTAGTCTTACTTTGTTTTTTTTTTTTTTTTTTTTTTCTTTTTAAGTGGGATACAGTTAATAGTTAACTTATTTTTTGCTGAACTTTTCTCAGTCAACATTTTGTCACCTAAAACTGTAACAATAACAATTGACAAATGAAACATTGAAGTTTATTTTATGTAAAAAAGAAAACCTCTTTTCTAATTTGATTTACGATGATTATGAACATGTCCCCTTTGCCCTTTTTGTTCACTTTTTATATGTTTGTTTAAATTGCGGCAAAATGTTTTACATTTGCTATTATTTTGCTATTATAGAAATAGTAAGCAAATATACCTTCTGCTCATCCTATAATCTTGTAAAACTATTATTTTGATAACAACAGTTCCACTTTAACAAGGGAATCAAATATTAAGGATATAAAATGTATGAATGTTTAAAAGTAAACTGAAATGTGATTTCATTGTTTATGACTTCTATTTTTATATACTTTTATGAGTATGTCTTCTATGTTTTTATGAATATATTTCATGATAATAAACTCGATTAGGAGTTCCTGTCACTAGTCTGTGTAATACCTTTCTTAATATAAACTCATAGTTACAATAAATACAATGACAGTTTACTTACATAAATAGTTACTTTGTTTAAGGATAAGTCTGAGCTTTTAAGGTGTGGCTTTAACATTTGAATAAAAATCTTCAGAATTTTCTCTGGATATGAAATAAAGTAGCCTTTTGGATGCCAAATAAAATTTCTAATTGGATTATCAAAGTTCTGTTATATTCTCCTAATTTTTTTGGTTATCATTTGTTTGAAATGTCCCACTTTTTTAATTGTAAAAATATGTTTGGGATGTACTCCATATTTCATTTTTATAAAATATAAGCTAATAGTAGCTAAATAAGTCACATGTTATCTATAAATTTGGTTCCTTCTTTGATTCATTTCTTGATAAGTGTAATGCATATTTATATTGTATATTATCTTCATTTCGATGGTTTCTTGCCAGCATCTGTTTACTCTTACCGAAATTAGACGGTCCCAGATGTTAAGAGAATTGTAATTGGATAGCAACCTAAGAGAAGATTTAATTTTCAAAGAAGACTCAAGAAATCTCTAACAAATGTTCAAATTATTCACACGATGAAGTTTGTGAATGTTCTTCCTAACTGAGGAAAGATACACATCTTAAGTTTCTTATATCTAATGTAGTGTCTTCTGTATGTATACATGCCTAAGGCATAGCTGAAGAATCCCTGAAAGACAGTGATGTAGTCTATTTATAAACAGACTTCCTCAATTCCCCATTTCACTTAGTCTGCAACAAAACAAGCTTTTAAGTTTGATATAAGATATTGTTGTTCTAATTTCATCAAATACATTTAATAGTGCTTGTTCTAGATCATATTAATATTACCTAGATGGCTCTTTCTCTAACATTTTAAGAGGGTTTATTTCCAAGTAGAAATAAATATTTATTTAATTGTAACTTTTTAAAAGATAGGGAAATTACTACATACACAGGGAAAATATTATGAATATTTGCTTGACCATCCTTTAAAAATTCTTGGCTGGCCCATTATTTTGAAAATCTGTTTGATAGTCAAGTATCCCAAATAAAAGTTCTTTATACAAATTATTTTATCGTACTCATATCTTATAGTATAACATTTTGTATTTTTTCTTAATGTCAGCTAGGCAATTGTGATAGTACCTTCAAAATTGAACTAAAAATGCAAAAAAAAAAAAAAAAGATTTGTCACCTTTTTTATTTGAAATTTATTGTTTTAACAGTTTAGCATTTTCAAAAATTGCCGGTAAATTTTCTCAATTCCAAACTAAAACTCAGTTCCTCCAAAACTCAGTTACCTCAAAAACTCAATTCTTCAAAAACTGTGATTTTCTCAATTCCAAACAAAAACTCCTGTCTTTATTTCCAATATTAAATACTATTTTGATAAGCAAATTGTTCTAAGGTCAGATATACAGCTGTAATTGTGAAAAATGTGCCTCATTCTTTATGATAAACATATTATGTTCTCTTAGAATCATTTAATGAGACAGTATCCAATTGCACCAGAATTTATTGAAAGAAAAATAAGGTTTTATTGAATATATTAATCATTAATAAAAATGTTGAGATATAGACTCAATATTTTTGTTCTATTTTCATTTATTTCTCTTTTGATTGCTCAATTACATGATAAACATATTAAAATGTGTAAAATCTTTTAATGTCAAAGCTACAGAGCAGCATGTTAGAATAGAGAATACCAGATTATAAAAAGGGCAAAGTGATGCTTATTTAAAAAATAAAGTACTGCAATTAAATATAAAAATATTAGCCTACAATACACTAACAGTAAGTATATAAACATCTGCATATTTTTACATTAAAGTACACACTAAATGTCATATAACACTCTGCAACAATACATATGAGTTGGCATTACACTGTCATTCTTGCAGTGAATATATGCTTACAAGGATTGTTTGGATTGTTACTAATTACTTTATTTGCAAGTTGATGACTCAGATATCATTACCAAAAAATTAAAGATTTTAATTCATATATTGTTATATAACAAGATTTACTCAGCACAAAATATAAATATAAACATACAACAAATTTTGTATTAAATCAAATTAAGTGACTTGGGAAGATATTACAACCATTTAGATGTTATAGCAACTATTTAACATAAACAATGAAACCACATTTCATAATTACACAAAACACAAATACAGTTTTGTAATAACTATAGTACTTGCTTTGCAATAAGATTATTAAACTGTTTATAGAACAAGTTTGAAAACTATCAGAGACCAAAATTTATTACAATTCGGAGTTTGCTTTCTAAAGACAAACTAATATTCAACTAAAATCAAGAAAAAAAACAGATGATTTTTGCATTAGACTTAGAAGAACATTGACTGAACTAGGCAAGAGGGAGAATGGATACAACCAGGGATGCTACAATTAATTTATTAAATTGCAGCTTAGAATGAACAGTCCAATCAGCTTTGCACCTTATTCACTTTTTCTTCCTAGAGGATGTTTTCAAAAAAGAAAATAAAAAATCATACTAGCACTTTGTTTTTCTCCGGGTGCTATCCTGCGTTTATTTATGAGAAAGGGATTAGTGGTTATCAGAAAGAAAAAAGAACTGAAGCAGTAGTGCCTCTAAAACTTTGATTATGTCTGAAATGTTATTAGTGTCAGGTAATAGGAAACTTTAACTCATTGTTATATTTTATTTATTTACTATGATTTATGATACAGTCATACAATACACAATGATGTTTCAATCAATAATGGTGGTCTTATGCAATTATAATATAGTATTTTCACTGTACCTTTTCTGTGCATACATACACATACAGTTACCATTTTCTAACAATTGCCTACAGTATTCAGTATAGGAACATGTTGTACAGATTTGTAGCCTAGATGCAACAGCCTATACCATATAGCCTAAAAGTGTGGTAGGCTATAGCATCTAAGTTTACGTGAGTACACTTATAATATGTACACAATGATAAAATCGCCTAACAATGCATTTCTGAGAATGTATCCCTCTCATTAAGTGGCATTTGACTGTACAACAAATTGCATTTATTATTATATAATAGTACCTAAATATCATGAATGTAGAAATGCTGTTAAAAATATATTTTAATTATGTTTTATTGATCTTAGCACACATCTAATTCTACCAAACAGAACTGAAAAAATAATAATCTTGTAGCTTGATTTTTTTTAAACCTTATTATTATAGCAGTCCTTTTATATGTAAATATATATGCATATACATATGGATATTGTTAAAATTAGATATAGATATAGATATAGATATATCCATTAAGTATCAAGCCCTGAACCAAATGCTCCAGACCATGAATTAATCAATTCAGATATTTATTGGGATAAAAAATACTTGTAGGTCACCAGATGTCCTATGACCATTGGTGAATTAGGCTGATTTGAAATATGATATCCTAGGTCTGGGACATAGACATTAGAATGGTTATTTATTCTCTTTGTTTTGAGAAATCTAAATTAAATAAAGAAAAAAACTAATACAAATGCTTAGTGTTTGTAGGATTCGTTCATTGGTTGTGTAGGTTGGATTGCAACTTGAGAAAAAATAAAGGAAAGACTTTGTACATTAATGGATCTTTGTTATTATTATGTGAATGAGAATCAGTATTTGCAATTGACTATTTTAGTCGGGTTTCTTTCAGTTACATAAACACTTTAGTTCTTTTATGGCCAGGCGTGGTGGCTCATCCTGTAATCCCAGCTCTTTGAGAGGCTGAGGCAGGCAGATCACTTGAGGTCAGGAGTTTGAGACCAGCCTGGCCAACATGGTGAAACCCCATCTCTACTAAAATACAAAAATTAGCTGGGAGTGGTGGCACACATCTGTAATCCCAGCTACTTGGGAGACTGAAGCAGAAGAATCGCTTGAGCCCAGGAGGTGGAAGTTGCAGTGACCTGAGATCGTATCACTGCATTCTAGCTTGGTGACAGAGTGAGACTCCATCTCAAAAAAAAAAAAAAAAAAAAGGCATTAGTTCTTTTAAATGATATTTGCATTACATTTTGCTGTCCCTTTTTGTCACAGTTCCCAAATCTGATTTTTAATTTCTTTCTTATTGAAAAGAAACTCATGTCTGCATTATGAATTTCTGATAAAACGTTGATCTCCCCAATAGTCTATGTCATCCATTAAATATTGTTTAATATTTCATAAATGTCAAATACTTATGATTTTGTAGGTTACAAAGATTATTTTTGCTTCTGCCATGTGGCCCAATAGTTTCTAAGCTTCGATCCTGTAATTTCAGTCATTTTTTTCCACTATAAAAATGCAAGTAATTCTGACTGTGCTAACACATTTAGCTTCACTAGTTGCATATACTTTAATCTGTTAACAAATTGCTATAACAAATCTTAATACATAGTTGAGTAATACTGAGTATAAAATTCCTCTTAAGCCACAGTCTTCTCCCAGACATTACAATACTAGCCCCTGCTTCTCTCTATTGACATTATAAATGTTATACAGAGTCCCTCATGTTTATTAAATTTTAGAGAAATTACCTGGAATATATCCTCAGCCTTCACTTTTTATTTTTCCATAGCCCTTACCAGTGGTGGCATGTTTGTTAGCTTTCACAGTTTGTAGAATAATGGTGACTACCATATATTCGTTACTTAATATTCTATGAATAATTTGTCTAAATTATCTTCAGTTTATATACTAGAGGAAGATACCGTACAGAGGAAGATATCACTTGGCAAAAGGGACCACCGAAAAGACAAAGAAAACAGAAAAGGACAATAATGACAATCTATTGATCCTTAAAAATTCTTAACCTACTTAACAGTGCTGCCAAGAACCAGCCAGTCATGATATTTCAGAGAATATATGAACTTGTATTTTCTCCTCTTACCAAGGTAGAAATTATATCTGATGTCGGTAGACTACTGTTTACTGCTTTTTTGGTGGAACTGTACATATAGTCAGAAGTAATATTAAATTTGACTAAGACAAACATTCTACTAGCTCTTCCTTACAAAGCTTTAGCAATAAATATCCCCAAAATGAATATTTTTTATTTTCCATTCCACTATTTTTTTTTCTAAATTGAAAACTAAAATATCTCTTGTTTTCATAATTTGTAGAATTACTAACTACTATATTTTAGATAATTATCATCAGTAAAGTATAATATGCTGTATGCAGAAGGCTTATAAAACATTATACTTACCTCTCTTTCAGAAATCAATATGCATAGCAAAGTCACAATCATATGCATCAGATTACTCTTTTGGTTTCTTTTGCTCTGCATGCTTATTGGAAAGTCACATACTGAAGATGACATCGTAATTGCAACAAAGAATGGAAAAGTCAGAGGGATGAACTTAACAGTTCTTGGTGGCACGGTAACAGCCTTTCTTGGAATTCCCTATGCACAGCCACCTCTTGGTAGACTTCGATTCAAAAAGCCACAGTCTCTGACCAAGTGGTCTGATATTTGGAATGCCACAAAATATGCAAATTCTTGCTATCAGAACATAGATCAAAGTTTTCCAGGCTTCCATGGTTCAGAGATGTGGAACCCAAACACTGACCTCAGTGAAGACTGTTTATATCTAAATGTATGGATTCCGGCACCTAAACCAAAAAATGCTACTGTAATGATATGGATTTATGGTGGTGGTTTTCAGACTGGAACATCATCTTTACATGTTTATGATGGCAAGTTTCTGGCTCGAGTTGAAAGAGTTATTGTAGTGTCAATGAACTATAGGGTGGGTGCCCTTGGATTCTTAGCTTTGCCAGGAAATCCTGAGGCTCCAGGGAACATGGGTTTATTTGATCAACAGTTGGCTCTTCAGTGGGTTCAAAAAAATATAGCAGCCTTTGGTGGAAATCCTAAAAGTGTAACTCTCTTTGGAGAAAGTGCAGGAGCAGCTTCAGTTAGCCTGCATTTGCTTTCTCCTGGAAGCCATCCATTGTTCACCAGAGCCATTCTACAAAGTGGATCCTCTAATGCTCCTTGGGCAGTAACATCTCTTTATGAAGCTAGGAACAGAACATTGACCTTGGCTAAATTGACTGGTTGCTCTAGAGATAATGAGACTGAAATAGTCAAGTGCCTTAGAAATAAAGATCCCCACGAAATTCTTCTGAATGAAGCATTTGTTGTCCCCTATGGGACTCTCTTGTCAGTAAACTTCGGTCCAACCATGGATGGTGATTTTCTCACTGAAATGCCAGACATATTACTTGAACTTGGACAATTTAAAAAAACCCAGATATTGGTGGGTGTTAATAAAGATGAAGGGACAGCTTTTTTAGTCTATGGTGCTCCTGGCTTCAGCAAAGATAACGATAGTATCATAACTAGAAACGAATTTCAGGAAGGTTTAAAAATATTTTTTCCAGGCGTGAGTGAGTTTGGAAAGGAATCCATCCTTTTTCATTACACAGACTGGGTAGATGATCAGAGACCTGAAAACTACCGTGAGGCGTTGGATGATGTTGTTGGGGATTATAATATCATATGCCCTGCCTTGGAGTTTACCAAGAAGTTCTCAGAATGGGGAAATAATGCCTTTTTCTACTATTTTGAACACCGATCCTCCAAACTTCCGTGGCCAGAATGGATGGGAGTGATGCATGGCTATGAAATTGAATTTGTCTTTGGTTTACCTCTGGAAAGAAGAGTTAATTACACAAAAGCTGAGGAAATTTTGAGTAGATCCATAGTGAAACGGTGGGCAAATTTTGCAAAATATGGGTAAGTGCTGATTTTTGTCGTTGTTCTCTGACTTGGTTTGATCTGTTTTGCTTAGTTTTGCTTGGTCTCTGGGGAAAACTTTATTATAAAGACACAGAAATGTTTTAATTATTTATTCTATTTGTACCAAAGCTGGTTTTATTTTTTCTTATGAAGTGCATTTCAACTCCCTGTGTCAGAGTGTTTAAAAGAAATCATCATCATAGAAATTTTATTTAAAAAGTCTTCCGATTTTATCTCCAGAATATTTCAAAGCATTTCAACAATGTTAGCCGAAGTTTGTATAGAAAAAGATGCTTAGTTGGAGAACTAAAATTAATGTGAGAATACTTTTTAACCTGCAATTTTACAAAGTTCACAGATTGAGGTCAGAGTAGGACTATTTCTTTCCAAGTTCTTCAGCTTGGTACCGTGATACCTGATACATGAAGTAATACATCTCTGCTTAGGAAATTGAAGGAACATGGTGGTGATGCAATTGGCCCTCAGATTACCCAAAATACACAACATTTGCCATTGTATTGTTTGGTTTTTATATTTTTCCTAATAGACCTGTTCAGATTTGAGGCAGCCTGTGTTTCACTGGGGCCACGAGGGTTTAGTTAAGCTGTTCTCCACCCGAGCAGTCTTATGGCTGATATTAGATAATCAGAGACATTACAAATAACATATTTCCCCCACATATTATAAATACTGTGATATTATGTCCTCAAGAGTCAGAAGAAAATAACCATTTACAATATATTTTTTAAATGCATGCATGTATCTATAGAAAATATTTTTTTTTCCTTCCACTACATTTGTAAACCAAAACCACATTTTATACATGGGAGTAAATTGTACCAATGTGAATAATTTTTAAAAAACAGAAATTTAGAAATTTATTTATACAAGAAGTGTTTACATAAATCATAAATTGATTGATGCAGTAATTCAGTCTTTCACACTATCTTTTATAACTAAACAAAACGCTGATAGTTACATTACTGCTCTCTGGTGTTCTTTTCCACCCTCCATTTGGAATTCTTTGTACTTCATGTCACTGTATGTATATTTCTACAATATCAATTGTACAATTCTTTTCAAATTGTTTAATACTTATTCACTGTGGAAAAAGTTATAATTCTTCCACCCAACATTGAAAGGCCTCTATAATCTTGCTGCAACTCACATTACTCAGTAACACCAGGTTCTGGGTGAGCCAGTTATCTCACTAATACTAAAGATTCTCAGCTTAACTGCACCTTAGAACTTTCTTCTAGCAATATGCCCTGTTTAAAACACCTCTTTCCTCTTTAATGACAAAGTGCTACATTTTTGAAGTCTTAATCTACTACACATCTCATGCAGCATTTCTTTAATTACTAGAGGTGCAGTTGCTTCAGACCTATTGTTCACTCTCACAGAAGTTGACTGTAACTGGTCTATTTCCTCTTTCATTGTAAGCTGTTCCTCCTCAACTATACTAAACTACCCTCTTGAAACAGAATCTGTGGTTTTGATTTGATATTCATTGAATTACTATGATGGGTATCTATCATACTTAACAAATATTTGGCTAATGATTGAATGAGAGCTGGTAAAAGGTAGTATGAGTAAAAAATATTATATTGCCTTTTCAAGATATGTGGTTTATTATATTACCTGTGGCTGTAAAATATTTAATTCTTTGTCAACATCAGCATAAATTTCTGCTCAAGGAATGAAGCATCAGCTTATTTTTAGAGCTATATTAGAATTACTTATATCTCATTCTGCTCTCTCCCTCGAGGCTTTATCCATATTGCATCATTTATATATGTTTTTATTTCTTTCTTTAAATTCTAGGGACTGTAAATAATTTAAGGATTTAAGGATAATTTTTTAAATTATTGAAACCTAAATTTTTCAAAAGACTTCATTTCTTTCGCATGTTGCAATAATTAAAGAATTTACATTTTCTTGTTTCACAATGGAGAACACAAAGAATCAGATGTGTTAAATGCCTTGTTTTTGGCACCCATATAACAGACCAAAAAAGAAAATCTTTGACAATAGGATTAATTATTTAATAATTATTTATTTTATTAATTATTTAATAAGGTTATTTAATATTAGCCTTATAATGGGAAATAAATAAAAATTAACATTTTAATAATAATAAATATATGTAATGGAGCTCATAAGCTATAAAAAGTTAAACTGTAAAGTAGTGTAGCAATGACAAGATGTTATTTTAGCAATTTTATTCACAGACGATATTTGCACAGTTGAACAGAGATAATAACACTATATATTCGTGTTAAGGGTTGATTTGATGTCAAGCATAATGTTAATATCCTGATGTTCATTATCTATTTTCAAAGTATACATGTGAATTAATATAGAAGCTTTGAATAATTAAGTGAACTGCAGTGAAAACAAAGTTGACAACTGTTAAGTCTGGAAATCTATCCACATCTTTCTGACTACAGACTTGATGTCCCAAATCTGTAATTTCCAAGGTCAAAGACTTTCCTCCTAGGACCCTTTCTTTCTACCCCCCAGGAACATTTAACAATGTCTGGAGCCCTTTTTGAGAGTCACTATTGGGGGAACAGATGAAGGCCCAGCATGCTGCTAAACACCCTGTAATGCACAGGGCAGCACTCCACAGTGATATAATTATTCTTTCCAAAATGTAAATAATGCCAAGATTGAGAAACTCTGCTAGTCTCTACTTCCTCAGAACTTCAAAATGTCTTATTAAGAAAGTAAAAGTAGAATTGGAGCTATGATTATCATTTAGGAAAATGAGTTTTCAAGTTCATGATTCATGAAATGTTTTGATAAATTCTTCTTAATTAGTAAATCTATGTGCATTATTTATAATCTTCATTGAAATATAATGTACATACTATAAAAAATATACATAATAAACATACAGATCAGTAAGTTTTGCCAATATGTACTACTCCATAAAGATAAAGCATAATTCCATTGCCTCAGAATAAAGTCCCCCCACCTCTTTGCAAACAGTCCTCTTACGCCCCATGTCCAGTCAATCACTGATTCTATTTTTATTATAGATTAGTTTTACCTTTTCTGGAATTTTATATTCATGATATCATAGCTTATATATCATAGCTTATATATGTGTCTGGCTTCTTTTGCTCAGCATAACAGAGCCGCAATTCATCTGTGTTGTATGTGTAAGGAGTTTATTTGTTATTCACTGCTAAGTACTATTTCCTGTGGATGATTGTATAACTGCTTGTTTATCCATTCACCCATGCGTTGTTTCTTTTTGGGGGTATTATGACTAGCGTTCTATGAATATTTTTCTGGAAGACTTTTGTCTTGTACAAAATCTGTAGAAGATTTTGTTTTTCTCTTATTTTGAGTAAAAGTGAGAGGAATTGCAGGAACATATATAAGCACATGCTTATTTTTTTAAAGAAATTGTTCAACCATTTTCCTTAGTTGAGAACTTTATACTCCCAAAAGCAATGACGTACCAGAGCCCCACTTGTTTCACATCTTCAGCATCACTCGCAACTAATCAATCTTCAATTTTAGCTGTTCTTCTGGCTTTGTAATGACATCTCTTTGTGCTTTTACTTTGTTTCTCTCTGATGGATATAGATGTGGAACATCTTTTCTTATGCTAACTGGTCACTGGTATTTTTTCTATTTTGAAATGTTTAAATCTTTTGCAATTTTTTACTGGGTTTATCTCTCATTGACTTGTAAGAATTCTTATATATTTAAGATACATATCCTATGTACTTTCAGTATTTTTCCCCAATTTTTATCTTACTTTGATTTTTGACATGTTGAATTTCAGTGAATCTCAGCTTATTAATTTATTTCCATCTTATCAAATAAGTATTTCCCTACACCAACATTTGTAAAGACTGTTTTTTTTTCTGTTTTTTTTTTTTTTTTTTTTGCTTTATGGTTTTAGATTTTTACTTTTGATTCATAATATATTTAAATTCATACCTGTGAACTTTTAATGTAAGGGTTGAGGTTCATTATTTCCCATATAAGTATTCAGATATTACATCACTCTTCATTAGAAAAGACACTTCTTTACTTACTAAATTACCTAGGCTACTTTCTTGAAAATCAACTGACCATATATGTGTGGATATGAATGAGTACATTTTATTCTGTCACACTAAATGGTCTTATGTCTATTTTTATGCCAGTACTGGAGTGTCTTATATAGTATGTCTACACAGTATTTTTTTAATTGGAGAGTTTAAAGGAGTACATTTTGTTTTCACAAACAAAACTTTTGATTTGAAAAAAAAAAACAAAACACTTATGTCTATTTTAGTTTTGCATTTCTAAATAAAGATTAGAATCAGTTTCTCAGTTTTCACAAAAGCTGATGAGGTGTTGAAATTATTGATTAATATAAAGAGAATGTTTATATTAACATTACTGCTTTTTAAATCCATGAATATGGTTTACCTTTCCTTTTATTTTGTTATGTTTTTAGTTTTTATAAATATTTAAAAGTTTTATATGTACAGTCCTTGAATATATTTAACTAAATTTATCCCTAAGAGTTTTATGTATTCTAAAATTTAGATTTTGCTAGTATCTAACTATACACTTGATTTTCTATGTCATGCTACCTTGCTAATTTCATGTATAAAGTTTAGTAGATTTATTAATATTTTTAATTTGGGGGTTACATAAGCTATTTTCTGTGAATGGTTGTGGACAGTCGGCTTCTTCCTTTTCAATATTTATATCTGTTGTTTTCTTGTTGATGATTTTGTCATTGCATTCTCTAGGATTGTTAGCACAATATTAAATAATAGATGTGAAAGCATATAGTTTCAAATCTTAGAGGGAATGAGTTCATCTTTTTAGTATTGTCTGTATTAACTATAGTTTTGCCCTATATTAAATTTAGGAAATTCTCCTCTGTTCCTATTTCTTGAGAGTTCTTATTATAAATAGATATTAAATTGTGACAAATGCTCTTTCTGCTTCTATCGAAAGGACCATCGTGTTTTTGTTGCTTTGTTTTCTCATTAATTTTGTTAGTGTGGTGAATTATATTAAAACAATCTTGAATTCCTGGAATAAAAACAACTTTGTCATAATACAGTGTCATTTTTATATTGCTTTCTAATAATAATACAATTTATTGATGTTTTCCTCTTATTCATGAGGAATATCAGTATATAATTTTATTTATTTTAATTTATTTGTAAAGCTTTCATGTAAGAATAATCTTAGGCTGAACATGGTGACTCATGCCTATAATCCTGCCACTTTGGGAAGCCAAGGCAGGAGGATTGCTTGAAGTCTGAAGTTTGAGACTAGCCTGAGCAACAAAGTGAGAGAGTTCATCTCTACATTAAAAAAAAAAAAAAAAAAAAAAATGTTGGGAGGCTGAGGCAAGAGGATCACTTGGGCCCAGGAATTCATGGCTGTAGTGGGCTATGATCATGGCCCTGCACTGAAGCCTGGATGACAGAACAGATCTCATCTCTGAGAAAAAAAAAAAATGTAGTAATCTTCCTTCTGCCTCAAGATTTTTTAGTTTGCATACCATTGGGATTATTTAAGTCTTTAAATATTTAACATATTTCATCAATGAAACCACTTAGATCTGGAGTTTTCCTGATGGGAAAATATCTTATTATAAATATACTACTTCATAGGATATAGAGCTATCTAGACATCTATTCCTTCTTGATTCAGTAATGATAGTTTATAGTTTTCAAGGATTATTTTTCCAGTTATTCCATTATCAATTGGCATTCCTCTTCTCTTAACTGTCATAGGTTTGCATTGCCCATTATCCAGTTTCTGAAATTCATTGCCTTGTTTGTTTTGTCCAGTATTATAATTGTTTATGATGAGAAGGCTAATCTCACCTTATCATGGATGAAGGTGAAAGTCCAACACTTTCCTCTCCATTGGTATTTTAAGGGCATCTTAACCTTTATAGATCTCATTCAATTATATAAAACTCATTTTTCAGTTACTTTATAAATTATGAAAGAGATGGAAGGTTTTCAAATTCGATTTCTTAATAAAATTAAAGGTTATTTTGAGCTAACACTAAAGGATATTCAGATTTGGTGTCTTCAGTTTCGGTGTTTTAAGATTTCTTACAAAATAGAAGTCACAATATAATTTAGGCCTTTGCTAACTGGAATTGCTACCTATATATATTTTATTTGCTTTTGTTCTTCCTCTAATGCTACCTGTAGAAATGAACTTAAAATTTTACCTAAATAGCACACAGGTCTATATGTGCATTATGTCTATTACATTATAATATATGCAAAAATATCAGTACAACATAATACGTCTACCAATCACCCATCCAAGAAATAACTTGATAGTGAAAAAAATTAAGTTATCAGAACTTAATGAAATATTGTCAATACTATCCCAATGGTACAGAAAATTGGTGAAATTAAACTTGGGTTATGAGAAAGACTAGAGCACTAAAGAAGGAAAATATGCCAAATGTAATTAGTAAGATAGTATAAAATGGAGGTTATCATTATTTCAAAACCCCTCCAGCTTCTTTCTACTCCTGCAGATAATCTTTTCTTTACAATATCCTCCCTTGGTACTATCTTCATTCAGAGCTTCTTCAGTGTAAAATCTCAGAGAAAACCATTCACAGTGCAGTTACACGGCCTTCCAGATCATGTGTGATAGCCAATGTAATGTGCCCAGTGTCAATCTTTCTACAGATCCTTTGTATATGTAAACGTAGGCAAACTACTTAAAATTTCGTGGAATTTTTTTCTAATCTGTAAAATGGGAATATAAATATAACTATCTCATTTCCATCAAAACTTGTTGTTGACAGAAAATTATATTCCTCTTGTCTATTTAAAAAAAATCAGTTATTTATTTCTCATGCTCTAATCTCATCTAAGATTAAACTTAGATTCTGTGCCAAAAAAAAGTACAATTGTTTAATTTCCTGACTCAAAACTACTTAATTAATCAATTAAGCTTTCAAATAAATACAGGTAAACTTCAATATTGAGGCAATTGGCCGGGCGCGGTGGCTCACGCCTGTAATCCCAGCACTTTGGGAGGCCGAGGCGGGCGGATCACAAGGTCAGGAGATCGAGACCACGGTGAAACCCCGTCTCTACTAAAAATACAAAAAATTAGCCGGGCGCGGTGGCGGGCGCCTGTAGTCCCAGCTACTCAGGAGGCTGAGGCAGGAGAATGGTAAACCCAGGAGGCAGAGCTTGCAGTGAGCCGAGATCGCGCCACTGCACTCCAGCCTGGGCGACAGAGCGAGACTCCGTCTCAAAAAAAAAAAAACAATATTGAGGCAATTTACTTGCTTCTATACTTATTCATTCATTCATTCATTCATTCATTCATTCAGAGCCTCTTATTTATTTATCATTTATTTATTCAGAACCTCTCTGAAATGATTAATATTTTCTAATGCTTTTTGCCAGGAATAAATGTTCTGACATGTCACTTTTATTTTGTCCTGTTTTGATATCATAAAATCACAAGCTACTTAACAAAGTAATTTGAAAGTAACATCATAGGACACCAGCTGCTATTCTCATATCAAAATATTTTATTTATTATGTATTCCCTTACACTTTAAGGAAATTTATCACAGAATGAGCGATTTATTAAACTTGAACAAAAATGTATTAATAAATTTTTCACTACTGAAGTTAACTGATCTGGAAAAAAGTAAATGAGAACAGTTCTTGATGTTTGTAATGGGAAGTGGGTAAGACTAAATTACATGCTAAGCCAAATGTTGTTAATACACAAGATATTTTAAAATGATCGGGACAGTTTGAAAATAGATATTCACCTTTTTACTAAATTTTAATTGTAATAATCAGAAATTGCAGATTTGACAGATTCCTAAAGGAATCAATTTTGTTTCTGATTTGAGATACACACACCCACACTGAAGGAAGGGTGGCCATATAGATGTCCATAATGTCATTAAAATACCTGAAATACACTCAATAATTTATTCTCTAAAGCTTTTAATGTAGTTTTAATTTAATAATATTTAACGTTTAATTTGTATATTTTTATATGACACAATAAAAAATGGATTGAAATAATAGTATTTTAACATCACTTATTTCCCAAATGGGTATATTTTCTTGATGCGCGCTCTCTCTCTCTTTTTTTTTTATTGGAACCATTCCATGTTTTTAAAGGACAACAGAAAAACAGGGTAAAGGTCAAAGAAATTATGGGTGGAGAAATCATGCTACTTCATTCTAAATGTCTGCATAGGAATTTAGCATATATTTATACTTATTATATAGTATTTGTGCAAATCCCTTCACCAAGAAATTAACTTGCAAAGTATAATTGAATTTACATTTTGTTATGTTTTTCAAATAATAAATATTATAGAACTTCACCACAGTACAATTCTTAGAGGTGTCTTCAATATATCAAAATAATAACTGTTAAAGATATTCTTAACATGAACAGTGTACTATCACAACAATAAGGTGTGAGGTATGTGCATTCTATTATTAGAATTTAAAAATGCTGAAATGATGAGACTATCTAACATTTTTTAAGTGAGAAAAGTGTGTTCCACAGAAGAAAAGTGAATTGCAACTAATAGGTGACAGAACAAAGATTAACTGTGACTCAAGGCTATTAACTTTCATTTCCTTGTATTATACATTCGCCAGGCTGCCTTCACCATGGATTCTTTAAAGCAGTCATTAAGTATGCTTACAAAATGCATTTGGTTGCAAACTTGTAATTTTAAATGTTAGTGTGCTTATACCTGCTTGGTTAATGTTATAGAGGTAAGGGCAGAGAACAGACTAAAATTAGACATCATGAGACTCAGAGGCAAGTTTAAGTTTGTGAGACTGTCATCTGGCCATCTAGTCCAATTATTCTCAGACTTATAATTAGATTTTCTGACAGATAATAGTTCATGTGGTTTCCAGAGTGAAGAAAAAAATTTTTACCCTCTGATTCTATAATTATTTGTGGTATATTATTATAATTAACCCAATGGAACATTTTCATGACTTTGAAAAAGAATCAGCGCTTAATACCCTTGAATTTATGTTATTGCTATCATAATAGCATCAATGTTCTATCACTTTAAATCCTTTTTTTTCTCCTTAGAAATTAATTTAGGAGTTACTCAGAAATGAATAAGGCAAAAATGCCAACTGCAGTATTCCTGTAACTTACCTTATTTTAACAGATAGAGTATTAATCTAGGTTAAAAAAAACCTGATACCCATTAGTGTCATGTATTTGAAAAGAAAGAATTGTGTTATGAGACAATTTAAACTGTACATAAGACCACTTTCAGAACCATTTCAGAGTGCAGCAATATTTTACAATGAATGACAGTGGAATGAGATAGAGAGATCAGATGTCCCCCAAAGGGGCAAATCTATAAAGAGAGCTATAAAGCTGAGATATGTTTGATCAAATATTTCAGAATACTCTCTCACAGTGCAGCGCAAAAAAACACCTAATGCACTCTTAGTATAAAATGGCTCATTAAAACATGGAAAATCTCATTTATAGGATCGATTTACTTGGAAATAATCTGATTTGTTTTCTGTGTTTCCGCACATGTTTTTTAGTTGGAAAAAGTATAACATTCAGTCCACTTGTACATATTAAGTTCAGTCTGATATTAATAAATCATTTTTTTAGAAATCAAAGTAATAATTTCAGGAATGTACACATTGATATAATGCTTCAAAAGACCTGTCAGAAATAATAGCTTAAATATTACAAAGTAACAAAATATAGTAAATAAAATGTGAATTTAAATATTTTTCTGTATGGGGTTTTCTGTTCCACAATCAGATATGACTCAGGCTAATGATTCTCTGTTTATTGAATTTAGCAAAAACATAAGGACAGAAACACACCTAAAATATTTTTAAAACTACAAACACGGAAGACAAGGTTAACAGCGTAAAAGAAAATAATGATAGCAGCAAAACAGATAGAGCCTAAAAATAAATAAGTGTGTTCATTAAAAACTATTTTTTGTGGTTGAAACTCTTCTTATTGTATGAACACTATAAAAAGTAGAGTGACTTACTGGTAAATGCATTTATGAAGGAATGTACTTCCTAGAAAATAATTGGAATGATATTTTTTTAAACATTTTTAAGACATGTAATACTCTTTATTTTAATTACTTTTAATTCTAAAAATGTTGAAATAGTCCCAGTTAGAAGTTAAAAACCTAGGCCGGGCGTGGTGGCTCATGCCTGTAATTCCAGCACTTTGGGAAGCCGAAACGGGAGGATCATCCGAGGTCAGGAGTTCGAGATCCACCTGGCTAATATGATGAAACCCCATCTCTACTAAAAACACAAAAATTAGCTGGGCGTGGTGGTGCATGCCTGTAATCCCAGCAACTCGGGAAGCTAAGGCAGGAGAATCGCTTGAACCCAGGAGGCCAAGGTTGCAGTGAGCCAAGATTGTGCCACTGCACTCCAGCCTGGGCAACAAGAGCAAAACTCCATCTCAAAAAAGGAAAAAAAAAAAAAGTTAAAAACCTAAACACACACTACTTAAGTATTTATTATTATTATTATTATTATTTCACCTCCAAAGAAAAGGCCTTGACTTTTAACTGAATTTCCAACATAACATGATGCATCAAAAGTGCATGGCATTAGAGGAAAATAGCTTGATTTTGAAGCCATGTTTGCCACGTAGTTGCCAAGTTAATTGTTCCCTCTATGTCTCTGTTTCTCTAATAAAACTTACCTCACATGGTTATTGTGAAAACTTGCCCAGTGAGTAATGCGTGTATATGTATTTTATTGTAGATGCAAATAGATCTGGGTATACCTATGGATAAGTCTGTAAGCAACAACTAGATTGGTAATAGGATGGTATTGTTGCTGTCTTCACTAATGTCCCTTCCTCTGCTTCATGATTTTCTTCGTTTTGATAGTTTCCACTTACTAAATGTTTCATTAAGATCCAAGCAAGGTTCTAAATATTCCAGATAGACTTTGCATGTATTCTTTACAACCACTCTTTGTAAAATGCATCAATATCCCTATTTTACAAATAAAGCAACTGATGATTGGAAAGTTTAGGTCACACAACTAACATTTGCTTTTAATTTTTTAATTTTTCATTTTTGTGGGTTAATTTTTCCAGCTGCATGTCTTGATTTTAAAAAGTTATTTTAAATTATGGTACCTAAAATAATACTTTAGTAGTCTTAAAATCAGAAAAAACAGTAGTTAAACATAAGAAGAATATATTGTTGGCAGAAATATGTCTTATCCTACTTATGAAGTTACCATTCTCAGTGTAGTAGGTAAATTTTATCCAAAAAGACATTGTATAATTTCTAATTTCAAAATCTATTTATTTATTTTTTATAGTTTATATTATATACATTGTTTCATATTTCATAATTAGGTATTTATTTAAAATGTGAAAAATACATTTGATCATAACAATATTTCTGTAGCTGTAATTATAAACCGGTATAAAATTTAATAAAACAATATGCTTCTGATTCTTCAGCATTCCCTCAGATAGACATTTTTGAATGAAAGTCATGAGATTGTTTCCAAGGTGCAGTGCTTTTAAAATCACACGTTATTAAATAATACTTTTCAGTATAAAATAATTATGGTCAGATTGATGAGTTTTAAGAAATTATACCTGCTGCAATTTTCTTTCTCTGTCTATAACACTCAAGATCAGAGTGCTAAAAAGCAGAACCCCACCACCTTTATTTTCTATATGTTAATATTTTTTAGTATTCTTTTATCTTACCATAATAGGTACTATTAACTTGATGAGATGATCCACACACTTATTGTACATGAAATGTTAATATTAACCAATCCACAAATCTCTGTTATTTAAAAACAAGTGAATTTTTACCTTATAAAAATTAAATTGAACAGTTTTTGGCATATCAACATCTAGGAATTGATATCAAAATAATATTTGTTTTATGACAAGTCAAAATATTAATTGGAAAAATATTTTAATATATCATAAAAAAGAAACATCATAACCCAATGATGTAATGAGTGTTAAATTTTAGGTTATGCTTAGGAGCCATAATACTAGTCTTGCTTTGGGTGATTCGATAAGGTTTCTGGAAGCCTTATAATTATACCTTCTCTGGATGTGTGTGGTGGATCACATCTATAATTGCAGCACTTTGGGAAGCCAAGGTGGGTGGATCACCTGAATTCAGGAGTTGGAGACTAACTTGGCCAACATGGTGAAACACCATCTCTACTAAAATTACAAAAAATTAGCCGTGTGTGGTGGCATTCGCTTGTAATCCCAGCTACTTGGGATGCTGAAGCAGGAGAATCGCTTGAACTCAGGAGGCGGAGTTTGCAGTGAGCCGAAATCATGCCTCTGTACTCCAGCCTGGTGACAGAGCAAAACTACGCCTCAAAAGAAAAAAAAAATATATATATATATATATATGTATACACACACACACACACACATACACACGCACACACACACACACACACAAACACACACATACACGCACACATATATACATACATATATGCTTTCTCAAGCTGCTTGAAATAAAAGTCTACAATTTTGATGGAAGACTTTGTAATTGTATGTTAAAATTTTTTGTATGATTAGGTCATATATTATGGAGACTTGTTTATTCATTCTTTCATTTATTTAGTCAACAAATATATTTGAAAGCCCACATGCATCAAGCATTATTGAGGTAATAGGGATGCAGCGGTAAACACAACATAAATAGGCAAAGATGACAAAGCAAATAAAAAACAGTGAGGCATGGAGAACAGAGAGAAAATTTTTACCCTCAAGGGCCTTACAATCTGAAGAAGGAAAAAGACAAGAAACAAATACATACTGTGTCTTATCATGGTGAGAGTTCTGAAAAGAAATGTAAAACATAGAAGCATAGAACAAGATGCAGATAGAATGTGTTATCATTTGTAAGGCGGTCATGAAAAGCTTCTGACAAAGTTGTACTAAAATAGAGGGACAGAGTAAATCATGTGAGTATCTGGGGAAAAATTTTCCCAGAAGAGAGAACAACCTCTAAGAGTCCTCTAAGACTAAAGTATTTGGGATGTTGCAGGAAAAGCAAGAAAGATAGTGCGGCTGGAGTAGGTATGTGAAGGGGAAGTGATAAGAGGTAAAGTTAGAGAAGTACAAAGAGCCAAGATATATGATTTTAAGCTTAGATGAGTTTCTGAAATCTTTCCTGAGTGAGACATTTAGTTATGAAATATTCAGGAATTCGAGTAGTATATTTTGGCTCAAACATTTTAAAGAAATCTCTGACTGGTAGGTACACAAGAATGAAGTGTACAGAAGAACTAGGAAGTTATTACAGCAATCCAATTAAAAAATGATATATCTTAAATTGGGTAAAAGTGGGAAAAAATGATCAGAATCAGGTTATACGTTGAAGGAAGGTCTGACAATATTTGCTGAGATATTGGATGTGGAATATAAGAGAATAAATTGAGACAAGGATACTATACTGCAAAATTTTTGACTTAAGCCACCAGAAGAGTAGAGGTACCATTTCCTGATCTATTGACAACTATTGGAGGATGTGGTTGGGACAGTGAAATCAAAAGTGCTATTTTAGACGTTTCAAGTTTAAGGGACCTGTTTTTCCAGAAATATTTAAATTAAATTCTTTAATTTAGATTTAAATTTTTATTGTGCCAAGACATCCGAAATTCAAGGGAGAAAAGGGGGCTAAAGTTATAAATTTGGTATCTAAAAGTATGAAGATTGTATTTAAAGCCATGAGACAGGTTTATTTTACTTACAGAAGTTTTAGATAAAACACATGTCTAAGTACCCCAAGGTTAGAGGGTGGGAGGAGGAAGAGGAAACTGTAGAGAGAGAATGGAGTAGCCAAATGAGTTGGAGGGCAACTAGGAGAACATGGTATCCACTCAAGACTAAGTAAAGAAACTATTTCAGCCAAGGAATATCCGTATAAAATATAGAATTAATGCAAAGAAAATTATGTGAAATCGTGTATGATTGTGGGTTTGGAAATGTGGACATATTGGTAGCAAAGATATGGTTTTTTGATGGGATGGTGGGAACTAAAACCTTAATAGAGATGCAAATAAGAATGAGAGGAGAGGAATCAGTAATTGCAATTTGAGGCAACTCTTTCAAAGAGCATCACTCAAAAGTGGATCAGGAAGTCAACTCAGGGGATGTCTGGACAAGAGAAGGTAGAGGTGTTTTTTATTGACTTTGCTTTTTCATGGGGAATATTGCAACATGATTGTGAACTGATGGGAATGGTATAGTGATTATAGTGATTAATCTGGTTTTGTGTAAGCGTCGTGTCTGTCTACTTAATTTTATTTGCTTTATTTATAGAAAACTATCCTCATTAATATAATGCAAGCCACATGGTTAGAACTTAGGTCATCAGTAATTAAGACTATGTGGAGCTCAAATAAAAGGAATCAAGAGACAGGTAGCAAAGAGAAAAATAGGCAACATCCTAGATATTCTGAACATCAAAAAAAGTATGACAAATATTTATTTGATATGTATTCCATAGAAAAGGTCATATTGAAACCTATTAACTTGTAGTGTGCCCTAAATTTTAAGAGAATTACTCATTGATTTTTTTTTTTTTTTGATGAAAGACAAATGAGAAACAAAAAATTTCTAAGAAGGCATAGGCAGAAGGCAAGTAACCTTACAACAGAACTGAGAGGTCACAGTCTAATTGCATGACAAGAAACAGGGGGAAAATAACTTCTCATAAGAAAGCTGGTATAAGTAGTGACAAAATATTGACCCTGAGGCCACAAAACATGTACATGCTGCTCTCTGTGTGTCCTTGAACATTCATAGAAGTATTATGTAATGTCTAATAGAAAATTAATCTGTTAAAATATAATGAATGTTATGATAAAAATAATTGAGTCCTTAAAGAATATACTTCTCATGTAATATGTAAAGAATAATAATAATTCAGCCTATTGTGTAGGTATGATAGTCTTAAGAAAGTACCAACCAGTTAGCCTTTGGAGTCATAATTTTAAATCTATAATATTAACAATTACATCAATTAAATTTATTAGTTGCTAACATTTGCTCAGGACTTCACTTTCATGATTATAGCAATTCTCTAAAGAAGTATCATCATCCTCAACAGGTGTTAATAAGGATATTGAGGCTTACAGAGCTGAAGCTGCTCAGAATTCCATAGCTATTAGTGAAAAACAGAACTCCACATTGAACTTTGTGGTGTGATGGATGAACCCAGATCCATCTTCCCTAAACTTTGCTCCCTCTTTATTAGAATTTTTGTATACCACTAGGAAAGGAAAAGAGTAAAAATTCCATCTCCTTTGACCTTAGTTTTTTTTTTTTTTTTTTTTTAATTTCTAAAATCAAAGTGTTAATACCTATCTCCTTGGCTGTTACGGAAATTTGAGAAACTATATGTAATATGCCTGACATTATTCCAGATACATACTCTAAGTAATATTGCCAGATAAAATACAGAACATTCAGTTAAATATGAAAATAAGCTAAACCAGGAATACATATGTAATATATATTATTTTAAATATGTAAGTATGATACCAATACTAGCATATATTGGTATGAATATAATACTAATACTAATATGTATTATAAATATACTTATATTATAAATATAATATTTATAATTAAACATTAGTATAAATTAAAAATTAGTATAAATATAATACTAATTATAATATATATTAGTATAAATATGCCCCGTAAATCTGATGGGGCATAATTACACTAAACATTATTTGTATTTTGGTTGGAATTCACATTGAACTGGGTGTTTTGCTTTGTTTTCACTAAATGAGGTAAACCTAACTGCAAGCTTATGGACTACAGAGAACAGGAAGTAGCCCGAAGGAAAAAAATTTTGACAAAAGCTGAAAAATATGTCAGAGAGAAGTTTAAAGAAGTTCAGCAAAGGGCCCAGGGGTTGGTAGGCAGAACAGAAATCAGGCCAGCAAGAACTGGAGAATGGGGACTCAAGGGACAAGCTGCATTTCTAAAATTTAGCTGAATTCCTGAAGATAGGCTCTTGGCTAGGCAGGGCTCAGCATGCACGTTTCAGGTTTCCAGTAAGGATTAGTGAGCTGAGGAAAGTAAGGATTGACATCATAAAAAAGAGCAAAAACTAAACTATTGATATTATAACTAAACTAAGTTTGCCTTCTCCTTTAACCTGAATCTCTAAAGTTATAACTATGTATTTGCATTTATTTTATTGTTTTTGGATTTTTCTTTCATTTTATCTTCTTAAAAAATGGTAACATCTAGGGAATAAATATTTCAAAGAAGACAGTCATAAAAATTTTGAATCATATTAGTGAACCCTGAAATGGAGAATGAGAGGAGAATAAAATAAACCAGAAAACGTTATTTGTAAAACCTTAAACTAATTCTATTTACAGCACTACACTGCAATCTCAGATTTCATGTGCAAATTATTTATTACTAAATTTACTACTTACAATAATCTTATATACTTAGTATACGATTAACTCAGATATAATATGAGGGATACTACTTGTATTTATTAAAATGAAATCATTGTGGAAGTCAAAGAAACCTAACACTTATGAAAAATTACTAAATTTCTAGTACATACAAATCCTAATCTTGTTTTCTCCATCAAATTTGGGGTCAGATATTCTGTTAGTTACTCATACTTACAGTAGAGTATGTGTAAATTAAGGCAGTTTTTTTTTTTTTTTAATTTCTACCTTAAATTATAGGTGATAGCGGAACTGGTTGTTTTTTAATCTTTCTTAATTTAATTACATTATTTATCTTCCTTTAGTACAATGCAGACCATTTATATATAAAGAAAAAATAATATTAGAGTCAGATAATTATCTACTAAATATAAAATTAAACCTTATCTTTAAAATTGTCCTTTGTTATTCTTGAAATTTCTACAGAAAATACGCTTTTAATCATACATTTATTTTTATTGTGTTTCAATATTTTTTCCTTCTTTTTTGGACTAGAAAATATTTTGAAGTAAAAGAATCTAAATCATAAGTTCAATCACAGTTGTAACACAATCTGCTTGTAATCAACATTTCAATGAGATTTCAATAGTATTGACTTTAAAAAATGTTGATAAACCAGAAGTGTGAACCTACTTCAGGTATAAACACATAATCAAATATCTACAAATGGAAAAGAATAAGACGATGAACATGCAATCTTTAGTAATTTTAGAACTAGAAACTATTCATGTAACAAAGAAGAAAAATATAAAAGAGAACAAAATAGATGATTATTGTAAAACATTAAACATAATGACTTGATTATTTAACACCTATACATAATATAAAAATTAGTTCAGCAATAGAAAGATTTCAACTACATATTAAATTATCTTGTAAATTTTATTAGTAAGTAGTCTTATTTAACAGTATGATGCAGAGAACTGTTTATTATAATTTTGCAACTTCTGCTGCTAAATCCACAGTAGTCTCTCGTTTTATGATATATTTTTCTGTTAAAAAAAGTTTTAAACAATTATCCTGACAGAAAAAAAAAAAAAAAGGACCCTCATGGAATGCTTCAGACCAAAAGTAATGATGATAGAGTAATTAGAAAAATGTAAAAAGTCCTATTACATTATGAAGGATATTGAACATTTCTAGTAGCTTTCAATGAGGACACAGAGAAAGAGGTATAGAAAAAAATTCTGGAAGAACTAATGCTAGTGTAAAGTGCTATGGACCACAGTCCTTTAATGAGTAGACTATACTTTCATTTCTGAGGGGGCATTTAGGAAGCACCTCTCCAATACTCAGACATGATTAGAGTATATGCATATTCACTGTATTATGCTTCCTTTGAGAGAATATTGATTAAACCTTTTTCATTATGAGAAACTACCACATTAAAATACAGCCCAAATAAATAACAATTATGCCACTGGCAACTGAAAAAAAAATGGACATTTTTGTGTAAAATATTTAATTCTCTTTTTGTTTTTCTGTTGTTCTACAATAGTTAAGTTCTAAATACAAGCAAGAGAAAAATTTTCAAATGAAATAAAGATGTTATCATACAGAAAATTGGAAATGCCCATGCTAAATCCAGTTTAAGCATGGAACATTCCATTTGTTTGAAAGTACACTAAAATCATTTTATTGTGTAACATGCAAAATAAATGGTTAGATTATCATGCCAATAATAACCGATAATGTCTAAAATTATATATAGAGTATAAGTATGGATAAATACTTGATAAAGTATGTGATAAAGATTTGATAAAATACATGAGAAACTCTTGTAGTGGGACCACAAAAAAAATCAAAAGACTCATGAGATCCATTTTTTTCATTGATAGATTCATGTCTAAGAAATAGTTGGATAAGGATATTATAGTATTTTTAATACTTCCAAACTGTTCAGCTATTGATAAAATTGTGTATCTTAGAGTTGGTACTAAAATACTGAGAATGAATAAAGATCAAAAATATTTATGTATATAAACTTGTTTGTTCCTGATGTAATTCAGATGGTCCTCTGTTCTTGAAGGTCAGTATTCACAGTCTTTCATATCCAGCCTTCAGATATTTTGAGCTTGAACTAACATACACTAAAAGGAATCTCTGGAGATTGAAAGATGAGAAGAACAGAAAGGAAAAAAAGGAGGAAAAATAGTCAAAAGGCCAGATATGGTTTGAAATGGGCTTCTGTATCCAAGATTTTCTGACACCAGGGCCCATTTCTTTTCACTAGATCACCTAGCCACATTGTCACTCTAAATTTACTGTTTTTGATTATTTCTTAATCCTTACTAGGATCAGTACTTATTATTAATAATATTTCTGTTGTTAGGCTCTAACTCTATGCATTAGGAAGGTAAAACTGTGGTTATCTGTGTACACTATCATCTTGCTGATGAAATATTATATCTAAATTATTATATTGTTTTCTTTGAAATTAATAAATTAAAAATAATAATACTGAGAACAGAATTCCAAAAGTAGAATTTTCTAAGAGCAAATAACATTAATTTTTTGTCAGCTTAGATTTTTTTTGGTAGACAAAGAGAATTCAGTTATTCCTAGAGCATTACCATTGTCTGTTCATGCAAAACCTCCCTTATGTTTAAAATAATTGTATTATGTTTTCATTTATCACACATTCTTGCATTCCACACACACACACTTACACTGCTCTATTAGGCACATCTACATACAACTTGTTATCCATTCATTAATATGTGGGCAACCATGTTTTCACTTTTTTTGTCAGACTGGTTTCCTTAGGTATCAAATGGAAATTCAGATAGAAGAAGCCTTAAACCTGCACCTGCATCTTTAGAGATCATTTCTAAATTTAACCCTTCTGTCAAGAATCTAACTGCCTACAAAATGGAGAGGTCTAATCCTCAATTTTAAATTCACCTACAGTTTTACTTTTTCACTTCTGAGCAAGAGAGTTTCAATTGTTGGGTTTTTATATTCTACTAATTAAAATATAACATTACTGTTATTTTCATGACCGATTTTTTAAAATAAAGATTTCTTGCATCTTAAATATCAATTAGGTAACACAACTCTACTTTTATCATCACTGTGCAATAAATTTCAGTCACTTTAACTTATAACTCCAATAAAATGCAGAAGGAAAAGGATACTTCACTCTACTACATATTTTAGAGTTGTAATATATTAATCTTGAGCCAAATCCTCCGTTCTTCTAAAAGTTCTCCATCAGTTTTATCAGCTGGATATGTCATGGTGTGTCCTTTGATGTGAAAGCACCACACCAGTTCTTCATTTAACAGTATACTAAAGACCAAAACATTTTGAAAGAGACAGAAAGAGTAACAGCAAGCTTACCTCAAATACTGCTAAGGAAGCCAGTGTAGAAAAACTTACCATTCATTTCAAATGGAGGAACTTAATTCTCCAGGTAGCCACAAAACAGAACTAATGAGCACAATGCATCCCCACTCCCAGCAGCACTTTGACTAGTGGTGTTTGTTTGCATATTTCCTATCATGTTTGTCATGCCTTTAGTAGATGATTTGGCTGGCACAATATCCTAGCCTAGCCTCAGTGTAGAAATCTGGCAATAAAACAGCATATCCAAAGATAAAATAAGAACCAATGTTAAGTGATGAATCCATGCAAAGTACTCAGTGAATCTCTTAAAATATGCCTATCCACACACACAGGAAGGAAATGTATGTGCTGGGAATCTGCATTCTTCTGGAACACCGTATGTAATGTCTATTGAGATATTTTGAGTGGGCATAATCTTCCTAGGAGGGATAATAGGGATAACTTTCATAGACACTTTCTGTGAACTAGAATCTGCTGCTAGAATATCAGAACTTGAACAGACGAATATCCTTACCTCACACTGAATCTAACTAAAGATAACACAACTAATTCTTGTTATCAGATATTTATGTTTAAAAACTCAGTAAGCAAAAGATAGCCTATCTGAAACATACTACTTTGTCTACAAAATAAATCTCAACTCTGTAACTGATGTTAAAGAATTATGTGAATCATGTAATATGATGTCTATCATTTAGTAAGCATGACTAAGAATAGTAATTTTAATAATAACTTATACTACCAATAATCATAAATATATAAAAGTTTCCTAGGAGTGTAGAAAATTCTGACCACTGTAAAATACTAATGAAAGACTGGAAATAGGAGCATTTTCTCATAAACTATGATAACATAATTCTTAGCATGATAATACTTTTTAAAAAGTTTGACAGTTAAAGAAATTTAAGACAATGCTCTACTAGACACCCTTAAAGTGAGCTGCTGCTGTTACTGTAAGTTTAATCATTATAAAAGCAATGACACTTCTCTTAGTTGATTTGTGTACATTATCATAGTATGTATTTTTTCTTTGGGAAATACTATATCATGAAAGTATGCTACCCTTGTGTTATGAAAATGCATGGAAATTTGGGTGAATTATTAGACTAAAATATACCTAACGAACATTTGCTTTAATATACCTCTGATAAATTTGTGCAATGTATCTAAAAAGTTATACATGTAGGATTATATAGACATATACATAGTGAAAAATAACATTTTAAAGCATATTGGATATAAAAAGATTTAAAATCTACTCATTCATCCTAAATGTTTATTGCATAAAAATAAATGCATTAAAAGTATACAGTAAGTTTTATTCAGAATACCGTACCAAAAAAAAAAAAATACATGAACATTCAAATTTGGCAATAGTGATGTGTTCACAACAGCTGAAAACACTCATACATGATTAAAATTTAAACCATATGGAATTTGGGTTTAGCTATGGTTTTATACCTGGATTTAAATATTTTTGCTTATATTGGCTTAATGTTGTCCATCCAATCCCTCAAAAAGACCACATAAAATACAAATTAACATTTTTGCAATATAGAAACATGAGGGCCATAACAACTTTTTCTTCCATAATCTAAATACCAAATAACATTATGACATCCATTAAAAATCTTTTAATAATATTTTGATAAATACATATGGATCATTTACTTTTTAAATAAAGTAAGCATAGTCATTGGCTTTCTTCCTTTTTAAACTTAATATAATATATAAAGTCAAAAGGGATAAAAACTGTGAGTATATTACTCCATAATTGATAGTTTTCTTTTTTCTTATGTTTTACTTTCTTAACTTATCCAGAGAGAAAATTATATTTAACATTTTTCTGCAGTATATGCCCGTGTTTTGTAGATATGTATGGCTCTTTAGAAGTACATTTATAGCAATATAGATGTGATTCAAAATTAGTCTTTTTGAGTTGTAGCAGAAATAAAGTAACCATAGTATAGTCATAGCCTTTTTTTTGTTTGTTCTTTGAAAAGACAGGATCTTGCTCTGTCTCCCAGTCTGGGGTGCAGTGGTGCAATCACGGCTCTCACTGCAGCCTCAACCAACCAGGGCTCAAACAATCCTCTCAAAGTGCTGGGATAACAGGCATGAGCCACCTCACCCGGTCTATAGTCACAGCCTTTAAAATTAAATATTTATTTGTCATGTTTATAAAAGAAGACTAAATTGGTATTTAAGTAAAACACATTTTAAAGATAATCTTACAACATCATAGACTGTGTAGCATTTGTTCATAAAAGTCACTAAAGTATTACAAATTAAACATATCAACAGCTACTAAAAGGAATATATGATTTTCTCATTATTTTCATATGGTATAGGTATCTGGTATGCAAAAATTAGGTATGTATTTGACATGTTAAAATAAATCTTGAAATATGTTTTCCATCAGCATATATAAATTAATGACCAGAACCTGTCACTATTTTTCAATAGCTGGAGTTGGAACACTTAACATTATTTAAAACAAGCAACGATATACCAGGTTGTCAGTTTCTATTAAAGGAAATTCAACTGAACAAATGTTAAGCATAAAAACTTCACTATGAGTAAATAATTTTTGCATTAAAAAATCTCAACCAGGTGTAGTGGCTCACGCCTGTAATATCAACATTATGGGAGGATCAGTTTGGCGGATCGCTTGAGGTCAGGAGTTCAACACCAGCTTGGCCATCATCGTGAGACCCCGTCTCTACTAAAAATATTGTACAAAAAAATAGCCAGGGGTGGTGGCATGTGCCTGTAGTCCCAGGTTCCCGGGAGGCTGAGGCAAGATAATCACTTGAACCTGGGAGGCAGAGGTTGCAGTGATGCGCCAAGATCATGCCACTGCACTTTAGCCTTGGTGACAGAATGAGACTCTGTCTCAAAAATAAAAAATAATAAATAAATAAATAAATAAATAAATCTCATAATATTTCTTTGTCTTTATCTCAGTCATTATTAAGTAAATATCTGAGTGTACTATGCTGCTGATAGTAACTGGTTGTTGAAAACAACTATGTTTTAGGTATATTATAGTATTATTGTATTCCAAACAGGGAGAACTTTAACTATAGTTCCTAAGGAAATTTACTAGACAAATAAGGTTCCAGGAAATATGACTTGATTTTTAAAATGGCCCTTATCATGAGAGATCACAGAAAAAATAAAAATCATATTATGTCAGAAAGGTAGACAAACATTATAATTCAATTATAATTTACCTCAATCTGCAAGGTTTTTGTACTGAACTTATAAAAAATACAAGTATGAAAAATTTAAATGAATTAACGTGAAGAACTCAGTGAAATATTTTCTTCAGTTTTGAAATCTTTTAGCTTTAAAATTAAAAAGGAAATGAAAATTAGATACAATTTACATTTCCTTTTCCACTCCACCAACCCCCAAAAAGGTAATAATTTCTTAAGGAAAATATGATAGATCATAGTTGTTTTAAAGTTAGAGATTTTGATTGTATTTATTTAACATATCCTCCTAAAGACATGGTGTCATGATTTATAATTATTTCTGTAAGATTATAGTGTTCTGGTCATGCTGTTTTCTTCCTTTAACAACTGAGTTTTGCATAGTCAATCAACACTGTCGTAAAGAGAACCAAATATAGCCATTAAACAATTAGAATAATACTTCATTTATGATTTGGCTATTATTTAGGCAGATTTTAAAAACTATATAATGATTATTATAAAGATGTGTTTACACCATTATTTGTGTATCTGGTTCTAATACCTTTTGGTTTTATCCAACATTATGAATGTAAATGATGATCATAAAATATCTGATATTTTATATTAAATTTTACCTCACATCTGTATGATTTACTATAATTATTTCACAAATACTTATTGAGCACCAATTGTGAGCCAGGCACTGGGCTAAGTGCTATGGAGTCAGTATGAGTATATCGTAGAATAAAATGCAGGCCTACCATCACAGAGGTTACCACTTACTGCTGGCAGATCACAGCAAATAAGCAATTTACCAAACCACGTAATGAGAACTATACTATGGTTAACTACAGGTTTAGGAAATAAACATAGGGGAACCCCAGTCCAGTCCTAGAAGCTTACAGAAACCTTTCTCAAAAAAATAAAAAGTTTTGGGGGAAGGTGAAACAGTACAGGCAAAGACCGAGAGGTGATAGAGAAAGAGAAAGTAAAAGGTCAGGTGTGAGGAGACATGATCTGGGGAGTTATGAAGAAACCAGATTGTACATTTGTAAACCAAGCTTGTTTCAGATCACATGCCAAGAGCACCATGTGAAAATTCTTCTTTAATGTGAGGGGAGAATGCTATCAGATTTGAATTTTAGAAAAATCATTCTGTGTGCAGAAGAGAGAATGGCATAGAAGAGAGTTAGAAAGCTGACAGGGAGAATGAGAAGAGACACATTGTCACATTCCGGGGCAGCAATACAGTAGACTGGGGAGTAACTTTGGGAATGAAAAGACAAACCAGAGGATGGATTTCAGATGTTCAGGGAATATTATCTATGAGCTCTGGTAATCAGGTAGATATGAAGAGTGTGTGAGAAGAAAGGAAAATCAATGAATGTGATTCAGTTTTCTTACTTAGCAATACCCAGGGCTATTTCATGAGTTAAGAACGTGTGTAGGACTGAAAATTAAAGTAAGACGAAGTGTTTTAAAAATTAGAAAAAGAATTGTGGCATTTCTAAATGCAAAGAAAGTAAGTTTCACCAAAATAAAAGTGAAAGATTGGTAAAGATTAAAAATATGATCGTTATGCTTAATGATTTAGGTTATTGCTGTCATCCATTTGTGCTGTATCTCAGATCTTACCAAATCATATGAAGAGACATGTCTTTCCATCTGCCTATGTGCATATGAGTGTGCAAATACCATGTTAAATAATTAAAATATGTAACAAAACCTTGTAAGCCACTAAGAAACATGTTTGAAAGTCCTTTGGAAATAGGTTTTTGTAACCTGTTAGTAACCTTTAGTAACCTATACTGAAATCTACATTAGTCAAACTAATACATTTTCTAAGCTTCTAAAGCCCTCAACTCTTCTTTTGGGATTTGCAATCTGGCAGCAAAACTAACTGCAGTTTCAATTTATGAACACTTATTTTACCTTTTGGCTTTAACTGATGCGTGACTGATCGTGAAGTTTCTATTTCATCTTCACCCCTCTCAAGTGATGGCTTTTTTATTCCACTACTCATGTACATACAGCCATATATACGTATATATGCCTACTAAGAGCTCGTCATTGTTTTCAAAACATTATTCCTCCTTCCTCCACAGAATAAACTCTCTTGAAATAGATTCTACTAGATTATATCAGAGTATACGATTTACATTTTATTCTTGCTGCATTCATCTGCTTAAAGCCTGCTGAATCTTACTCATCCATTGGAGATGTTTTAGCATCTAGCTCACTTTCCTTCTATCTGCTAAAAATCTTGTAAACATTTTTAATTATTTCAGTGTTTATACAAATAAACTATGCAATGCTTTGACCTTTTTATCTAATCTTTCTCACCTGCAAGAATCACAAACTTGTTTATGTTTAAATATGTGATTGCTATCAAACAGCTTAATTAATGTGTCTGGATATAAACGTGTATGCACACTATGTTAATAAATTCAAGACCTTAAACTCAAGAGATTCTTTAATGTTGCCTGGCATTAATGTCTCTAGCCAATTTATTCCCTCAGAGCTCCTAAAGGATATTTATACCTGTTCTGTCTTCCCCAAACTCAAAAATTTCTTCTCTACTCGCACAGCTACAAACTTGCTTTTTATGCAGTCACACACAAGAAAACAAAATCCAAAATTAATCAGATCACAAAATCGATTAACCTATCAAAAACCACGGCCAAGTCCTCTCTAACTCCCTCCAGTTGCAATGTCAATTATGCCCTTGTCTCCCATCTAGACTTGCCGGTGGGATTCTCTAGAGCCCATTCACGCATGACTATGCAAGAATTTAGTTCTAAAAGTATTTTTCTTCTTTTTTTAAAAATCATTTTTGCCCTCCATTTAATTATTCATGTAGTTTTACTTCTGGGAAAAAAAAAATGCGTAATCTGAAAAAGACCTCATACTGTTTAATAACTACTTTCCCATTTTCATATTCTTCTTGACAGCAAAACTCACTAATAATTTACCTCTACCAATTGCCCACTTTTATCCTCTCATTCTTTATTTAAACGATTTCACTATCCCAGTTACCTGATTCCAACTATTCTCATATTGGTCTGTATTTCCATGTTGCCAAGTCACTTAATTATTTCTGAATCATCTTAACCTATCATCAGTATTTGATGTGCTTGTAATCTCTCTTCTCCTTGAAGCATCTGTTTCAGTGGAGTCATGGAAACCCAGGAATCATCAGAGGTTTTTTTTTCTAACCTTTCTAGTCTTACCATTTTAGTCTCCTTTGTGATTTCTTCTCATGTCAAAATACTGTAGTGTACTGCAGCTCAGTCCTTGGACAACTCTTTCCTGTGCATGTTTATTCCATGGGTGATGTCAGTCAGTTTTACTGCTTTAGCTAACTTCTACATACTGATGACTTCTAGTTATATCTGCAGCCCAGGTCTCTTCCTAAGCCCCTGTGCCTTATGTACCTATCTACCTAAGTATTTAATATGCATTTCAAACTTTATATATTCTTAATTTACTTTTAATATTCTCCTCATATACTTCCCCACTTCAGTTAAAAAAACAATTTCATTCTTTCTCTTGCTTATGCCAAAAAATTCAAGATCAATATTGATCATCATTCTCCATAGCCAGTTAATTAGTAAATTCTGTCAACTTGACCTTTAGAAAAATAACCAAGTCAGAATTCTCTTTAAGAGTTTACATTGTTTATAATTATTATGCCCATTACATATTTAGTAATTTAGAATAGTCAGAAATATAGTCTGGGTATTGGATGATATTAAGAGATTATTGTTAAATAAATTGATTAAGTGTGAGAGTGTTGTTTTGGCTCAGTAAGAATATGACCTTTTTTTTAGACGTGCATACTAAATTTCTTAGCTGTACAATATCATAGTATCTGTACTACAGAATTAAACAAGTGAATAGAATGAGTTAGAAACTCATTGCAACTTCCTACACACTTAGATTTTTCCTTAGCATGTATTTACTTAACTGATTGATCTTGCTCATCTCTCTCTCTTTCACCAAAATGTAAGCTCTAAAAAGATGGGACTTTTCATTTATTTTGTTTGCAACTATATTCCCAGTACCTACGACATTATTAGGCACACAATAGGTAGTCAATGAATACTTTTTTAATATATGAGTAATTATTTATTAGATGGATTATTCCCACCTTCCCAATCTCTAAATCTTCCCAGAGCTAAGTTCTTAGATCTCTTTTCTTCTCTTTTCCTGAACTCTTCCTTAAAACTATATATATATTTATATTATATATAAAAATATATATATTTATATTATATATAAAAATATATATTTTATATTATATATAAAATATATATATATTATCTATTGGCTGGGCGTGGTGGCTCACGCCTGTCATCCCAGCACTTTGGGAGGCTGAGGCGGGTGGATCATGAGGTCAGGAGATCCACACCATCCTGGCTAACACGGTGAAATTCCGTCTCTACTAAAAATACAAAAAAAGTAGCCAGGCGTGGTGGCGGGCGCCTGTAGTCCCAGCTACTCAGGAGGCTGAGGCAGGAGAATGGCGTGAACCTGGGAGGCGGAGCTTGCAGTGAGCCGAGATCCTGCCACTGCACTCCAGCCTGGCCGACAGAGCGAGACTCCATCTCAAAAAACAAAACAAAACAAAAACAGACAAACAAACAAAATCATTTGTTTCTAAATAATTTGTTTCTATGATATTAAACATCATGTAAATGCTCATGAATTTATATCTCTGTAAATGTCTCCTTCATTAACAAGTTACAAAAAAAAACCAATTTTGCTATTTTTAAAATTTTTCCCCATTCCACATCAGCAAATTCCTGTCATCTTGACCTTCAAAATGGATCTGAAAGTAACTTAGGTCTCGTTATCTTCAGAACTAAAAGCCTAATCTGAGCCACCAAGGGATCTTTTCTGGTTTACTACCATAGCCAGTCTCCTTGGTCCCACCCTTTTCTCTTCATAGTTTATTCTCCTCCCTATGTTGGAGCGATCCTTTCAAAATATAAGCCAGATCTTAGCACTGCCTGATTAATAATTCTTCAGTGATTTTTGTATTTTATCTTGAATAAAATCTAAATTTCTTATCATTATCTAAATGGGCCCATATGACAAATTCTTTGACAATCTCTGATAAGATAATCTCTCTGCTCACTATACTCCAACCAACTTGGTCTCCTTCATATCACTTATTGCAAATTAATGGATAAATATGCTCTGATAATTTGAATAGCTTCATGCAAATTCAACCAGCTTTTAGTAGCAGACTCCAGTTGCAAAGCTGGTGATTCCAAACCATGCAGCATACAGTTCTCACCTCAGAGTGTAATGTGCTACTGGAAACAAGTTGGGGACATTAATGAAATTACAGAACATAAAATGTATGGGCTGGGGACAGTGAAGGTTAATATAGCGTGGTTCTGCAACATTGAAGTGGGTAATAGCTAAACATAGGTGTATATGCAGTGTGTGTAATATTATGACTAGACCTCAGGAAGATATTGTGGATGAAAGAATGTGGAGACACAGATGTGAATCACCACGTGTAAGTATAATTAGAAACAAAAACGGATATATTTGTCAAAATAGTGTATAGAGAAAAGAAATTTGGGGCGAGGTTATGTCTTGGGAACTCAGAATCTGAATCGTAGTTTGATTTTTTACTTTTTACAACATTTAAGTATTAAGGTCTTACTTGTTTCTGGAATACTAGGTCAACATAACAGCAATTTCTTTCTTTCTTTCTTTTTTTTTTTTCTTCAGACCCAGTCTTGCTTTGTCGCCCAGGGGATGGAGTGCAATGGTGCTACCTCAGCTCGCTGCAACCCCGCCTCCCGGGTTCAAGCAATTCTCCCACTTCAGCCTCTCAAGTACTTGGGATTATAGGCACCCACTCCCACACCTGACTAATTTTTGTATTTTTGGTAGAGACAGGGTTTCTCCATGTTGGCCAGGCTGGCCTTGAACTCCTGACCTCAGGTGATCTGCCCCCCTCGGCCTCCCAAAATGGTGGGATTGCAGGTGTGAGTCACCACACCAGGCCAAAATAACAGTAAGTTTAAAGGTGAAAAGGGGACATATATATCTTTAATACAATCTCTGGTTGGTAAATTTAAAAGTCCTGAAAATCAGTCTGGTACCATCTGCTACATGGATGTGTCTACTAATTACCAAAATTTCTCCTCATTCTAATTTTTCTTCCCATTGAGAATCATTGATTTATAGTGTTAAAAGAAAATGCTTTAGGAAAACTAAATTTAACAGAGGTTACTTGAGCAAATAATGATTCATGAATTGGTCAGCACTCAAAAACAGAAGAAGGTTCAGAGACCTATTCCCAACAGCTTATGACTGGCTAAAATGGTAGTAGCAAAACAGGTACAGCCTAAAAATAAATAAGTACTTTAACTAAAAACTATTTTGTGGCTAAAACTCTTATCATTATATAAACAATATAAAAAATAGTGTGACTTACTGGTAAATGCATGTCTGAAAGAATGCACTTCCTGGAAAAGAATTGGAATGATGATTCTTAAAATTATAAACATTTTTTAAAATGTAATACTATTTACTTTAATTACTTTTAATTAAATTTCTAAAAATATGTTTTATTAGTTTCAAAAAATATTAAAACAATTCAGGTTAGATGTTAAAAAACCGAAACACACCTTTAAGTATGAATTTCTTGGGCTTTTTCACTTTCAAAGAAAACACCTTGACTTAAATTGAATTTCCAACATAATATGATGCATCAAAAAGAGCACGGCATTAGAGGAAAACAGCTTGATTTTGAAGGTGTGCTTGCCACATAGTTGCCAAGCTAATTGTTCCCTCTATGTCTCTGTTTCTCTAATAAAACCTACCTCACATGGTTATTGTGTAAACTTGCCCAGTGAGTAATATGTATATATGTATTTTGTTGTATGTGCAAATAGATCTGAGTATACCTACGGATGAGTCTGTAAGCAACAGCTAGATTGGTAATAGGATGGTATTGTAGCTGTCTTCATTAAAGTCCCTTCCTCTGCTTCATTATCTTCTTCTTCCTTTGATAGTTTCCATTTATTAAATGTTTCATTAAGATCCAAGCAGGGTTCTAAGTATTCCAGATAGATTTTGCATGTAGTTTTTATAACCACTCTGTGTAAAATGCATTAATATCCCTATTTTACAAATAAAGCAACTGATGATTGGAAATTTAGGTCACACAACTAACATTTTTTTAAGTATTTTAATTTTTGTGGGTTACTTTTTCCACCTGTGTGTCTTGATTGTAAAATATTATTTTAAATTGTGGTACCTAAAATAATACCTTAGGAATCCTAAAATCAGAAAAACAAGAGTTAAACATAAGATGAATATACTGTTGGCAGGGATACTTCTCATCTTTCTTATAAAGTTACCATGCTCGGTGTAGTAAGTAAACATTATCCGAAAAGACATTTTCTAATTTCTAATTTCAAAATCTTTCTATTTATTTATTTTTATAACATATATTACATGTTTTGTTCCATATTTCATAATTATGTATTTATACAAAATGCAAAAAACAAATCTTATCATTACAATATTTCTGTAGCTGTAATTATAAAGCGGTATAAAATTTAATAAAACAAGATGCTTCCGATTCTTCAGCATTCCCTCAGATACATTTTTGAATGAAAGTCATGAGATTGTTTCCAAGGTACACTGCCCTTAAATCATAAGTTATTAAATAATAGTTTTCAGTATAAAATAATTACCCTTGCCATTTTCATTATGGCACATCTGCCTTGGACATAAGAAACGAAATCCTGTGACTGACTTAGTTGCAATTAGCAAGTCATTCAGAAATCACATTCATCACTGTCATTTCAGAAGAGTCTAGAAGGAATTGCTTGTGCTATATTTAGCACGCATGAGAGCTGCAAAGTCCAGTCTGTTCATCTTTTTCACGTTTCTATTTGTTTGGAAAAGCTAGAAAGCTGTAGCCAAAAAGGGCAGGAAGGAAGGTTGTTTTTCAATACCCTTCTTCAGTTCAGCTGAGAACTCCTTTCTATGACTCAATAGTCAGTTCCAAATTACCACATTTTAAAAAAAATTTGGTTATCATGCTTGTATTTTCTTCATAGATGATATTACTACCTTAATTCATATCTATTAATCAATTTATTATTTATCTCCAGTCATTAAACTGATGGATCTCAGCAATCAGTGACTTATAGGTTCTGTTTACTGTTATATCCATTGCCCACATTCCTGGCACATGTCAGGCAACAAAATTCAATTATTGAATAACAAACAGCTTCCTGAAAAAAAGTCAGTTCAGTTTTTTTATTGTGGATTTTAAAAAAATCAACAGAATACTGGCCCTCATAGGTTATTTCTCCAGAAAAGAGTAATCTAATTTTTTCACAATAAAGAAGTTATCTTAAGTCTTGAGGTCTATATACATGGAGAGAGAGTAGCAATAGTGAATACATCTGGTGTCAAGTACAACTAAAATTATGTCATAGGGAGAATTTAGATTTATTCTACAGGAAAAACAGAGAATCCTGGGTAAAATTTATGGAGATATTGTTTAGCTTAGTATTATATTTGTTATTAATAAAGACACAGTTCTCTTTGAGAAAAAAAATAAAAATAGCCCCAGGGCCTGGAATTCTAGTAGGGCCTGAGTGCAGGTCTGTTTTTCCAACTAGATATAGTAATGAATAAAGTTATCAAGGATTGGAATGACTTTGTTCAGATTGTGACACATATTCCATTATTAAAAGTGAAAAAACAGAAGTTAGAATAGCTTTGTGCAGATATTCTAGAGAGAATAAAACACTGAATGGAAGATTAGACAATATTACTTCAAGATAACTTTAAATTCTTTGAAAGGGCCTAATATTATTTTTGATTAAAAAAAGTATTCAAGTAACAGAAAAAAAGTTTGGAGAAAAGAATACCCAGAAGAGTGCTACCTGAAATAATTTAAGAATAGAAATCTTTGATTATAAAATATTTCTGATTGCATGCTAATAAAATAAAGTACTTCCATGAGAAATAATTGAAGGCTAAATAGGACATTGTAACACTTTCAAATAGTAGAAAATATGGATGGGATATTTTTAACTTACTAATGATTAGTAAAATAATTGGGAAAAAAGAATTATGGAAAAATAACATGGCATTTTATATGGTAGGTAGCAAACATATCTTTCTTGTTACCTTTCTAATATTAATATAGATTTGAAATTATTTTGGTTAAAGGTTTTCACCAATTAGCTAAGTATCTAAAATGTTTTATTAAAATGAAATAAGATTATTTTGTGTATCACTATTTTAATTATTACAAATTCAATGTTCAATGCTCACTTTGAAAAATTCATTAAGCATGATTTAGGCTCGAGTCTGTATGTATGTTTATGGTAATAAAACTGACTTCCAATGTTTATTTGTTGTGCTGACAGCTTCCTCCATAAATAGTGTCATTGCTGTCTGTGGACCTTAATGTGGCACATTTGGTTGTTACATCTTACTTTCCCTATATACAACATCTTTTATGTAGATCTACAAATAAAATTAAATACACATAGATATATTTAAAATTTTAGCTTCACTAAATTCATTATATTACCTAAAATCCCCTCTTCGCACATTAGACATATTTTGTATTATACACAAAATGGCAGTAGGTTCAATACCTTAAAACTTTTAACCTAAATTCACTACTAGGCAGGAGTGTAGGTTCATAAAAGGAACTTAAACTAAAATAACATACAGTTTTTCTAAAGCAGGAAGAATATGTAAGGCAATTATATTCTCATCATTCCAAGATGAGATCTGTGCCATTCGGAAGGAAACACAATGCTAAATACAGAGAAAATATTTTGAAAATTGGATAGGATTTTCGTAAAGATTTCAAATAAAATAGAAAAAAAAATATTTCAACTTAAAAGTTGAAAAATGTTTTATTTATCAAAGTTTACCAAGTTATCTGTAAGATGATATAAGTATGTGTTTTGAATAAGTAGTAAAGAAATAACGAGACGAGATAGTCACCCACAGGCACAGATATTATCCTAAAAACTGTATTATTTGTAATTCTATCATTGAAAATGAAATTTTTTTATGTTCCGTTTGTATCTCTGTATGCAACTATATACTCTAGTTTTTTGTTTGTTTGTTTGTTTTGTTTTATAAAATCTGCATGAGAAGACTGCTTTCTTCTTTTTTGTTGGAATGGGGAGCTCATTATGTTGCCCAGGCAGATCTAGAAGCCTAGGACTCAAGCAATCCTTCTAACTCAGTCCAGCCTCCCAATTAGCTAGGATTACAAGCATACACAACAACACTCAGCAAAAATTGCTTTTTATTGGGAAACAGTAATTTTTTTTAATATTAATGTTAAGGTACTTAGTTGAAACCATGAAAACACCAGATATATGTTTTTGACATTGTAGGCTTTGAGATTTGAAAATTCACCTACCTCAGCCATTCAAGTTGTGTGACATTGGACAATCTCAGCTTCCTTATCTATATAATCTGAATAATAAAATTGCCTCTTTCAAATAATCATAGTTAATGTTAACTGAGTTTTTGCATAAAAAGTGCTTAGTTCAGTGTCTAATAGATACAAAATTTCTAATAAATGTTTTTAAAGTATATTCTTCTTAAATTTACTCATATACCTCTGAAACAGATCTCAAACAACCTCAAAATATCATAGCCAACATCCACACCAGTTGTTTAGAAGAGAAAATACACACACACACACACACACACAGTTTGTTTTTTCGTTTGAAAGGATACACTGTAGTTTCAAGTGTATGCCGTATAATTCTAATCACTTTAAAAGTTCATTCTGATACAATTAGTCTAATGGCTTACTTATTTAGGTAAAACCTTTACCAAACAGCCTTTTATCAAACATTGACTCTATGCAAGGCGACAAGAGTCAACAAAACAGACATTTTGTCTGCTATTATGGAGCCTTAAAGTCTAATGGAGGTGATTAGCCAAATATAGGGACCTCCAGTGAATAGTGATATAAAGTCAATAACTTTGAATTCAAGAATATTTATTTGATATGCTGAAACTACCCATTAAGGAAAAACATCACAATTAAGTTTTCATATAATTTTCCTGGAGTATTATTTCCTAGGTCTTTTCTAATATTTAAGTATTCATTTAAAAATCAAGCTATTTTAAGATTTGTATGTGCTACTATAAAACTAAGTTTCCAGGACATTTTTTTGGCAATTCCTAGGCTCATTCCTGAAACTGTGGGCTTGCTGCCATCAATTTTGTGGCACAGACTAACGCAAACAGACGTGAATAAGAGCAAAACTGATAGAATTTGGAAGACTCAAAAAAGAAGCCAATTTGTTTCAAGTTTGAGATTATTTTCTTATCTATAATTAATGCAAAGTCTGCCCCCTTATTAAAATAAGTGTTCTAGTGCCATTATTTGAAAGTACATTTGAGCTCTCTACAGATCATTAGGCTGTCACTCCTCTGGGATTCATATGATCACATCCAAATGATAACAGTTGCTTTGCTATCACTAGAAAATGAAAATGGGTACAAACATAATGCATCTTCACATTTCGAAATTAGGGAAGACATCTGGATGCACTTGCTCAGCTAATGAATAAAGGGAAAAATGGAAGAATAAAGGAAGGAGTGAAGGAAGAAAGGAGAGACTGGAGGGAGGGAGGGAGGGAGGGAGAGAGGAACGGAGGGAGGGAGGGAGAGAGGAAGGAAGGAAGGAAGGAAGGAAGGAAGGAAGGAAGGAAGGAAGGAAGGAAGGAAGGAAGGAAGGAAGGAAGGAAGGAAGGGGAGGGAGGAAGGAAGGAAGGAAGGAAAAGAAAAAGTGTCTAATTTTCTGTAATACGATTTAGTATTCAGCCCAATTCATTTTCTGGAGTTGGAGGCGGCTAAACATTGCTTAGTATCCCTCTTTAACTCACCAGCTAATTATGCAAACCTTTATATCCAAACAATGCAGAGGAAGGAAGACAGAATGATCTTCCAGACCATGAAAGGTTTGTTCATCCATCATACCAACAGTGTACTAAAGATCTTAGAGATCTTTTGTCTGGCGACTCTTTGACCTTTCAGCTGATGAATAACTGAAGATGTGCAATACGAAGAAATTACTAGAAGAGAACTGTGCACTGAGAATCAATTTATTTTCATGACTCTATCCAACTACTTTAGTGAAGTATTTAGGAGAGTGGGTTAAGTACACAAGCCTCTTTTAAATACTTATTAATTTTAAAATGTTCTCATAATATATAAAAATGTGCTTTAAGTGGGCACTTGATTCCCAGTTAGAAATTTAGGATTAAAAAAACACAGTACATCTCAGCAACGGTGAAAATTTTGATTTGGATTAAAATCAAATCTACATGAAGATTTTGATTTGGATTAAAAAGAGAAACATATTTCTGTGTGCTTAAGGCTTTTTTTTACTCCTTTTTATTTCCTGAGCAGAACAGAGCTTAACAACACTGATTGACAACATGAACAAGACTCTTCATTAGGACCTAGTAATAAAACAAATGATTAGAGTAAGGCAGGACTCCTGATACCAGAAATCACTCAAGAAGTCTCACCTTATATGCAGGGTTCAGTTTTGCATTTTTGTGTATATGTTTTTATTTCCCCTTAAAACAAAATGTTTCTTTCTTTCTTACGAGGCATCCACTTTGATAACACATGCCAAGCTATATTATATCATAATTGGTCTTTGCTTATTTCTAGTGATGAAGCCTCATCCCATATTTTTGCGTGAACTACAGCTGTTAATTTTTCTTAAAGTTTGAAAATTATGTGCAGCTGATATGTCATCTTCCTAGTATTTAACTGAAGTGTAATTTGTTCCTCTTTATTAGAGCTGAATAAAAATAAGTCTTTTTTATTTCCTAGAAAGTTTAGCACATTGAAATGTTTTGCCTTTGATCAAATTTGTGTACAGGATCATACAGATTATATATTTCCTGTAGGGTTATTCTCTCCTCCTCTCCTCTCCCTTTCTCTTCCCTTCTTTTTTCTCATAAAAACCTATATCCAAATTCTCCGTGAAGCTGAGAATGTATTCCAATCCACAAGTTAGGAATGATGAAACAGTAAAAGTTTAATAAGCCGCTTGGCCATGGACTCTTATAGCACAGTATATTTAAATACGAGAAATCTTCCTTAGTTAATTTCTGAATTTTTGCAAATTTCTAAGGTATGTTATTATAATCCTGTCCCTCTGGGTACCTTGATTCCTGCCTAAAAATAACAAACCTTATTATGTAACAAAAAAAAAAAAACTGAACAAACTATAATGAATCTAGGGAATTGTTTTTCAGTAATCACTTTTCTCATTTCTACTGTTAGCAATAGAAATATCTGGAGATGGGAGGAAGCAACTAATAAAAGTGAAGATTTAGATATTTGCATTACATATAATCTAAATTGTAAATAATCCTCTTATAGTCTCTATCCATAGCTGCATTATAATACAGTTCACATTGCTTTAGTAACTTTTTTCTGCCTTTATTACATCTTCCAGAAAACAAAAAGAATACAGTTATAAAGACCTTCTTAACAAACCATAGTAAGTCAAGATGGAGAATGTAAGTGGGCCTTGAAAACTCTTGAGTTAGATTTTAGTTTGTGAACAGGCTCAAGAGAAATTCATCTATAAAATGACGCCTCATTAGCAGATGAAGGAAGTTGAAGTCAAACGTTTTGCTATCTCATGGCACCTGAAGAATCAGTGTGAGTTTTTAGTCAATGTGAGTTTTAGAAAATTAATATTTACAAGACATTTTACTTTAACACATGAGAAAAGGTGAATTTCTCTTTTTTAATAAAGTGAAGTTTTTGTTTTAGAACTGATAGTGAATTGATCCAACATACATCCAAAGTTCTGAAAGCTACTCACTTCTCATTGCAAAAAGCATTTTTTCAATGTATACTTTCCTAGGTTTATTGTAGGCACTGGGCATGAATAAATAGAAAAGATTGATTTTTTCTGAAGCTCAAAATGTAAGTTTTTAATTTATATAATTTGGCATTGTTAGCAGTGTTTCATTTGTATCTTATAAAATAAAAATTTATATAAATGATATTTGTTCAGTTATTTTGGGTATTTCTAATATTCGAGTTACAGAATACATAGACAAACACACAGACGCACACACCCATTTGTCTGCTCTATAGGCTGAAAACCTGTGTGCCTCCAAAACTCGTATGTTGAAATCCTAACTCCCAATGTGATGGTATTAGGTAATACTGTGTGCGGAACTGGTAGGTTCTTGGTCTCACTGACTTCAAGAATGAAGCCGCGGACCCTCGCGATGTTACAGTTCTTAAAAACAGTGTGTCCGGAGTTTGTTCCTTCAGACGTTCAGATGTATCTGGAGCTTCTTCCTTCTGGTGGGTTCGTGGTCTCACTATCAGAAGTGAAGCTGCTGTAGACCTTCATAGTAAGTGTTAGAGCTCTTAAAGGCAGCATCGTCTGGAGTTGTTAGTTCCTCCCGGTGGGTTTGCGGTCTCGCTGGCTTCAGGAGTGTAGCTGCAGACCTTGGCAGTGAGTGTTACAGCTCATAAAGGCAGCGTGGACCCAAAGAAACAGCAGCAGCAAAGTTTATTGCAAAGAGCCAAAAAATAAAGCTTCTACGCTGCAAAAGGGGACCGGAGTAGATTGCCACTGACTGATTGGGGCAGCCTGCTTTTATTTGCTTATCTGGCCCCACCCACATCCTGCTGATTGGTCTATTTTATAAAGAGCTGATTGGTCCATTTTGACAGCATGCTGATTGGTGTGTTTACAATCCTTGAGCTAGACACAGAGTCACAGAGTGCTAGTTAGCTAGATACAGAGCACCAACCAGTGTACTCACAAACCCTGAGCCAGACACAGAGTGCTGACTGGTGCATTCACAAACCCTGAGCTAGACACAGAGTGCTGATTAGTGCATTTACAATCCTTGAGCTAGACAGAGTCACAGAGTGCTAGTCCTCCAAGTCTCCACTAGGTTAGCTAGATACAGAGTGCTGATTGGTGCACATACGATCCTCCACCTAGATATAAACATTCTCCAAGTCCCCATCCAGTTCAGGAACCCAGCTGACTTCACCCAGTGGATCCTGCACAGGGGCTGCCGGCAGAGCTGCCCGCCAGTCCCGAGCCGCCCCTGCACTCCTCAGCCCTTGGGCTGTGGATGGGACCAGCTGCCACGGGGCACCGCAGAGAAGGAGCTCAGACATGGCGGGCTGCAGGTCCCGAGCCCTGTCCCGCCAGAAAGCAGCTAAGGCCGGGTGAGAATTTGGCAGGCCGGCACTGCTGGGGGACCCGGTGCAACCTCTGCAGTTGCTGGCCCGGGTACTGAGCCCCTCACTGCCCTGGGCTGGCGGAGCCAGCTGGCCGCTCCGTGTGCTGTGCCCCCGAGCCCGCGCCTGCCCGTGGGAACTCGCACTGGCCCGCGAGTGCAGCCCGCAGCCCCGGTTCCCACCTGCGCCTCTCTCGCCACACCTCCCCACGAGCAGAGGGAGGTGGCTCTGGAATCAGCCAGCCCAGAGAGGGGCTTCCACGGTGCCGTCGAGGGCTGAAGAGCTCTTCAAGCGCTGCCAGAGTGGTCGCCGAGGCCGAGGAGGCGCCAAGAGCGAGGGCTGCTAGCACGTTGTCACCTGTCATTAGGAGGTGAGGCCTTGGGAAGGTGATTAGGTGGTGAGGGCAGAGTCCTCATGAGTGAGATTAGTGCTCTTATATCACAGATCTAAAATAGCTCCCTTCTCCCTTCTATGTGAGGACACAGCAAAAAGACTGCTGTCTATGAACCAAGAAGTAAGCTCTCTCATCAGACACCAAATTTCCCAGTGCCTTGATTTTGAACTTCCCAGCTTCCAGAATATGAGACATCAATTTCTGTTGTCTGTAAGCTATCCAATTTATGGTATTCTGTTATATCATCCCAAGCAGACTATGATAGCTTGCGTATATGTGTAAGTATCCAAAGAAAAAATACATTTTTCTTTTATCTTTAAAGATTTATCTTAGAAGCTTGTAGAAAACCATGAAATACAAGGTTTTATAAAACTAACAAATTACCCAGGACATTGCTTTGTGGATTAAAATGGAACCAGCATGATTAAATTACTCGTAATGCATTCGTGAGTTAATACTAACTTGCTCTAATAAAATTCAATGGATATTAAACTCATTTTATTTGGGTATATAGTTAATAAATATTATAATTAATTTAATTTAATAAATCTGTGGTTTTTTTGTTTTTTTTTTTTGTTTTTGAGATGGTGTGTCACTCTGTCGCCCAGGCTGGAGTGCAACGGCACAATCTCGGCTCACTGCAACTTCTGCCTCCCAGGTTCAAGCAATTCTCCTGCCTAAGCCTCCAGAGTAGCTGGGGCTACAGGTGCACACCGCCATGCCTGGCTAATTTTTTGTAATTTTAGTAGAGATGGGGTCTCACCATATTGGTAAGGCTAGTCTCAAACTCCTTACCTCAGGCGATCCACCCGCCTTGGCCTCCCAAAGTGCTGGGATTACAGGAGTGCACATGGTAAAAAATAGTTTGCATGTGAGAAAATGAAAAGTTATCACAGGGTGTCTGATTGCCACAACATATAGTTATTGGAAGCAGAATTTCACATTATTTGGTTTGGAGTACTGTTTTTCTTGAAAGTATAGAAATTGTCATCTGTGAACTATTTCCCATGTGGTAGTAGTTTTTAAACATGAACATCTACTGTGAAGGACGAAGAGGTAACCACACATCAGTTGTGATGTTTCTTACTTATTGTACCCATCTGCACACTATGAGTCAGGCACAATTTCAGGTTGTCAACAAAACAATCAAATGATAGTTTGAATGAGACTTCTTAGCCTCTCATGAGAAAAAGGAAAAAGGACAGCTAAAGTACATAGAACAATATGAGGTGATAAACACTGACTACTTCAATTTGGTTCCCGAGGAAGGTCTGTCTGAAGAGATGGTAGGACGAGAATAGGACAAGGAGCTATGCTTTGGGGAAATATAGGCATTGTATATCCTATGAATTGTTATATTGCATTATGTGTGTTTTTAAATATTATAGCTGTATTGAAATTTGTAAATTGAGTAACATTGTTAATGTAACTGGGAGAACATTACATTTAAGAACTTAAGACCTAAAGCCATAAAATTACCAGAAGAAAACATAAGGAAAACACTATAGGACACTGATGTAGGCAAAGATGTTATGGCTAAGACTGTAAAAGCACAGGTAACAAAATCAAATTTAGACAAATGGGACGGTATTAAACTAAAAAAGTCTTCACCGCAAAGGAAACAATCAACAGAGAAAAGACACAACCTCCAGAATGTGAATAAGTATTTGAAAATCAATAAAAGACATTGTTTATAGGAAAAGTAAGATAAAACAACCAAATATGCCACTTTAAGGTGCTCAGACAGCAATGATACTACTTTTTGGAGGAAGATGTCAGCACAACAAACATTTTAAATCAGTTTTTATTGCAATACACATACATACAGAATTGAGCCTATATCATGTGTAATGAATTTTTCAAAGTGAGCATCTAAGAACACTGAATTTGTAACCATTAAAATGGTGATACATACAAAATAATCTATTTTATATTAGTAATCCATTTCAGAATCTTAATTGGTGAAAACCTTTGACCAAAATAATTTCAAATCTATATTAATATTAGAGAGGTAACAATAAAGATATGCTTGCTACCTTCCTCATATAATGGAATGTTGTTTTTCAATAATTTTTTTCTCCCAATTATTTTACTAATCATTACTAAGTAAAAATATCACATTCATGTTTTCTATTATTTGGAAGATTTATGATGTCTCATTTCAGTCCTCAAATATTTCTCATGGAAGCATTTTATTTCATTAGCATATGATCAGAAGTATTTTATGATCAAAGATTTTTTTATTCTTAAATTGTTTCAGTTAACTGTTTTCTGGGTAATTTTTCCTAAAAGAAAATTTCTGTGACTTAAGTTTTTTTTTTTTTTTTTTTTGGTCAAAAGTAATATTATGCCCTTTAAATGAATTTGAAGTTACCTTGAAATAATATTGTCTAATCTCCTATTCAGTACAAAGCTATTCTAACTTCTGTTATTTTTTCATTTTTAATCATGGAATGTGTGTCACATTCTAGACAAGGTCATTCCAATAAAAAATACAAGTTAAATAAAAACTTGTGGATCTAATTGAAATGCAGAGATTCTATCAATAAAATCAGGAGTAACAGCAAATTTCCAACTGCCTACTTACCATCTCCATTTGGATGTAAGATTTAACACGTGAACTTAACATGTGAACTCTTTATTTTATTTTATTTTATTTTATTTTATTTTATTTTACTTTATTTATTTTTTGAGACAGTGTCTTGCTCTGTCACCCAGTCTGGAGTGCAGTGGTGAGATCTCAGCTCACTGCAACCTCCGTCTCCCAGGTTCAAGCCATTCTCCTGCCTCAGCCTCCCAAGTAGCTGGGATCACAGGCATGTGCCACCATGCTCGGCTAATTTTCGTATTTTTAGTAGAGACAGGGTTTCACCATGTGGGCCACGCTGGTCTTGAACTCCTGACCTCAAGTGATCTGCCTGCCTTGGCCTCCCAAAGTGCTGGGATTACAGGCATGAGCCACCATGCCCAGCCATGAACTCTTGATATTGCATTCCAAACATGCTCTTCTTGCAGTCTTTCCTATCTCAGCAATGTCAACTACATTCATTCTTCCAGTTTCTCAGGCCAGAATCTTTGAAGTCAACCTTGCCTGCTCCTTTCCTCTTTAATCTATCGGCCTAGTAACAACTCTACCTACAAAATATATGTAAGATCTAATTCTTTCAATTTCTGCCACTACTACTCTAGTTCAAGTAACCATCAACTCTCACATAAACTATTTTAGTAGCCTCCTAATTGGTCTTCTTGAACCATCTGTAGTTTATTCCCAACATTACAGACAGATGATTTTTTAAACAATGTAAATGAGATCTTATAGTTTCCTTTTTTTCCCCACCCCCCAAGATGGAGTCTTGCTCTGTCACCCAGTCTGCAGTGCCATGGCGTGATCTTGGCTCACTGCAACCTCCACCTCATGGGTTCAAGCCATTCTTCTGCCTCAGCCTCCTGAGTAGCTGGGATTATAGGGGCCCACCACCATTCCTGGCTAATTTTTGTATTTTCATTAAAAACGTGGTTTCACTATGTTGGTCAGGGTGGTGTTGAACTCCTGACCTCGTGACCTACCCACCTCGGCCTTCCAAAGTGCTAAGATTACAGGCGTGAGCCACCATGCCTGGTCAATCTTGTTCTTTCTTTGTGCAAACCCTCCAATTCCTCCCTCTCTTACTCTGAGTAGACACAAAATACTTTTGAAGACACACATGGCACTAAGTAATGTGACTTTACTGTCCCCTCTCCAACTTCACCTCCTACACTCATTCCCTTCCTGCCTCTATTCTAGTCACACTGTCCCCCCTGCTTTCCTTGGAAAACTCTAAGCAAACATTTTTCTCATGATCATTGTTTTCCATCCCTTCTGCTGAAATACTATTTCCCCAAACAACTGTTTGACTCATCCCTTTTCTCCTCTTCACTTCATTTTCTATTAAATATTACAAAGCTTCCTTACCCAGAGCTACAGAAAGTCAAGTTTAATCTTCCAGTCTGCGAAATTGGTCCAAGATTTCTCTCACCAGTCAGAAGTTTAGGGTCCGCATGGCTACCTTCACTTCAGACTAGCTGTTTACAAATATGGAGTCCCTTTGGACTCCATCAGATTTTATAACTCACAAGAGCTATTCATAGAACTCAGGAAAGCCCTGTAATTACAATTACAGTTTTCTTATAACAAAAATATATAAATTAGAACTAGCTGAGGATGAGACACGTAGAGCATCTTGGACTTAGAATGTTCCAAATGCAGAACTTCTCTGTTCTCAGAGATCTATTATCTTCACGACATCTATTGTGCTTATGTATCTATGGAGTATTGCCAATCTAAGAAGCTCACCTGAGCTTTGCATCTCTAGTTTTTATTGGGATTTTATTATTATGTATAGGCAAGATGGATTGAATCATTGCTCGCATGGTTAAAATCACTCTTCAGCTCCTTCCCCTCTGTGGAGGTCGGGATGATATCACATAGCTAAAAGTCTCATCCCTCTAATAACATGGACGGTATTTCTGGCAGGGCTAGTTCCTACCCTAAGATGATCAGTGTGGCCATCCCCACCCTGAGTCATTTCATGAGCCTCAGTTATTATATACTCACCATAAGGCATCATGTTAGCATAAGCTATCATGTATAACACAATATTCCAAGTGTTTAGAGATTACATTGCAAGAACAAGAGATAAACGACAATCAGATGTTTTATTATGGACTCCCTCACCATCCCCCTGCCACACACACACTGATACTTACTCACCTGCCATTTCTATTTATCCCCATTCCTCATTTTATTATCACTAGCACTTGGTATCATCTGACATATTACATCATTTCTTTATTTATCTTATTTCTTGTCTTTCTCATCAAATAAAAATGGCAAGATCTGTTTTGTATTTGTTGAATCTCTTATCACTCAAATAATACCTGACCTAGTACACACTTTATAAATATTGGTTGAACGAATGAATGAATCTGTTTTCTAAATTTAGGTCTTCTTATAGCCCTTCTATTCCTTATATTAAAATAGAATTTCATTTAAGTGACATGGAATGGAATTTATAAATATTTTAACGTTTTAAAACTTTTTCAATATATTTTCTTCAAACCTCTTATGGCAGTGAAAGATTTCATCTAGACTTTTAATATATAACCATTAACTATAGCTTCATTTTACTAGATTTTAAAGCTAATTAAAATACATTCTCTCAAAAACTACTATAGCTTACTTAGAAATAACTGTCTCTGAATTCCTAAGGATAATTTTAATTCTCATTTTAGGCTTGGGTAGGCAATCCTAGGATTCTATAATTCCAAGAAAACTTTATTTTTGAAGCTAGATGCAAAATTTTTCTTCATATCAGGGCATCCTGAATCAATCGATGTCTTTTCCTTTAATCTGTTCATAAAATGAGTTATCAACTGTGTGCTCAAATATAAATGGCAAGCAATTTTCTGTAACACAGATGTTAAAGAAAGATACTCTCTGCTTTTTTTGTTGTTAAATTAGCTGTGTCTTAAAACCTTTCAAAACTACATATGAAGAAAATTCTAAGGGGTGATCTATAGAGCATTTTGGTATACTACAAAGTAGAAAAAGAACCTGATACTGATAAAAATAGAGCATATACAACTTCATGGAAAATTTTAATTATTACTATTTTGAAGTCTTTATTTTGTGAAGAGAACAAAAACTTCTTTGAGAAACAGCAAAGTCAAGATGTTTAAATTGATCTTATGACTTTGAGATTTAAAAATATAATGCTTTGGAATTGTGTATAGTGGAAATATGTTGTATTTCACAAAGTGTTTAATTGATACAGACAGAAAGAATTGTCTCTCTTGTTACTTTGTAAGTCATGGAGATTTCTTCAAATTATAGAATAAAATACTTCATCACTTCAATAGCTATTTCAATCTTTTGAAAACTGTATCCACATCTACAGGCAAAGGACTTTTATTATCTCTAAATTACAATTTGGTATGTCATGAGTTATTTCATAGGATAAAGTTTGTTAAATGAACACCGGCAGTGCTTTGCTCTTGAACTCAAGTACAAGTCAGCTCTGTTTAAGTCGCCATTCACAGAGGACAGAAATGAATGTGCAGTTAAAATGGTGATATAAGTAAATTGGAGCAGAATTAGAAGAAAAGTGGGCAATTTAGGAACATAAGAATTGCTGTACTGAATCAGACCATCGGTTCTCCTGGTTTAATATCCAACCTCCAGCAGCTGTACTTGTTAGTTTCTACAGCTTTAAAAGAAAGAAAAAAGACTACATAATTTACCTAGACAAGTGTGCCATCTGTGATCTGGAGAAATTTTCTTCTTGATCTCTCTCAAATAATACCCTAAAGCAGGAGGTTTCAACCCTGCTATGATATTGGTTTAGCTTGACTAGCTCTGATTATTAATAATTCTTATTAAAATATCCCATTCCTCCATAAAATAAACTAGTACATCAAGAAACTATTTGTCTCTAAAGCTCCTGAATTCATGGTTGAACATGTCTGCATCTGTGATAAATTATGAATATATGGTGCGTATTCAATATAAGTTCTTGATGGCAAAAATCTGCCTCTTGATAACCATACTTTTACTTCTCCTTCCAAATTCTACTGGAGTTAGAGACTTTGGCTAAACAAAACAAAGCAAAACAAACTTAAATCTGCTCATACTACTCCAAAATTTCTATCTATTAATAATATACAGAAGATATCTGAATGATGAAGGATTTTTTGTGTTGAACTTTTAGAAAAGTTCAACTAAAGTTTTTCTTATATGATTTTGCATAAGGTTGAATAAGAGCAAGGAATGAATTACTTATCTTTGTCACTTTAATCTTTAGTTTATGTTAGAGAAGGCTGGAAAACTTTATAGTTTCTTGATTATTCTAAATACTCACCTTGAGATCAATATTTCTAAAATATTATGCTCACACTAGCCATTTAGTCAAAAGTTCCTCAAGAGTCGTAAATGCCTACAAATTCGATTCTAAACAATTTTCCAGGGCTGTTAGACCTAATGTAATAACACTAATATGTTAAGTACATAAATTCAATGGTATCTCCTTTTATCCTAGAATTCAACAAAACTAGTTTTTTCATTATTATTTGAACTAAGAAGTAGATTAATCATTAATGTCTATGTTAATTCTATCCCTCTTTCTAGCTTTCCCAGCTTTCCTTTCTAGTTCAGTTCCTTATTTTCTCTCTTTCAGTCAGATTCCCATTCCATAAGGTAATTTCCTTTCAAGTATGTAATTACTGCTCCCTCTTCTGAACAATTTGTGGCCTCTTTTTTAGGCTTGGCTTATGTTGTCTTATGTTGTAGTTCTTTGTTACCCTGAGTTTTCATGCTTATAAATTCCCTGAGGAAAACTTTGTGTTTCATATTTATATTTCTAGGGCCTAGATCTGTGTCTAACTCATACTAATAACAAAGATATGTTATAAGGAAATCTACAGATGTAGTGACTGTGTAGAGCCACTTAAAAAAAAACTCTGAGTTCCTACTTGTGTGACCTTGGCATTAATATATTATTGAGTGCTATAAAGGTATCAATGAGCTCAACACTATAGATATTGAAAAGAAAAGTCGACAATTATCCATTTTCAAATCACAACTATAAATATGGAAAATATCATGAAAAGATAATATAAAAGTTTTGAATGAGTTTAGACACATAAAATTGGAAAATAAAAGAATTCCAAGCAGAAGTAACAGCTGGAGCAGAGAAGAAATGAAAAAAAGAGGGATTTACTGGGGAACTCTACCTAATTCCTATTGGTTGGGTTTATAAAAAGAATATCTGAAAATAAACTTGGAAATATGGGTGGTACCATGTTCATTAACCTTAATATGAAACCACTGAAGAATTATTGAAAGATTTTTAATTGGTAAACAGATCTAGGAGATGTTAGACAAATTTAAATGTGGGACTGAAAGAAGTTTCCTGGAGTAATGAGATTATTACATAATAAGATTTGTAATTAAACTTGGTATTAAACTCAGGCAGTATTAATAAGAGTATATAGAATGAAATAGATATAAAAGATGTGTAAGTGATATGATTCCTTATTGTGAAATGATTGGGTCTAAGATAAGGTAAGAGAATGAAACAAAAGTAGCACCACCCTTTGAGCACGTTTAAGTGTGAATGAAGATATATTTTATTGAAATAAAAAATTTTTTCTTCCAATATGTTAAGTAGAAATGCATATAAAAAATTCAACTTTAAATTTTAATTCTTACAATTTTAAATAACATAGCGGTTCTCAGTTCTAAAACCACTAAGCCCAGTTCACTTACGTTTCATATCATCAATATATATCCACATTTTTTCTGTCTTAAACTCTTTAAAGCTCTTGTGAACACTGTTAGAAAACAATATTCTTTTTAATCTAACAATGATTTCAATTTTACTATAATGTCTCTATTTTATTATTTAGGAATCCAAATGGGACTCATAATAATAGCACAAAATGGCCTGTCTTCAAAAGCACTGAACAAAAATATCTAACCTTGAATACAGAGTCATCAAGAATATTGACTAAACTACGTGCTCAGCAATGCCGATTCTGGACATCATTTTTTCCAAAAGTCTTGGAAATGACAGGTGTGTGTGTTTTAGTGTTTGGTTATTTAAAAGATGATGGTTTATGTAAAAAAGGGATGAAGTATACTCTCCAAGGCATGATGATGGAGTTACTGTATGTATCTCTGACTTTAAAATAACTTGATTTAATGAATACATTATTTTTAAGACTTTCTTCTATCAAGTTTAGATATGTTTTGAACTCTTACTATATAAGCAGTACTTTAGTAGTTAAATAAAGAAAACTAAAATATAAATTTCACCCCGTGGAAATATAAAGTAGAAAAAGGAAACTAAAATAGAACCCTACTTGTTATTCAGAAAATCTTTATGGAATTAATTAATGAGCAAAGAAATAAATATATCAATCATAATGTATAGAACTAAAAAAAAGTATGCAAAAATTGGTAAAACAAATGTTTTAATAAATAATATAACCTTGATTTAAAGGGAGAAAAAAACTCCAAAGTTTACATATTTAAAAACACAATGAAAAATTTCTAAATATTCTGAACTTGGAAATATTTATCTAAGAGCACACACACACATTACAAAATATAATATTATATAATATTACATATTATAAACAAATAGTTATTTAGTTAACTAGTCTTCAGGAAGTGATTGATGAGAAATATGTAAGGAAATACTATCAAAATTTGTTCATTTATTATCTCAATATTCATTATTAAGAAAATATTCAATCCACTTGAGTGATCAAACATGTGTCACCTTAGTTTGATCTTCTCTGACAAATATGACATATATCCAACTCACTGTCTAATATTTAAAATTTCTGTTGTTTATAATCCATGTGGTTCCTTAAGTGTACTTTCTAAAAGTAATTTTCAGCCATCAGACATATTGCTGGTCAGGTCCTTCAGAGTTTGCTATTCTTTTCATCATGATGCTCTGTAATTTTCAGGCTATACGTTAGGTATCACAATACAGTAGATGTTTTCCATTTCTTGTTTAGATAAGTTAGGGGCTAGTTTCAGCAAACATGGGCATCTCAGAGCTGTATTTGATTGTTTCATATGCCTTTGGATCATCAGACATTACTCACCAAAATTATAATAATGTACTCCATCTGCTTAGGAAATGTTTCTGATACACCAGTGATCTGCGTATTACCAAATGTTCTGTGACATAATATATAACTAGAGATGGGATTCTGCTTCTCTTGGCAGAGCAACAGTGCCATCCTTGTGTCCTCCGGGTGTAAATAACGATGAGGTAACTCATTAATCTGCCAAGAGACCCAAAGAGATACTATGATTTATCGTATCACATACTACATATTCTTAATCTTTATTTAAAATATTTTTATATGAGAGGGTTATAATTTGAGATAAAATTAGTGGGTTATTTTAAGTGACTTATTTATTATAAGCCAAGCTGAGCCATTCTGGTTGAATCATATATGATCTATTGCAATTTATGTGATGATACAATAAAATTTGAATGTCAGCATTTTTAAAAACTATCCTTCACAAATTTCTGTTTCCAAGTACTTACCTGTCAGAAAGCAGATTAAATAAACAAACTCCAAAGTTTTTGGCCAGCTGCCGCTATTTCCCATACAATGTTGAACAAATTACTAGCTTGTGTAACACTGAGCTCTATGGAAATATTTATCTAGCTGTGGTCTAGGACCATGCATAAGGTTGGGTTCAGTGTGTCTTGAAAATATAATTTTGTATTATACCATTTTTTCTAATTAATTCTCCCATAATAAGGTTTTCATATTAGATATATTTTATAATTTTAAAGTAAATGCATGATAGGATTATTGTAACATGTATTCATTAGTAATAAAAATGTTACATTTGAACAAAGTCAGTTTGAAGTTAGAAGGATTTATGTTTTATAAATAAATAGTTTGGACAGATTAAAAAGATTAAGGGCCCATGTTCTTGCCATACCTTACATTTTTCAAGTCACAAAACTTCAAATATTTTAATCTTTAATGTTTTGAGAATGGGTTATTCAGATGACCTGGGCTAAAGTTTTTGGAATTTTTTTTTAAAGCAACTTTATACGTAAAGAAAAATTTCAAAGAATAGCTACTAGCTGGCTTTCTTAAAAGGAAAAATGTTTACGTTACTCAAGATGGAAGCCCAATAAGCTTTGTAAGTACCACCTCAGCAGTAGTTTACATTTGAGCAATAAATGTTCTCAAATAAAATGATCCTTCAGACGTGCTTAAATACACAAATTCTAACGTTTACTTTCAGACCATACTTCAGCACACGGCTATGCTGTTATTGCATACACCTGCAAGAAATAAAATTCACAATATTTATTTCAAATGTTACAAATTCAGATTTACACAAGAATATAACTATTCAATATTACAATCTCATACCTATTTGAAAAAAGAAAAGGAAGTAGAAAAATGACCCATTGTCAAGGATAATAATATTTTTTTCACTAAAAGTGGAAGGGTAAATTTATTTAAAGAACAAAAGTCCTTCATTTTATCCCAATGAAGAAAAAACAGATCCAGTAATTCTTCCTTTGACCTTTGAATAAATCGTGCTTGCCAACACTAAAAACCACGTGTAAATTTAAGGGCCAAAATACCCTTTGGACTGGTTACTTTGAGAGTCATTTACTGCTATTTGCTAATCAGCAAGACTGTCAGTCAAAGATGAGGGAGTGCAAAGGTGATTTAGAGAAAATAATGATACTAGCTTATTGTCTTAATATGCCTGAATTATAAATTCCTCATTAAAAGCAAAACTAAACAAATAAACAAGTGGCTTTAAATAACTTAGTAATCAAGTTAAATTAACTGTTTCACTTTAAATTACATGAAGTCTTCACAAAGCCTAGCCTGAGTTTATACTGGTTCACTTTATGATCTTACCCCATACTCAAAATTACAACAGAACAATTAATGATTGAGATTTATTGCATAAAGAAGTATGCATTCCGTGACAAGTTTAATAACTGATCAAAAACAGAAAAATAATAATGTGATGGAGACAGAAGAGATTTTCAGTGAACACTCAAATACATGAAGAATGTTGTTGTTGTGTCTTAATTATGATGGCAAACATAATTAAATATCAGTATAATCTCTTCTATCTTCACGTCCACTAGCAATTATGGGTTAATTCGCCTCTGCATTCTCTTCTGCTAGGGTCTGAATGTTTGTGTCCCCCTAAAATTCATATGTTGACATCCTAATCACTAAGGTGCTGGTATTAGAAGGCAAATCCTTAGAGAGGTCATGAGTTCATGGAGACAAAGCCCATTCAAAAGGGATTAATGCTCTAAAAAAAAAAAAATCCTGAGAGAACTCCCCCATTCCTCCATGTGAGAACGTAGCAATGAGACTGCCACCTATGAACCAGAAAACAGGTCATCATCAGACACCAGTCTACTGTTGCTTGATCTTAGATGGAAGTCTAATCTGCTAGAAAGCATCCTCAACTGTGAAAAATAAATTTCTGTTGTACATAAGCTACCCAGTGTATGATGTTTTATTATGGCAGTGTGAATGGACTAAAATATTTTCTAATTCCTTAGACTTTATTAAATAGACTTGGCTCTGGTGAAAATTTACTCAGTGTCCTTTTTGGCTAGACAAAACACAACAACCACACACACAAAAAAACTTATCATTATTATTTTCACAGGAGAGAAAACAATTTTTTTTTTCAAATAAGACAATACATGCAAAACAAAGATCACAAAGAAGTGAACTAAAAAAATTATGCCAATATGTTTATAAATTTACTATTTCACAAATTGCCTTCCATGACTCTTCCCTTCTCTTTACCCTGTGAGACATTAAACAAAAAACTGATTCCCATCTTTTCTATCGCCCCAAAACCCACACACACAAAGCAAGTTGTCTCTGTTTTACAATCACAAGACTTGGTGACATTTGAAATAATTTTAAAGCAGTGAAATCATTCATATTACTGAGTTGGTTAAAAAGGATATTATTGTTGATTTAAAATTGGGCATAGAAAACTGAAGAATAAAAATATAACAGATTAATAGGTCATATGTATCAAGGTGAATATATATATATGTAATGTATTCATACTTATATGTAGAGCCTCTAACTTCTTATTAGATTTATGTCCTATTAATATGCTTTGAAAATTTATACTAAAACTACTAGCCTAGGTATAAAGTACTATCCTTTTTCCAAGGAATTCTCAGGTCAACAATATGAGTAGCTACATTTAGTTATGCACATTGTATCATACAAATTCACATTTTCTGTGTGTGTTTACCACTCATCCATTAGGCAATTATTTTTAGAAAATAAAAACTTTATTATTTTTCATACCACATAAAAATTTATAATCTGCCAGCTTTTAACTGTTTTATGCATACTGAGCCATTTGGTCTTTTGCAGAATTTTCTTTATTTTTTTATATACTTTAAGTTCTGGGATACATGTGTAGAACGTGCAGTTTTGTTACATAGGTATACGTGTGCCATGGCGGCTTGTTGAGCCTATCAACCCGTCGTCTAGGTTTTAAGCCTCGCATCCATTAGCTGTATGTCCTAATGCTCTCCCTCTCCTCACTCTTCATCCCCGACTGGCCCCAGTGTGTATTGTTCCCCTCCCTGTGTCCATGTGTTCTCATTGTTCAGCTCCCACTTATGAGTGAGAACAGGCGGTGTTTGGTTTTCTGTTCCTGTGTTAGTTGTGTTAGTTTGCTGATGATGGTGGCTTCCAGCTTCATCCATGTCCCTGCAAAGTACATTATCTCATACCTTTTTATGACTGCATAGTATTCCATGGTATATATGTACCACATTTTCTTTATCCAGTCTGTCATTGATAGGTTTTTGGGTTGGTTTCATATCTTTACTATTGTAAATAGTACTGCAATAAACATACATGTGCATGGGCTTTATTTATTTATTTGAGACAAAATTTCACTCTTGTTGCCTAGGCTGGAGTACAATGATGCGATCTCGGCTCACTGCAACCTCCATCTCCTGGGTTCAAGCAATTTTCCTGCCTCAGCCTCTGGAGTAACTGGGATTGCAGGCATATGCCACCACACCCAGCTAATTTTGTATTTTTAGTAGAGATGGGGTTTCTCTATGTTGGTCAGGCTGATCTCGAACTCCCGACCTCAGGTGATCTGCCTACCTTGGCCTCCCAAAGTGCAGGGCTTACAGGCGTGAGCCACTGCACCTGGCCATGCATGGTTTATAGTTGGATAATTTATATTCCTTTGGGTATACACCCAGTAATGGGATTGCTGGGTCAAATGGTATTTCTGGTTCTAGATCCTTGAGGAATTGCCACACTGTCTTACACAATGGTTGAACTAATTTACATTCCCACCAATAGTGTAAAAGCATTCCTATTTCTCCACAGCCTCACCAGTATCTACTGTTTCTTGACTTTATAATAATTGCCTTTCTGACTGGTGTGAGATGGTATCTCATTGTGGTTTTGATTTTTATTTCTCTAATGATCAGTGATGTTAAGCCTTTTTTCGTATGTTTTTTGGCAGCATAAATGTCTTCTTTTGAGAAGTGTCTGTTCGTATCATTTGCCCAATTTTGATGGGGTTCTTTGCTTTTCTCTTATAAATTTGTTTAAATTCCTTGTAGATTCTGGATATTAGACCTTTGTCAGATGGATAGATTGCAAAAATTTTCTCTCATTCTGTAGGTTGTCTATTCACTCTGATGATAGTTTATTTTGCTGTGCAGAAGCTCTTCAGTTTAACTATACCCACATTTGTCAATTTTGGCTTTGGCTGCAATTGCTTTTGGCATTTTTGTCATGAAGTCTTTGCCCATGCCTTTGTCCTGAATGGTACTGCTTAGGTTTTCTTCTAGAATTGTTATTATTTGAGGTTTTACCATCAAGTTTTTAATCCATCTTGAGTTAATCTTTGTATAAAGTGTAAGGAAGGGGTTCAGTTTCAGTTTTCTGCATATGGCTAACCAGTTTTCTCAGCACCATTTATTAGATAGGGAATCCTTTCCCTATTGCTTGTTTTTTCAGGTTTGTCAAAGAACAAATGGTTGTAGATATGTGGTGTTATTTCTGAGGTTTCTGTTCTGTGTCATTGGTCTATATGCCTCTTTTGGTACTAATACCATGCTGTTTTGGTTACTGTAGCCTTGTATAGTTTGAAGTCAGGTAGCGTGATACCTACAGCTTTGTTCTTTTCATTTAAGATTGTTTTGGCTATGCAGGCTCTTTTTTGGTACCATATTAAATTTAAAGTAGATTTTTCTAATTCTGTGAAGAAATTCAATGGTAGTTTACTAGGAGTAGCATTGAATCTATAAATTAATTTGGGCAGTAAGACCATTTTCATGATATTGATTCTTCCTATCCATGAGGATGAAATGTTTTTCCATTTATTTGTGTACTTTTAGTTCTTTGAGTAGTAGTTTGTAGTTCTCCTTGAAGAGGTCTTTCACATCCTTTGTTAGCTGTGTTCCTACATATTTCATTTTCTTTGTAGCAATTGTGAATGGGAGTTCATTCATGATTTGGCTCTCTGCTTGTCTATTATTGGCATGTAAGAATGCTTGTGATTTCTGCACATTGATTTTGTATCCTAAGACTTTGCTGAATTTGCTTACCAGCTTCAGGAGGTTTTAGGCTGAGATGATGGGGTTTTCTAAACATAGAATCATGTTGTCTACAAACAGAGACAACTTGACTTCCTTTCTTTTTATTTGAATACCCTTTCTTTCTCTTGTCTGGTTGCCCTGGCCAGAACTTCCAATATTGTGTGAATAGGAGTGGTGAGAGAGGGCATTCTTGTCTTGTGCCGGTTTTCAAAGGGAATGTTTCCAGCTTTTGCCCATTTAATATGATATTGGCTATGAGTTTGTCATAAATAGATCTTATTAGTTTGAGATACGTTCCATCAATACCTAGTTTGTTGAGACTTTTTAACATGAGGGGATGTTGAATTTTATCGAAGGCCATTTCCCTTGCAGAATTTTCGAAGTTTCTTTTCCTAGAGAGTGGAAAATGTACTCGCATCCATAGTACGAGATTAATATGTTGTCAAAATTACAATGAGTATGAGTAATGCTGGTATAATCCCCTCTCCAAAATAGCACTTAACATTTTTCTTAAAGCCAACACAAGTATTTTGCAGGTTCGGAGGGCGACTGGTTTGCAAAATATTTATTAATGAAAACTAATGTGAAGTGTTCCTAATAGCAATTATCCATGAAAATATAAAAAATGGAAAGAGAAAAAAAAATTCTAAGTAGACATTTGTGGTGGTTTTAAATGGGTCATCTTTCCTAGGTAGTTGACAGTTAACTAGTTTCTGAATGTTTTTCAGGACATCTTATCAGATGTATAACAAGATACCTAATAGAAATATAATTTATCTTTTAAAAAATCTTTTTTGTCAACTAATTTGGTAACATTTACAGAGCCTATACACTGTTGCTGTGAGCCAGGAACTGCACTAGCAGCTAGAGCTACACAGATGAAAATGACAGGGTCTGCTTACTCACAGTGAAGTGGAGTCAGGGCCCAGGACCATGAAAAGCTTTTAAGAAGAGAAGATACCTGCACTGAATCTCAATGTGAAGGCAAAGTGGATAAGCAGGAACCAGAGATGAAGTGTCTTGTGTATCATGCTTAGGAATTTAAATTATATCCTAAGTAAAGCCATTTAGTAATTTTAAATGGGAAACTGACATGTTCTGGTTATTGATTCATAAATGTATAAGCTTTTACTATATTCACAAGTTTTATTTTTTACCTTTGTCTTCTTAGAGTATGTAAGACTATTATGGCATCAACATGATAATTTCATTTCTGAGGTAGGGTCATTCTTCCAAATAGCTTCTTTTGTTTGCTGGTTCATTCGCATCAGGAATATATTCACTTCTCTTATATTTATTTTATTTATGCTTTAAAAATTAATCTAAAATTGCTTTTTCTTGTTTTAGTGAAAAGGACTTACTAGTAAATTTGCCTCTGAATGCAAATTTGGAAATATCTATGTTTGCATAAACAGTTGATTCTGGAAAACAACTTGGGGATTAGGGGCACCAACCCTTGCACAGTTGAAAATATGCCCGTAACTCTCGATTCCCCAAAAATTTAACTACTGATTAAGTTGACTAATTAAGCCTACTTGACTGGACCTTACCAATAACATAAACATTTGATTACCATATATTATGAATAATATTTGTATTATATGCTATATTATTATAATAAAGTAAGCTGTTGTAAAGAAAATGAAAATCATAAGATAGAGAAATTGAGTGGAAGTTGATCATCACAAAAGTTTTCATACTTGTCATCTTCACATTGAGTAGGCTGAGAAGGAGGAGGAGGAGGGGAAAGGAGGTGTTGGTCTTGCTGTCTCTGGAGTGACAGAGGTGGAAGAAAATCCACATATAAGTGGATTTGTGCAGTTCAGACTCCTGTTGTTCAAGGTCAACTGTGTGTATATTTTTTACTTTTTCTTTTAAACATTTGTACTTGCAAATTTGCTTTGCCCTTGCACACAGAGATTTGCTTTGGAGAAACTTGTTTTTTAATATCTCTATACATATGTGTAAGTTATAAATATTCACAAACTGTCTTAAGTATTAGATAATCTTTTTAACTGATATGTCTATTTGATCTTTTGACATCTTGACATGAAATTTATTTTATAAAAAATAAATTATACAGTTTCCTATTTTACATATTTATGTATTAAATGCAAATTTAGTAAGTTCTATTGGGGGTGATAATTAATGTAACAACACATTATTTTTAACACATTGTTTTTCTTTGACAAAAGTAAACTATCTATCTCTAAGGTTACATATGCTTTAAATCAACTATATTCTTACTACATAGTTATATGAATAAGGTCCTCAATGTCCTTAATTATTTCTGCTCTATTTTTATTTAAGAAATAATAAAGATGCATGAAATTCTACAATCATGAAGATATTTCTCTGAAAAATAATTATGAGAGTTGTAAGCTTTATTAATATTGAAGATTTAAAATCCTATTAATATATACTTATTTACGCATTTATTTTTTGGCCTTGATTGTTACCATACCTGCTATACATGTTGCCAACTCTGATTTGTTTATTTTATTTACATTTCTGCTATATATTTGCCCTTGTTCTTTTATTTTCACTCCTCTATATTACTGTATTTTACATGTATTATTTAAATGCCATCAGCTGAGGTCAATGGATAAATACTATGTGACCTATTGTTGATATTATGAATTAAGACACTTTTTATACATATTATTATACAGTATGATCATTGTAGTATGCATAAAGAGGACTTTATATTTACTCTCTACATAAGAATCTGGAAAGGTCAATCAATTGATTCATCATTTTTCTTGATAAAATATAATTAAAACCGTAATATATTATGGTAATCTTTCCATTTTGTTCACAGTATCCAAAACACAAAATGTTACCACTATAAAGAAGAGAAAATAATAAAAAAAACTCTTTCTACAAGTTAGGGTTCTTTATTTCTAAAATTAATTTTTATCTTCTTTAAAGAAAACATCACATCAATATTTGACCTGTGAATTTAGTATCAAGCCTCCACTTTCTTTTTCTCTCTACACATTTCTTTTTCTTCTCTCATTCAGAATTTGATTATTTTTGCCTTTCTTATAAAAAATATTTATACTTAGAGAATGACAATCAACGTTGCTATTATCATTACATTTATGGACTTTCAGACACCATGAGGCATGAAAAGAAACATCGGTGGCAGCGTTATTCTTCCTTTATATCTCTGAATTCATACAAAACATATATTGATTCCTTTACAATAAGTACATTGAGTTAGAAGCCTGCATTTTGGTTGAGGTTACAATTCTAAGAAACTTACATTGTTTGAGCATTATGACCGTTCTACAATATAATTATGTTTTAATTAATCAATTGTAAAGCAAATACATTGTCGACCATAAATGTCTTTATTCCCTCAAATTTTAAGTAAGTTAAAATTTGCTAATCAAGTTTAATCTCTGTTTATAATGTGCCAGCCCTCACTTTTTTATTATGATGTTCCAACCATTTAAGTTAGATGGTGTTTAATCATGAATATTGCTGATGTTGATAATAATATGAAAATTGAGTTGTGACTAGATTTTGTCGTCTTAGTAATAAACAAGCCAATATGAAATAAGAAGAAAAAAGAAAGAGAGGAGGACTTTAAAAAGAAGAAGATGAAAGAGGAAAACTTTTAATTTTGAATTTGATTTATTTCAAACTCAATATTGTATTTACTTTTATGGCATATTCACTTTCTCTGGATTTTGTTAGAAAATAATTAAATGTTTCATAGTTTATTGTCTTAATCAATGCCCCCTATTTCTAAAGCAGAATAGTATTTAGATTTATAGAGCATTTGTGCACTTAAAAGCATTTAAATTGTATAGACAATTGATTATGGCACATAGGAAATAAATGTAAATTTATATAAATCAGTGCATTTGGTATTATTCCATGAACAAGAAAAGAAAATCAGATCTAGGACACTTTCTATAAGGATTAAAATTCATGGTCTAAATTTTAAATTACCAAAAATTTATTTATCAAGAAAAGATTTTCTGGACTTTAGAGTTTTTATTTTATATAAGTAACATTGAAAACAGCATTTATTTATTTTTTAAAAGACCATAAAAGTGGATGATTTGATGTGATACATAACATCTTTCTTCCACATGTAATCTTTTTTGACCCTTTATAGAAGTTCTATTATTCACACACACAAAAAAGTGATTATAGTGATTGACTTTTTTAAAAGCCATTTTACATGAAAGTGAAACATTTTATGTAAACTTTCAAATATTTTTCCAATATCCAAGCATTATGAACATTTCAAACCTAAATATATCCTAAATTACAAGGGATATTGTAATGTCTGTACAAATATTTAAGTATTTTTATTTTTGTACTAGCTTAAAATGAGTCACTACATTTTCTCCTCCAAAGTAATATCTTACAAAGTTTAATTAATTTCAAAGATTTCTAACTGAAAAGTATGTATTAGAAGAGTTGCCAGTCCCTACTTTCAGTATACATGAAATTACTTAAAATTTTTTGGTAGCTTAGCATTCTAAAAGTTTAAAAAGTAAGAAAACCACAGTTATATATAATGCTTATTATGCCTTTATATCAGGAACAGAAATATGTGTCTTAAAACATGGTAATTTAATAGTTTTTACTGTTCATAATCTGTATTTTTTAACAATACACTTCCAAATAAATCAGAATTTCAAAGTTCTTGAAGTATGTAGACCATTTGTGGTTCACCACCTCACACTATTCCTGCCTACAAACTCCTTTCTCCTAACACATGCATATACTTTGCAAACTACTTGAAAACAGAAATTATCTTACTCATCTTTCTATTTTACAACGCAATTAATAAACTGCTTTCACAGTAAGTGGCTGAAACAATGACTAAACATTGTTTCCTATTAAAATGTATTGACCGGGGATGGTGACTCATGACCGTATTCCCAGCACTTTGGGAGGCTGAGGCGGGCGTATCACCTGGGGTCAGGAGGTCGAGACCAGCCTGGCCAACCAACATGATGAAACCCCATCTCTACCAAAAATACAAAAATTAGCCAAGCATGGTGGAGACGCATCTGTAATCCAGCTACTGAGGAGTCTGAGGAGAGAGAATCTCTTGAACCCAGGAGGCAGAGGTTGCAGTGAGCTGAGATGGCGCCATTGCACTCCAGTCTGGATGGCAAGAGTGAAACTCTGTCTCAAAAAATAATAATAAAATAATGTATTATAATAAGGGTAAAATCTATGTGGAATGACAATTACAAAGTTATCCTTATGCATTAATAAATACAGTATGCCCTTTGTATTTATGGATTACACATCTATGGATTTACCTAACCATGAGTCAAAAACATTTGATAAATAAATGCATCTATACTAAACATATACAGATGTTTTTTTTCTTATGATTATTCCCTAAACAATATAATAAATATTTACATAGCACTTTCATTATATTAGGTATAAATTATCTAGGGATGTGCATAGCTTATATGAAAATGTTATGCCATTTTACATAAGGGACTTGAATATCTGAGGATTTTGGTATCCCTGAGAGGTCCTAGAACCAACTCCCCACAAATACTAAGGATGACTGTATTCATACATAATTTTCATCAGAAATAATTATGTTTTATAACTATATATGTAAATTAGACCATTAAATTAAATTTATGTTATTTTAAAACGGGTCAAGAGAAGAGCGTAATATCTACATATCTTCTTGAAAACTAAAGAAAATATATGTAATGTAATTACGCATAATACAATATATAAACTCATTTTCCATTTTATATGTTACACTTTACATAAATTATATATATTGTTTGCATTTTCACATAATCTGTAAAGATTTTATTAAAATCTCTTTTCAGGCAGAGAGAGCTAATAATAAATAATAAAGAATAAGTGAAAAAAGAAAATAATGCTGTACAGTGTAGTTAGAGAAAATGGCTTTTGTATTCTAAATTGTTTTTCAATTAATGAAACAGATTAAAATTTAGATTAATACAACTTATTCTATGTTTTACAGGAAATATTGATGAAGCAGAATGGGAGTGGAAAGCAGGATTCCATCGCTGGAGCAATTACATGATGGACTGGAAAAATCAATTTAACGATTACACTAGCAAGAAAGAAAGTTGTGTGGGTCTCTAATTAATAGATTTACCCTTTATAGAACATTTATTTTCCTTTAGATCAAGGCAAAAATATCAGGAGCTTTCTTACACACCTACTAAGAAAGCTATTATGTAGCTGAAACAAAAATGCCGGAAGGATAATATCGATTCCTCACATCTTTTAACTTAGTATTTTACCTAGCATTTCAAAATCCAAATGGCTAGAACGTGTTTAATTAAATTTCACAATATACAGTTGTACAATTAATTATATGCATATTAAAACAATGTCCTGCTTCAATTTATTTCTTTCCTTAATAAATTTAAGTTTTTTCCACCCAAAATTATCAGTGGTCTGCTTTTAGTCACATGTATTTTCATTACCACTTGTAAAAAGGTATCTTTTTTAAATGAATTAAATTTTGAAACACTGTACACCATAGTTTACAATGTTTCCTAATTAAAATATGAATTTAATGTCAATATGAGATATTAAAATAAGCACAGAAAATCATTGGTCTCTTTGTTTTTTATATAAAGGCAAGAAAGAATCTTAAAATGAGAGGCTCAGTCACTTTAAAACACTTTATAATAGAAACAGAATGCTGCTACCAAGAAACAAAATGTAAAATAATGTAATTATTTATGTAATGTCTTCAAATTATATTCTTCATTCGACTCTTGCTCTCCCTCACCACCTCTTTTCTCAACTATCCACAAACATGTACATATGTGAATTACCTTTCCTGTAATTCAAAAATTTTAAAAACCTGGATGCATAGAAGTCTAAAGTTAGGTTGTGTACCACTGGGGACAGGGCAACCCTTGCCTGGACCCAGAAATATTAACATATTAGTAGGAAAATTATTCAATTCCAGAAGAGAAATGGTTGTACTTTCTGTAGACAAACTATCTTATTTTTGCAATTAAAAAAATTACAGAGCTGCATTTATTAGCATGCGTGGCAAGGGAATATATGCCATTGAATAAATTCACTGAGTAGTTTACTAAAGGAAAGAAGTCAAGATATTTTAAATTGTAGAACAAAGGAGTGTATATTATTTATGCTAATTAAGCATTGAAAATTTGCACTCAGGATAGGACAAATTGAATTTATAGGTCTGTATACTGACGGTTAAAGCATGCCCTATCATTTCTTTTTCTTTTTTTTTTTCTTTTTTTTTTGAGACAGAGTCTCCCTCTGTCACCCAGGCTGGAGTGCAATGGCACAATCTCAACTCACTGCAACTTCCGCCTCCCAGATTCAAGCAATCCTCCTGATCCTGCCTCAGCCTTCTGAATACCTGGGATTACAGGTGTGCGCCAACACACACAGCTAATTTTTGTATTTTTAGTAGATACAGGGTTTCACCATGTTGGCCATGCTGGTCTCGACCTCCTGACCTCAAGTTATCTGCCTGCCTTGGACTCCCAAAGTGCTGGGATTACAGGAGTGAGCCACTGTGCCTTGCCGCATGCCCCATTGTTTATTGGTCAAAAAGTGTCTATAGTTAGATATAGTATGTGTCTGTCATCAGCACTCAGTCACTCAAAGTTCATGGTACCCTAGATACAGTTATAATAAGAGTCAAGCCAGTTTTTATATTACTTATGAGGTTACTGTAAACAAAGATATTTGCTTTATAACTTCTCCCTCATTCTGAGAAAAAAACCACCACATGCAGGATAGATGGGTTATTAGATTCTCAATTCTCCACCACCATCTTTGTTTCAGGTGTCATTCTTTCCAGATTCCACTGTTTCTCTCAATCACTTGAGTCTCCTTTTGATGCAGAATACTCTGATATATAAAACAACAGGAAGACACCTGCTCAACACCATTAAAGACCCTTTAAAAATATACTTAAGATTAATCATTAGGAAAACAACAGATGTTCATAGAACATATGTACAACTGCTAGATATTGAAAGGTGACAACGTGCTAGCAACCCTGGCTCTTGGCACCTCCTCGGCCTCGGCATCCACTCTGGCAGCGCTTAAGGAGCCCTTCAGCCTGCTCCAGCACTGTGGGAGCCCCTATCTGGGCTGGCCGAGGTGGGAGCCTCCTCCCTCTGCTTGCAGGGAGGTGTAGAGGGAGAGGCCCCCGGGAACAAGGACTGCGTGCCATGCTCGTGGGCCAGCGTGAGTTTTGGTGGGCACAGGCATGGGCTCAGTGACCCCGCACACAGAGCGGCTGGCTGGCACAGCTGGCCCAGGGCAGTGAGGGGCTTAGCACCAGGGTCAGCAGCTGCAGAGGGTGCCAGCGGGCTGGCACTGTGTTCGAGTTCTCACCAGGCCTCAGCTGCCTCTCTGCGGGGCAGGGCTCCGGACCTGCAGCCCATGATGTCTGAGCCTGCCCCGGTGGTTGGCTCCCGAGCAGCCCCTGCCTCCCTGAGGGGTGCCGCCTCCTGCTCCATGGCGCCCAGTCCCATCAAGGGTCCAAGGGCTGAGGAGTGCAGGCGTGGCTGGGGGTGGCCGGTGCTCCGTCTACAGCTCTGGTGCAGAATCCACTAGGTGAAGCCAGCTGGGCTCCTGAGTCTAGTGGGGACTTGGAGAACTTTTATGTCTAGCTAAGGGATCCTAAACATACCAATCATCACTCTGTGGCTAGCTCAGGGTTTGTAAATACACCAATCAGTACTCTGTATCTAGCTAACCTAGTGCAGACTTGGAGAACTTGTCCTTCTAGCACTCTATGTCTAGTTTAAGGATTCTAAATGCACCAATCAGCACTCTGTGTCTCTCTCAGGGTTTGTAAATACACCAATCAGTACTCTGTATCTAGCTAACATAGTGGGGACTTGGAGAACTTCCTGTCTAGCACTCTGCGTCTAGCTCAAGGATTATAAACACACCAATCAGCACTCTGTCAAAATGGACCAATCTGCTCTCTGTAAAATAGACCAATCAGCTCTCTGTAAAATGGACCAATCAGCAGGATGTGGGAGGGGTCAGATAAGGTAATAAAAGCAGACTGCCTGAGATAGCCAGCGGGAACCCGTCAGATGTTTTTGTAGTGGTGTGGAAGGTATGTTTTTTTGCTCTTTGCAAGAAATCTTGTTACTGCGCAGTTTTTGGGTCCGTGCTGCCTCTAAGAGCTGTGACTCTCACCGCCAAGGTCTGCAGCTTCACTGCTGTCAGGGAGACCATGAACCCACCAGAAAGAAGAAGTTTCAGACACATCTGAATGTCCGAAGAAACAAACTCCGAGACACACCATCTTTAAGAACTGTAACTTTTACAGCCAGGGTCAGCAGCTTCATTCTTGAAGTCAGCAAGACCAAGAACACACCAATTCCGGACACAATATGACAAGTCCTAGTCATATGAAAAGATCTCATGAACTATTTTGTCCCATTTTGGATAAACAATTGGTGTGCTCTTGAATTACATCTAGAAATTCCTTGACTTCTTATAAAGCATTTGGTCAAATGCAACAAGAAGTGTCAGCCCACACGTAAACCTCTCCATGTTTGTTCTATAAAAAGCTAACGTGAAGCTACTTTTCCCAGCACTGTTGCAGAAATCTAGGTTAACGTTATAAGAACAGCAAGAAACCCACAAAAAAAGTTGCATATCAGAGTCTATGTGAGTTTCCTTACTGAGATGACCACTTAAAGGTCAGTTTAGAGGGAGGATTCTAACTCAGGGACTCCCAAGTGATGGTAGAAACTTGAAAGTCAGTATTTGTGGCTTCCCCTTGGAAATTTGTACTTCAGTGGGCGCATAGATGACAAAAAGTTTGGTGAATTTAGACATTAACAGTGTATAAGTATTAAAACACCAAAGGGAATAAAACCCTACCTACAGAACGGACTGTGGTGAGATGCTGTCTTAGCATAAATACACAAAGCCACGGGCATTTGTATTCGATACAAAGCCACAGGGGCTATTACCTAATTTTGACAAACTTTTTAGGTATATTTCTTCGAAGTGTGAGAGAAAATTAGCTCTAAGTTTAGAAAAGAACAAGTGTAGTAAATCCAACCAGTATCAGGGCATTTAGCCCAATCAGTATTTTAAGTACTGGAAAGTAATCGTCCTTTATCATTTGCTATTTAGGTAGTATTATAAAATTAACATAAGTCACATTCCTTAAAAAAAAATTACAGTTGGTTGTGTTTTTCCAGAAATTGGCTGCTGAATATTATTGGCATGAAGAGTATACTAGTCCATTCTTGCACTACTCTAAAGAAATATGTGAGAATGGGTAATTTATAAAGAAAAGAGGTTTAATTGGCTCACAGTTCCACAAGTTGTACAGGAAGTATGATGGCTTCTGGAAGGGATTCAGAAAGTTTTCAATCATGGTTGAAAGTGAAGGGGAAGCAGGCACATCTTACATGGATAGAGCAGGAGGAAGAGAGAACAAGGGGCAAGTTTTACACATTTTTAAATAACCAGATTTTGTGTGAACTCACTCACTATATAGTACCAAGGGGGATGTTACTAAATCAGTTACAGGAACTCCACTCCCATGATCCAGTTACCTCCCACCAGGCCTCACTTCCAATACTGAGGATTACAATATCACGTGAGATTTCACATTTCAATATTGGATCCAATCAATATTGAAGAGAATAAATTTTAAAGTTAAGGTAATTAATTTCTTGCCCATCCAAAACTAAATTTCATAGATAAATTTTAACATGATTTTAGTTATGGCATTTATGAATAATATTCCAATAAATAGAACTTTCCTGACATTGCTGAAGAGGGGCGAAAAACTCAGTACAATTTCTTGTTGTAGCTGTAGTCTTACTAAATTCAATATACTCTGTAAACAGTTTATGTTAAAATGAGATGATCAAGAAAAAAATTAGATTTTTTTGGACTAAATATACTTAATGTAAATGTAAATCAGAAGCACTATTTATCAACACCATCTTGGTGATACCTTCAGATCGAAAAAATAAAACTGGGACACCAGTTTTATAAATGTATACATGCATATGTACATGTATACTTACATAATTTATACATACAGGAGACTGTTAATGTCCAACACACGATTACAGTGATGAAAATTGCATTTTATTTTTAAGGAGCCATTCAATAAATGTCTCCAAAAGAAGGAAAAAAGAAGGACATTTTGAATGCTAGAGAAGGACAGTCTGTGGTGATCATGTGAAGGTCATCTAATTAAACATTAAGGAATAATGTAAAATGATATAAATTATTTTATATACATATATAATTTTAAAATTAAAATACATAATGTATATAATATAACATATGTTAGGGGCAGTTATCATTTTTTATTTGTCATTTTCAACTGCAGCTGTAACTGGAAAACATTTCTATTTACAAATTAATTGAATGAAAAATTATATTACATTGTCAGTAATTGAGTAAAAAATATTATCAACAAAAATAGGAAGGCATTACTGTTTTACTGGAGGAAAAAATAATAAAAATATATAGCCACACTGAAATTTAATAGTATATCCAAAGTAAACAATATCTATAATTCAGAATTTTTTGAAAAGTGAGAGAATGAGCGAGAAATCTTCCTCTACAGTTAGCCATTAACCCCCAGATTCAATGAGGTTAACTTACCTTGACCTGTTTTTCACCTAGTTAAAATCAATCCATTAGAGTTTGCAATAGAAAGAGGAGGCAGAGCAAGATGGCAGAACAGGAGTTACTACAGGATCGTCCCCTGCCCCCACAAAGACACCAATTTAACAACCATCTACACAACAAAAGCATTTCCATGAGAGTCAAAAATCAGGTGAGTTCTCACAGTACCTGGCTTTAGTTTTGTATAACTAAACATGACTCTGAAGAGGTAGAAAAAAACAGTCTTGAATAGAGACACCACCCCTCCCACACTCCTCAGCAGCGGTGACATGGTGTGGGGAACATTTCTGTGCACTGGGGGAGGGAGGGTGTAGCAATTGTGAGGCATTGAACTCAGTGCTGTTCTGTTATAGCAGAAAGGAAAAGCGGTTAAAGCACATCTGATGCCTGTCTACAGAGAGAGCAAACAAGCCCTAGCCAGAGGGGACTTGCTAATTCCAGTAGTTGGAACTTGAGTTCCTGCAAGCCTCACCATCACAGGCTAAAGAGCTCTCATGCTTCAAATAAACCTGAAAGGCAGTTTAAGCCACAAGAACTGCAACTCCTAGGAAAGTTCTAGTACTGTACTGGGTCAAGAGACAGTGAACTTGGTTGCCGGGGGTGGGATGCGGGGCTGGGGAGAGGCAGCTAAAGGAGAGCTAGCCTTACCTCTCCCCTAACCTCAGGTTGCACAGTTTATAACTCCAAAAGATACCCCTTCCTTCTGTTAAGGAGAGGAGAAGCAAGAATAGGGAGGGCTTTGGCTTGCAATTTGAATACCAGCTCAGTCACAGCAGGATAGGGCATAGGTCAGAGTCATGAGGCCGCCTTTCTATGGCCAATCGTCTAGACAACAGTTCCAGACACACCCTGGGCCAGAAGGGAACCTGCTGCCTTGAAGGGAAGGACCAAGTCCTGGCAGTATACATCTCCTGATAACCGAAAAGTCCTCGAGTACTGAATAACCAGCAGCAATACTCAGGTACTATGTCGAGGGCCTTGGATGAGACTCTGAGACTTACTGGCTTCAAATGAGACTCAGCACATTCCCAGTTGTGGTGGCTATGGAGAGAGCCTACTTAGATTTGAGATAAGCACAGGAAAAAGTAAAGGGGATTTTTGTCTTGCTCATTAGGTACCAGTTCAGCCAAGGGGAATAAAGCACCAAGAAAGCTCTTGGAGTACTTGATTTTAAGCCTTGCCTCTCAGATGGTGATGCTGGACCTGGCCTCAGCTAGAGGGGAGCCTACTGCCCTAAAAAGTGAGTGCTAGATGAGGCACAAGCTGACTGAAGAACCCTTGGGCCTTAAAGGAACATCAGCAATAGTCTGGCAATACTCTCCATAGTCCTGTGGTGGCAGTGGCCACAGGTTCAGGCTCTCCTGCCTCGTAAACTGAAGAAGAAGTGAAAATAAACTCTATCTTATGGTTTGAGTGCAAACTGATTCACAATACAATAGAAAAAGTGGTCAAATTCTAAGGTTTTTGACTCTAGTTCTTGTCTCCTGGACAACACCTCTGGACTCGCCCAGGGCCTGGGAAAGCCTGCCACTCTAAAAGGAAAAACACAGGCCTGAATAGTTCTTGTGGAGGTCCAGGACCTTGAATGAACATAGGGAGTTGCCAGGGAGTGATTACAACAGGCCTTGGCTAAGATCCAGTACTGTGCTGGATTCAGGTTTGACCCAGTGCAGTCACAGTGGTGGTAGCCACAGGGGTGTGTCACTCCACCCCTAGAACAGAGAGGAAAAACTATCTGGGAGAAAGTAAGGAAAGAGAACATGAGGCTTTTCCTGGTAATCCAGATAATCCTCCAGGATCTTGTCCAAGACTATTAATGTGGTATGCTGTGAGTCTATAAGAACCACAATGTTACTGAGCTTGGGGTGCACCCTAAAACAGATACAGCTTAGATCACAACACCTAAGTCATTTGAAATATCTGGAAAGCCTTCTCATGACAAACAGGTACAAATAAGCCCAGACTGCAAAGATTATAATAAATATGCAAGTCTTCAATGCAGAGACACAATAGAACATTTCAAATATCAAAATAATCCAGGACAACATGATATCACCAAATGAATTAAATGAGGCAGCAGGAACTAATCCCAAAGAAACAGAGATATGTGACGTTTCAGACAGAGAATTCAAAATAGCTTTGCTGAAGAAACTCAAAGAAATTCAAGATAATACAGAGAAGGAACTCAGAATTCTATCAGATACATTTAACAAGGAGACTGAAATGATTAAAAAGAACCAAGGAGAAATTCTGAAGCTAAAAAATGCAGGTGGCTATTGAAAATGCATCAGAGTTGGCTGGTCATGGTGGCTCACGCCTGTAATCCCAACACTTTGGGAGGCCAAGGAGGGTGGATCATGAGTTCAGGAGTTCAAGACCAGCCTGGCCAAGATAGTGAAACCTCGTCTCTACTAAAAATACAAAAATCAGCTGAGCGCAGTGGCAGGCACATCTAATCCCAGCTACTGAGGAGGCTGAGGCAGGAGAATCGTTTGAACCTGGGTGGCAGAGGTTGCAGTGAGCCGAGATAGTGTCACTGCACTCCAGCCTGGGCTACAGAGTGAGACTGCATCCAAAAAGGAAAAAAAGAAAAGAAAATGCATCCAAGTCTTTTAATAGCAGAACTGAGCAAGCAGAAAAATAAATTAGTGAGCTTAAAGACAGATTATTTAGAAATACACAGTCAGAAGAAACAAAAGGAAAAAGAAGAAAGCAATAAAACATGGCTAGAGAACCTAGAAAATAGCCTCAAAGGGGCAAATCTAAGACTTATTGTCCTTAAAGAGAAACTAAAGAAAGAGATAGGAGCAAAAAGTTTATTCAAAAGGATAGTAACAAAGAACTTCTCAAACCTAGAAAAATATAGCAAAATCCAAGCACAAGAAGATTATAGAACACCAAGCAGATTTAACCCAAAGAAGACTACTTCAAGGCATTTAATAATCAAACTTACCAAGGCCAATGATAAAGAAAGGATACAAAAAGCCACATACACAAAAACAAAACAAAACAAAAAACAAAAAACCAAAAAAACATCTTTTGGAGCTCCAATATATCCGGCAGCAGACTTTGCAGTAGATACCTTACAGGCCAGGAGAGAGTGGCATGACATAAAGTGCTGAAGGAAAAAAAAAGAAGTTTTATCCTAGAATAGTATATCCAACAAAAATATCCGTCAAACGTGAAGGAGAAATAGACTTCCTCAAACAACAACAACAACAAAATGCCAAGGGATTTCATCAACAGCAGATCTGTCCTGTAAGAAATGCTAAAGGGAGTACTTCAACCAGAAAGAAAAAGACATTAATGAACAATAAGTAATCACCTGGAGGTACAAAATTTACTGGTAATAGTGAGTACACAGGAAAACACAAAATACAGCTGGCAAGGATGTGGAGAAATGGGAACCCTCATACACTGTTAGTGGGAATGGAAATTAGTACAACCACTATGTAGAACAGTTTGGAGGTTCCTCAAAAAAAAAAAAAAAAAAAAAAAAAAAAGAATTACCACATGATCCAGCAATCTCACTGATGAGCATATACCCAAAAGAAAAGAAATTAGTATATCAAAAACATATCTGCATTTCTATATTTGTTGCAGCACTGTTCACAGTAGTCAGGATTTGGAAGCAATCTAACTGTAAGCAATAGATGAATAGATGAAAAAAACATGGTACATATACATAACAATATACTATTTAGCCATAAAAAGAATGAGATCCTGACATTTATAAGCACATGGATGGAATTGGAGATAAAAACATTACGTGTTCTCACTTATTTGTAGAATCTTAAAACTTAATACAATTGAACTTGTGGAGAGTGAGAGAAGAAGCATGGTTACCAGAGGCTGGGAAGGTAGTAGGGCTTGTGTGTGGGGGGATGTGTGGATGATTAATGAGAACCAAAAAGTTGTCAGAATGAATAATACCTACTATTTGATAGCACAACAGGTTGACAGTAGTTAATAATAATTTAATTATATGTTTAAAATACCTAAAAGACTATAATTGGATTATTTGTAACTCAAAGGATAAGTGCTTGAGGGAATGAACACCTTATTCTCCACAATATGATTATTATGTATTGCATGCTGATATCAAAACATCTAAGGTATCCTATAAATATATATCTACTATGTATCCACAAAAAATCAAAATAAATATTTAAATTAAAAAATAAAATAGAATTACCAATAAGTGAGATAATAAGTCAACAAAAGTGGCCTAATGTTTTAGAGGTGAATCCTAATACAAATAGATACACATATGAAACATGATATTTCCCTGACCCCTTCATGGGCAGGAACTGGGGTGCATGGGCATCAGCAGGGGTGAACACCACTCACTTGCTGCTCCACCCTTTACAGGATGGGGAGCGCAGGTGAGCAGGCACAGGAGCCAAGGCTAGAGCTTTTGGGAGTCAGTAATAGCAAAATCTGTACTGGCCCCACAAAAGCATCTAGGAGAGGGTGCCCGTGACCTCTGAAGCCCCAAAGGAAATGTTACAGTGCTCTTTTAGCTTTGCCATCTGCAGACGGCTTAAGAGCTCAGTGGAGGGTCAGTGTGACAGCCTTTTGCACCCACACTTATGGCGCCTGAGTTCTTGTTCAGAGTGCAGGAGAAATGATATTGCACAAATGAGTTGAAGATGGTAAATGCAAGGGATTTTATTGCCAAGGAACGTAGCTCTCAGTTGAAATGGGAGCTAAAAAGGGGACAGGACAGTAAGGTGACATTCCCCTGAAGTCTGTTCCTCTCTGAAGCTACATCATCAAGCTGACCCTCTGAAGTCAAGCCACTTATTTCTAACATCCAACCATAGTCTCCAATGTCCAGCTGCTTCTCCTGTCTCTGCCGTCTGAGTCTAGAGTTTTTATGTGCACCAGATGGGGATGGGAACGGGCCCTCAATGGTTTTAGAAAAGGCAACATTTGAGCAGGACAATAGGGATGTAAGTTCTCACTTTGGGTCAAGGTGTCAGGCTTTTCAGCTTGACGATGGTGCCCTTACTTGGGGTCAATACTCTTCTGGCCAGAATTTCTCTGCCTCATGTCCCTATATATAGAGCACAACAGAAACCCATATATCTCACCAAAAGAAGGCTTATTTCTCTTTCATATATTAACCAATTTCTTAGTTTAATACTTTATTGTTACTCTAAAGGCAAAAAAAAAAACAAACCAAAAAAAACCAAAAAACAACTTTTAAAAGCAGTTAGCTTTCACTGCCTTGATAGCAAGAGATTCATCTCTGGATATCTAGTTGATACTAAATGCTTGCCCAATGCTTCCATAAGTGTGTTTGGTGCTTATTAAGTGGATGAATGGAATAATATATGAAAGAGTTTCATTCTGCTATGTGGGAAGAAAATTTCATTGTGAACCTTTGGGAAGCCAAGAGGATATATGAGGAACCAAGGAAGAGGAGGAAAGAAAGGAAAAGATGGAGCAGGAGGAGCAGGAGAAGATGGAGGAGAATGAGTAGTAGCGGGTAGTGGAAGAGGAGAAGAGATATCACTGCAGCCACTTGGAACTGAGTTTCTCCAAATGAGCTGTCTAGGCATTGGAGAGTTTCAGCATGGAAGAAATAATAGATAAGGAAATGGAGATATATACAATGAGTAATTTTATGTAGATTTATGGGGCATTTAACGCAGTGATTCCTAATTTTCTACCTTAACCATACTTTAGAATCCCTGGAGATAATTGCGGCCTGCTGCACACTAAGCAAAGTAAATGAGAATATCTGGGAACAGAGCCTAGATATTGGTATTTGTTTTTTAAAGTTTCCCAGATGACTCTGTTTTATTTTTCTATGACAGCGCTATTTCTTATGACACGTTTAATGGCAATGCTTTCTCCAGAGAGGCAAGTATAGGTCCTAGATCAGTAGTTTCCAAAATGTGTTACATATTAGAATCAGCTGGGAAGTTATTAAAAATTCCAATATTCGTGCCACAACTCATCCTAATTAAATCACAATGTGAGAGTAGGAGTCAGGCATCAGTATTTTTTAATGATCACTAGTTGGTCCCAATATGCAATGAAGTTGGGGAACCAATGACCCATTCTAGATAGTTAATTTAAAGAACTGGGGGAATATTCATATTGCTAGAGTACTCACAAGCACACAGCTATAAAACCTGAAATTTTATGCTAGAAAGAAATGAACTTGTTAGTGAACTAATTGTTTCTCTCTGAACAAAGAAATGTACACAGTTTACTGATTATTTATAATAAATGTATAGTATAGACTTTTTTTTCCATGACTTATTCACTAAAAAGTTATATTTTTAGATGGGCCCAGTGATTCACACCTGTAATCCCAGCACTTTTTGGAGGATGAGGCAGGCGGATCACCTGAGACCAGGAGTTTGAGACCAGCCTGGCCAACATGGCAAAGCCTCGTCTCTACCAAAAAATGTGCGTGGTGGTGCATGCCCGTAATTTCTGCTACTAGGGTGGTGAGGCAGGAAAACTACTTGTACCTGGGAGGCAGAGGTTGCAGTGATCCAATTTCAGCAAAAGATTTTTAAAAAGCACAAAAGAATGTTACTAACATATCTAAACCAATTTATACATGAAATAAAAATTCAAAATTATTAGCCTTGACCAAGATAGCCTTAACTTTCTTCAACATGACCAAAGATTAGACAGGTTTTTTTTTCTTTCCCCCCTGGCCATAGGCTTTGACTTCTCTTTTCTTAAAGAGAAGTTGCTGTAGAGAACTTGCAATTGTAACTTTTGTATCTGTCCCTTTGAAACAAAAAGAAATCTTCTTCCAGCCTCTTACCAGTTTTATAATCCAGGATATTATGGTTTTTCTCAAGGACTGGGGAAATTTAACGTCAAAAGAGATAGTGTTTCCAATCTCCCAATGTAAGTATGAAGGTAAAAACCTAACTTCAATGGGCACCAATTTCCAAACACAGATGGCCCAATCACAGTGAAAAACATTCGCAAACTCAGGAATTACTCAATGTTCTCTACACATTCCATTGATCAACCCTCTTCTAATGCCTTCTAGTACTTTTCCACTAGCTCACCTCAGCACTTAAAAACCACGTTTTTTGTTTCAGTAAAGTTGAGTTCAGTCTTTCTCCCCTATTGAAATAGTTTTAAATAAAGTTTCCTTGCCTGTTTAACTTTATCTGGTGCATTTTTTACTTTGACAGTAACCAAAATCCAACACTTCTTAAAGTGCCTAGGGCACACTCTAAATTTTACCGATTTTCTATTACCATATCAGGAGAATAAAAGTATATGCCTACAGCAGAATTCCTTTAGAAATAGGGATTACCTTGACAATCTAATGAAGTGAGTAGCAGAGCCTGAATTTATAAGCAGTCTTGAATACCTACTTTTTGTGTAATCTTTTGCTAATATCTTTTAGACCCTAGGCAGATAGTAATTTGCATACCTGTGTTAATCTCAAGTTGTTGGCATTTGCATTTTTAGTATTTATTAATGTTGTCAGAGTTTTTTTTTTCCTTCTTCTTCCCTTCTATATCAAATCTAAGTTTTCATGGTTATACTGTTTTCCTGACAGAATGACTCTAAACAAATTAATTACTTTATTTTATATAAAGGGTTTCTTTTCTTTCTTTTTCCATTAATGCAAAGGAATAGCTAGAGAGCTTGAGTCATGGTCTAAAAGTCACTGGTGATTTAAAGGATTACACTTACATCTGTAATGCAAATTTCCATTATATCTTAGGCCTTTGGGAACAGGCCCTGGAAAATAACATTCTGCCAGAAAAAGAGTTATCAGGAAGCTAAAATAACTTACGTTTTAGAGATAATGACTTGCAAATACCCCTTTCAAAGGCACTGTCTATAATTATATATTTGTAAATTTATATTATTTTTCTTAAAGAGGGTTCCTTAAAGAGTCTGAGTTTCAGGATGCATAAAACTTGGTTTAGCTCTTGTTTTTCAACACATCAATAGGAATTTGTCTTTAGTTTATAGTCTCAGATACAAAACAACACTTCTAGTCCTAGAGGGTGCTTCCTCTCCCATTGCTTTTAAAGCCATCTCCCTGGTTTTCTTTTTTTGAAATGTGCTATCTTTGTTTTACATCATCGTAATACGATAATTTTGAAGTTACTATCTTCGTGCAAGGTAATAAGTGAATGAAAATCTCAAATGCTAACATCTGCTGTGGCATTTCAATATTAAACTAAATGTGTGCATAATATTCTCTTTGGTAAGTGAATTAACATTTTCTCATAACCATGAAAGATAAAATTTTAATAATCTCCCTTGGAGTTGTCTCTTCGAAGTCATGTGCAAAATATTAAATGACAATTCTAACAGAACACTATTCCTTCTCTCTGTTCAGATTTTGTAAGCTCTCAAAGACAGGAAGTTAGTACCATGCCCTTCCTCCTAGTTCATAGTATAACAGCCAGTTAGAGAGGTAGTCATTTACTTATAGTGGATTGAAGGTGACCAAGGAAAGCTTCAAATTCCGAATAATCTAAGGTTCTTGATTATCAGTTTGCACGGGTATATAAAATTCTACCATTTTGCATGCATTCTTCATTGCCTGAAAAACATTCTAACTTTTCTTTTTCTAGTACTTCTTCTATTTATTCAATCTCTTTTTTAACTGCCACTACCCCTTGAAAGGAGAAAAACTCAAACTATTATATGCTAAACTCCTAATGAAAAGTATTTGATGGATCATATCACTATTACCACTGCAATGCATAGGGTGTCAATTTCATTTTTCCATCTAAGGTGTTCCTACTGAACAGATTTTAAAAGCAGCCTTAGAGAAGGACTCCTTGATAAAGTATAAGAGGTCAGGTATCCTAGGTCCTCTATCTTCAAAACAATTTGATGGTTGTATATTCATGCTCCAATTAATTATCCTATATTTTTCTTTTTCATTTATCTCTAGAAAATGTTACTAAGATATGTCCTTATTTTAAAAATGTGTGCATTAAAAAAATCTTAGAAATATGAAAAAATGGAATTATACTGATTAGAGATAATCTCTATTTTTATGATATATTCCCACGTGCATGTAATAATGAATTTTTATATTTTGTAAAGTTGCATACATATATATTATATATACATATCAAAATATTTCTCAGGATATACTGGGACATATATACATGTTTTTATTTACAATTTAGCAGCTATTATTATTATTGTCCAAGTATAGTTTTAGGCACTTGTGATATGGCAGTGTTCAAAATAGAAAAATCTTCTCTCGTGGAACTGACATTCTACTGGTATAGGATACACAATGAAACAATAAACAAGAAGCAGTAAAAGTGCATAATGTGAGGGCCAAGAATAAAATATAGCGGAGTAAGAAAATAAAGATGTACAATCGGGCAAAGCCTGTTTGATAACAGATATGTCAGCCAAACCTGAAGGAAATGAGGCAGCAAACCATGTAAATATCTTGGGGAATATCAGTTCCAACAAAAGAAATAAATGAGAAGGCTCTAGGAGGCCTCTTCTCATACATGGTGTTTAGAAACTTTCAAGAAGGCAAGCGGCTGGGGGCGGTGTCTCACGCCTGTAATCCCAGCACTTTGGGAGGTCGAGGCGGGCGGATCACGAGGTCAGGAGATCCAGACCATCCTGGCTAACACGGTGAAACCCCGTCTCTACTAAAAATACAAAAAAGAAAAAAAAGAAAAAAAAAAAAAAGCCGGGCACGGTGGCGGCCGCCTGTAGTCCCAGCTACTCCGGAGCCTGAGGCAGGAGAATGGCGTGATCCCGGGAGGCGAAGCTTGCAGTGAGCCAAGATCGCACCACTGCACACCAGCCTGGGCGACAGAGCGAGGCTCAGCCTCAAAAAAAAAAAAAAAAAAAAAAAAAAAAGATAAAAGAAAATTGCGAGGAGGCATACTGCTGGAGAAAACAAGGGAGGCTGGTAGGAGATGAGGATAGGAAGTGGGGAGAGGGGCAGATAGGAAACCATTACAGGGCTTTGATCAGATGAGCAACAGGATCAGAATTATATGTTACTTCAGAAGGGTCACTCTGGCTCCTTGGAGACTAGCAGGGTAAGTGTGAGATTGGAGGAAGCTATTTAACTATTCTAGACAAGAGAAGATGGTGTGGCCTAACTTAGGTCATAGCTGTGAGAAATGGCAGGTTTTATTCATTCCTTTTAAATAAAGGATTTTTTCATAGGCCTGTGCTAACACTATTATAGAGGTTGAGATGACTTTTGGCAAAAATTGTTGGGGCTTCTTGGTCAAAATCTCCAGACACAAGCAAAGGAAGAAGAGAAAGATTATATTTAATATGACTGATTTATCAGTGTGGAAATCCAGTATCTTGCAGTGTTTAAAGGAAATCCCGGTGGAGTGCCCTCCCACAGAGGAGACATTTATATGGATTCTAGAGAGTTCTTTCCCAAAACAGGTGAGAGAGACAGAAAATTGCATTAGCAATGCTGCATTTCATTTTGGTTTTTATTTTTTATTATTTATTTTATTTCATGTTATTTTAGCCTCAAATGAACATGGTCATTGGGATCACCATCAAGGTCTGTTTGCTCTTTGCCTAACTCCCTTTTCTGTTACAGGTAAATAATTAGTTTAAATGGTAGAGTCCAAAAGCTTCTGACTGCAGTGGTATAGATTTTTTTACATCTTAAAAATGTGAAGCAACATATGTTGGGATTATGTGTGACTTGGTGCAGAAATTCCTGTCTTGGAAAAAGTAATACAACCTGTATATCCTCAAAAAGTTTGGGTGAATCAATGTGTCAGAGGTCTTACTTCAGAATCTCAAAGGGCAATATCCCCCACAAAAAAAGTAAGTAATACGGCTACATTGATATAAACAGGTAATCATAATATTGGTATTAATTGTTCTATTAAAAGAGGCATCCAGGCCGGGCGCGGTGGCTCACGTCTGTAATTCCAGCACTTTGGGGGGCCGAGGCGGGTGGATCACGAGGTCAGGAGATCGAGATCACGGTGAAACCCCCTCTCTACTAAAAATACAAAAAATTAGCCGGGCGCGGTGGCTGGCGCCTGTAGTCCCAGCTACTCGGGAGGCTGAGGCAGGAGAATGGCGTGAACCCGGGAGGGGGAGCTTGCAGTGAGCCGAGATCGCGCCACTGCACTCCAGCCTGGCCGACAGAGCGAGACTCCGTCTCAAAAAAATAAATAAATAAAAAATAAAAGGGGCATCCAAAAAATACACGTTAGCGCAATCACATAATAGAATTCTAAAACTATTTTTACTGAATCACATTACCCCAGTTTTCAGTTCAACTAGTACTTCTACCAAGGATCCAAGGATTTTATTTCTTTGTAACAGACAGAATAACTCTGACATATTTTCTTATAACATGTTTATATGTTCAGTAGCATTTAAAGACTGCCTTTATTATTCATTGAAGTATTTTTTAATTGAGTTAAGAGGTGTAGTTCTAACCCTGCATTGCAACAAATCAGTTCTTTTTTCTTTAATATATTCAAATGCCTCTTCTTTTTATTATCTTAAGGATAGCATTGGTTGATAAAGGTCAAGTTGAACAAGTGGGTTCACTAAGCTAAGAGATTTTAAGACATATACCTAAATATAAAAGTGTATTGTGAATATAATAATTTATTTCAATAGTAAAGTTAGGAAATTATGTCTTAATTTAATAATACCCTAAAAAAATTTCTGTCTCACACAATGTTTCTGTAAAATGTTGGTCCTAGAACTCAACATAAATTTGGAAACTGGCAGAAGATGTACAGGAAAATACTGGGGTGAGAAAGGAAACAGGAAAATAAGTGATGAACACAAAAAAACACACAGTAGAAAAAGAAAAATGAAAAATGATTTAAAGGAGCAGATATAAATTGTGACCAAATATGTTGTTATTCAATAAGAAAATAATAATGCAACAAGAAGTGACATAAATCAGCAATTCAAAGCCCAGAAATAAGAATTTAGGAAAGAGGCATTAGATTCCAGTGACAGTGCATGAGTTAGCAGAACACAGGAAAGATATCAAAGAAAAAAAAAAAAACAAAAAACTCTCAGTTATGAAGTCAACATTAGGGGCAACATAAATTAGAACAATCATGAATAAAAATAGAATGAAAATATAACAGGACTGAAAAGTAAAGTAAATAAAATAAAAGGAAAAAAGTTTAAAAAAAACAGATAAAATATGTATAAAAGATTTTTAAAGAAAATCCAATAAAATCAGCACACTAAAATCTGAAAACTGAAATTGCAGGACAAAAAAATAAAATAAAATAAAGATGTAATTAAAGAAAAAAGTGTATTAAAGGAAACTTTTATTTGTAAGTTTAAAAAGAGCATTATTTCTCAAGGGAAAAAAAGTGTTATAGTAGCACATAAATTTTAGAAACTCTACTAAGCTTTAAACTCTACTTTATTAGAAAGATTAGAAAACAACCTAAGCGTCTACCAATAGAAAAAGAATTCAAGTTAATTTGATTTACTCATAAAATGATGTATCATGCAGCAGTTAGATGAGGTAACTCTTTATGTGCTAATATGAAAAAATCTCAATGATTTTTCTTAAATTAGAACAAATCAATGTACATATTTATGTATTATTTATGTATTTTGCTTTCTATTTTAAAAAATATACATGATTTATATGCTCAAAAATGCATATATTATCTCTAGAGGCACACATTTAAAAAGCATAACATAACAACAAATACCTGTGGGTAGCGAATGGGATGGCTGTGATACACATATAAGACTGAGAATGATTTCTCATGTTCTCTATTTGAGTACTTTTTAGAGTTTGTAGCATGTGTATATATTACCTATTCAAAACAAATAATGAAATTTAACTTTAAAACGGCTGCCAAACCTGTTTAATTTTTCTCAGGGGAAAAATTACAACAACAACTGAATATCCATACTGCTCCTTTTAGGAGGTATTTTTCAGCATTTTAAAAGATAATGTTAAATAATTCCTTCCAACATGTTAATGCCTTCAAATACTAGGAATAGCACTTCATTGCTAACTAATCCTGAAGGACCCATGAAGACAGTGGTACCTAAAATCACACATTTGGCAAGGGTTTTGCTAAAGTTCCCCAATAATTGGCAACATTTCCAGGGAAATATGTCTCTTCTATGCTCTATGGTATAGAACTCTGGGATCTCAACTAAAGCACTGGGTCTTTCACAAGAAAGAGAAATAATCAATAGGACCCTTAACTACAAATACAATTTATATTCTTCAATTTACATAATGGAATGTTAACATGTTAAGTACAGTTTTCTCCCATCAATATCTGAACCTATGTATACCCTAGGTTGCTGGAATATAGACAAAATGGACGTGAGGACCTGCCTAAAGCCCATGTCATTTCCCCACTTCATAAGAGGCACCAAAATTTTGGTGTCATAACCATATCCAGACAGAATTCCTTTAAACTTCATACTACTTACATAGACTCCCTTCTTTTTTCCATTAAGATAATAAGGGGCAATAATAACAAAGAGCAAAAAAACAGAATAACATGCCCAGTCAGGTTCTTTATCAGATTCTCAGATCTGTTTTCTGATCAAGATAGATCTGACTCTCTGTAGAATTTTCACCATAGTGGCTTCTGTAGTTTATGAATAAAGGAAGCATGACTGTTACACAAAAGATATTATATTTGCCTTTTTTCTAATACAGCAAGTCTTTCTCAATAAAGAAAGTGGTGTCTTGTTTTACATTGTGGCTCCCATTTCTTATTTCCATTTCCAGCTGCAGTGCTCAGAAAGAGCTTACTTAGAAAGGCACTGCGATAGCATATACCTAGAGGACATCCTTAGGTTGGGTGGTCAGGAGTCAGTAACACTGAAATCTGAGATGAAGATGGCAATAATGAGACCGTCATGCAAAGATCTGAGGAAGAGCCTTTCTAGGCTAGTGCAAAAACACAAAGACAAAAATAAACTTATTGTGTTTTAAGAAAAAATTGGAATTTGAAGAAAAACAGAAAAGCCATAGGAGATGAAGTTGAATAATGTAGGGTCGTATAAGAGCATTAGGCTTTGTTATTTTATTTTAAGTTCAGTGGAGATATTGGAAGGATAATGAGCATGGTAATAACATGATCTGACATAGATTCAAAAAGATCACTGTGACTCTATGTGACAAATAGATTCTTGGGAAAGGTAGCCCTGGCAGAAACAGGGAGACCAATAAAGAGGCTATTGAAATAGTCTATATAGGAAATGACTTGGGCTGAAATAATTGTGGCTTGAAAGAGAATAGTAGTTAAGTTTCAGATAAGAGAAATAAAATATGCTTTGAAGGTGAAATCATCAAAGATTTTTAAAGTATTAAATATGGAGTGTGAAGGAAATGAGTACTTGAGAATGACTAAGATTTTTGGTTTGATTAACTGCATATTGTGGTGGATATTGTGGTGAGATAAGATAGAGAAGCTGAGATGGGGAAGTTCAGGAAGTGGAACAAATCTGTTAGCTGAGTGTGTAATTCAAGTGTTCTGTTCTGGACATGCTTATAATTTGCATTGCTTATATTAAAATAAACCTCATACTTCTTAGGATAAATTATTAGATCTTCAATTTTGATCCAGAATCTCTCTCCAACCACCTCCCTAGTTAATCCCAATAAAGATACTTAAACCATATCTTCTAAAATCAACTGTTATTTTGTTTTCCTTTGAATTACTTACATCTGCATACTTTCCCAATGGAATATTACATGTCCTGTATAGTAAGCATATGTCAGTTTATTTCTTCAGCTTTCCATGACACTTACCAGGCACAATTGCTTCTCTCTAGCAGCAATCTTTCACTTTATCTATACATTCTAATAGAAGGTATGAAGAGTGAGTCAATATTTAATTCATATAAAAATTTCTGGAAACTAGCTCAGCATATAAAGTCTTACAAAAAGCCATCTTTTCTATGAACTAATGCTGAAAAATAGCTCACAAGCAGCATTTTCAGTTCCACCACATATAAAAATAGTAATCACTCTTCCTAGATACATCTTCAAGCAGGAAAGTCAAAGGTATAGTTGAAAAACCAAAGGTGTGATTTGAAAACTATGAGTAAAAATACGACTTTTCTCAAAGCAAATCTTTTATAAGTATCTTTTTATTTTTGTTGAAAAACATTTAATTTTGGTTGAAGAAGTTAAAGTACTATCTTCAACTTTTGTCAGTTCCCACTACTTTGCTACTAGTAGATATTGTATGAAAGAACAACTATTTCCATTCTAAATTTACATATTTGTAATTAAACCACAATGTTTTTTTCCGAACTTGCAGATATGGGTCAAGAATCTAATAGTAATTCAAAAACTAAGAGGCAATGATAGCAGTGGGTTTGGCTCAACTGTGAGAAGGATGAGTGCCAACTAAATGAGTATGTGCTCTCCCTCTGATTCTTTTTACAGCTGTAGGAGTCTGCCAAAAATCTGTATATTGCTGGCAGGCAAGCAAAGTCAATCCAAGCACCTGTGTTGCAAAACTCAGCAATTGTTTGATTGCTACTACTGATCCATCTGTGAGACTGGTACTTGCCACATGTCAGATGACTCACATAAAGTGAATTGGAAGGGAAATTCCATTAGATAAGAAGGACAGTAAAATTAATGTATCATTTGTTCTTTGTGATTGAAAAAAAGAAAGAAAGTGAGGATTTTACAAATAACAGAATAGATTAGTAATGGCTATTATGTGACAAAAGGAAAACTTTTAGTTTAAAAAGAAACTAAAAAAATTCTGTAATTTGAGGAACTTAGCCTTTGCTTTCATTAATGACTTGTTACACACAATTGGATTACCTAGTCCAGTAAAGGGGTAAAAGAATGATGTCTTACCAAACAATCCAAAACATTAGGTGAGTTTTATTATTTTAGATTCTTAAGTAACAAAGTTTTCATTAACCGAGACTCAACAAAAATTGTTTTTGAGTCAGAACTTGTCTGAGCTGAAAATATCAATATTGCATTATCAGTGAAAAGAGACTTAAAAAAATATAACTGTAAAAATATTTATGGGAAAATGTTAAAACTTATTTTAAAGGCTTTTATTGTACATTTTTGTCTGCCAATATCCTAACAATGTATAAATTACATATAATATACAACAGCAACTACCACTTAGATTTACTGAGCACATGTTAGTTGAGGTGTTACAAGTATTTTATTTTAAGCCTCTTAAAGCTGTTAAAGTTAGAAAACTGGGGCTGGGGCTCAGAGAAGTTACCTATCTCAACCATTCAACAAAATGACCTATTTAATATGTTTTAAAGTAAGTTTTATTTCTCTTTATCTTTTTTTTTTTTTTTTTCTGGCTCTATTCATAGTGGTACCTAACAAACAGTACTTAATAAACATTTCAGTCTCTAAGCTATGGAGACAGTACAATCCAATATTATTATATTATAAACTACATGTACAATATTATACTAGCTGAGAAAATCAATAGAACACAAAATACCCATGGAATAGGCCAATGAGAAATATGAAGGATAAAAACAAATATTTGTCACAATAAAGTTCAGGTGCAAAATGATAAATTTGTATTTTAAGAAGCAAAATTTCTGACCAAATCAATTAAATGACAAAGATAATAAATGCTTTCCATATATTTGCTTTAGTCTCTTCAACTTTTAAAAGGGCATTTCTAAAACAAATTCATAAAAATTTATCCTAAATATCTCAGAGTAGTGAGTACACAGATAATTTATATTTCAGAATTTTGCTCCTCTGTATTTTAAAATTCCTACCTATTCATAGTGAAAAAAAAAAAAAAAAAAAAAAAAAAAAAAAAACCTGAAAGGCACATTTAAGATTGCCCACTATAAACAATTATCAAGGTATACATCAAACTAGAGATCTGAAGTTAAATTAATTTAAAGCAATGTAAAATACTTTCATAAAACTAGTAAGAATAGATTCTTCCAAATTCTCAAGTGCATAGAAATATTCACTGAGAAAATGCATTCTTCATGTTAGATTGTGCTGATTCAAAAGGTGTTCATGTTTTCTAACATTTCGTTAGAATATTTTTAATATAGAAATGTTGAAATAATTTCACACTAAAAATTCATATATACACTGTCAACTCTGCAATTAACATTTAATATATTTACTTTTATCAGATATCTCTTCATCTTGATGTATCTAAACATGCCTCTAAGGAACAATGTATTTATTTTATTTTTGATGCATTTCAAAGAAATCTACAGATATCAGTCTACGTATTTTTGAAATGAGAGAGTTCCCCTAACCACTTCATGGGACTTGTGAACAGGGTGGTTCATTTACTCAGCCCACAGTTTTCAGCCCCTCACAGGAGGGGAAGCACGCAGGTGAACAGGTAAAAGAGCTGGGGTGAGTGCCTTTGGGTACCGGCAGGAAGGAACCCCGTGCTGGCCCCGCGGCAACATCTAGGGGGGTACCCATGACCCCTGATGCCTTGGAGGGAGTGTTATAGTGCACTCTCTTAGTTTTGCTGTCCGCGGACGGCTGAGTATTTAACAGCTCAGTGTGACAGCTCTCTGTATCCTGGGCTCTTGTTCAGCGTCCAGGAAGAATCAGGTTGCACAAACGAATTGAAGATGGTAAATGCAGGGGATTTTATTGCTCATAAAAGTGGCTCTCAGTGGGATGGAGATCTGGAAAGGGAATGGAGCGGGAAAGTGGTCTACCCTGCAGTTTGGCCATCCCCCACCAAACTCTCCCCCAAATTCCTACCTTCAAGCTGTCCCCCTGAAGTCAAGCTGCTTCTCTCTTACATCTGGTTGCTTTTTCTCTTCTCTCCTTCTCTGCCACTCTACCACTCTGCCAGTGGGGCCCGGAGTTTTTATGCGTACACGATGCAGGCAGGGCAGGCCAAAAACAGCATTCAAGTGGGAAAACAGGAATTCGTGTTCTCACTTTGGGTCATGGTCCCAGGCTTGAAGGTGTAGCCCTCACTGGGGTCTACCCTCTTCTACCAAATATTTCCCTGCCTCCTGTCCATATCATTTACACGTACTTCAACATGTATATATTAACCAGAGTTCAATATTTGTTTTCAGTGACTTTGTCATTGTTGTTTTTGAGGTAAATTGCACATCAAGTTAAATGCATAAATCTTTAGTGCTGCTTTCAATGAATCCTGACAAATGCATCTAGGGGTTATAGAGATAGGGAAAAGAGCAAAGTACTTTTCTTATTCTCACAGACCACTCAACACAATACTTTTGACAGCAGAGTCTCCAGCAGACACCAGCTATGTTTCCTATAATTCAGTTCTGACATGGAGATATTTGTCACCTATACTTCTGACCTATCAGCTATAAATTGGAATTCTCAAAACTGTCTTCCTGGGTTTCACTAATTTGGTATGATGGCTCCCAGAACTCTGTGAAATGTTTACTAGTTTAATAAAGAAGGAATTAATAAAGGATACAGATGAATAGCCAGATGAAGAAATACATACGGCACAGTATGAAAGGGTCCCAAACACAGGAGCTTCTGCTCCCATGTGGTTGGGGTGAGTCACTCTTCTGTCATGCAGATGTATTTGTCAACCTGGAAACTCTCTGAATACCATGTTTCAAAGATTTTTTGAGGCTTCATCACTTAGGCATGATTGATTATTAACTAATTTTCTAGCCACTCTCCCCTCTCCAGAGAATGGGGACCTCCAAGCTTCACATCATGGCTTGGTCTTTCTGGTAACAAACCCATATCCAAGAGCTCACCAAGATTTGCTCCATTTGAATGAGATATGATCTTATTATCCAGGAAATTCCAAGGGACTCAGAAGCTCTGTGTAGGAATTGGGGGGATTAAAGACCAAACATTAGAGAAAAAGACCCTGCTTAGCACTTCTATCATTTAGGAAATTACGAATTTTAGGAGCTCTGTGCCAAGGACTGGGGGCAGAGACCAATATCTATGTAGATATATTATTATTTCACACAGGGTCATCAAATATTCTTAATTTATGGATGAAGGAACCTTATTTAGAGAGCTAATGCTTTGTGAATTTGTTCTAGTTTAACTAGTGAGTTCCTGTCAAATGAGAACAGTAAGACCTCTCCATCTGGACACAGTAGAAGGGATGTGAAACCTGTTGAGGTTAGATTAGATATGGTGTAGGCCAAATAGTTCCTTAGCAAGGATTCTAGACATTTAATCTCTGTTATGACACCCCTCTACTATAAAGGATTCTAAACTTGAAAGCCGAAGGCAGTTTTTTTCAGCTACCAGAGGAAATTGGTCATCAGTAAGACTGAACAGGCCCAGGTAATAATTGTAGAGAAAAAACTGATGACAATCATATCAGCGGTTCCACTTATTTTTCTGAGTCCTGGCCACAGGAGGCCCTCATGAACTATGAAGTACCCTTATATTCCACTCTAGTCATAAACTGTCCTTTTAGGCCAGGAGTGGTGGCTCACATCTGTAATCCCAGCACTTTCAGAGACTGAGGCGGGCAGATCACTTGAGGCCAGGAGTTCAAGACCAACATGGCCAATATGGTGAAACCCCATCTCTACTAAAAAAAAAATACAAAAAATTTGCCAGACATAATGGCATACACCTTTAATCCAAACTATTCATGAGGCAGAGGCAGGAGAAACATTTCAACCTGAGAGATGGAGGTTGCAGAAAGCCAAGATGGGGCCACTGCACTCCAGCCTGGGTAATAGAGTGATGCTCCGTCTCAAAAAAAAAAAAGAAAAAAAAAAAAAAAGCCTTTTGATTAGGCAATTTCCAGTGGGTTTGTTATTTGCCAGTTTGAGTTATAATCATTATATTAATTATTGCTAGATAATCCTGATCTTAAACTTCCCTTTACCCTACATTGCAGAAATATATCTGAATTTATTAAATGTGGACCTCAACGTATTTCAACAATAATGTTTCATGTAATTAATGCTAAATGTATTCCCTTCTTAATAAATAATGCCATCGAATAATCACTTTCTTTTAAAGCAAGGAATACCTGCTTCTACTTTTAGAAATAGATGTGAGCTCAAAAAAGAAGCAAGAAGTACAGAAGAACCATCTCTTCTTTATTTAAATTATTATCCATTTTATCTTCTCCACCCTGTTTCTATAAAACATTAATAAGACTGTATATCTAAGCTCTTATGTCATTGTAACTGTACGTAGCTTTTGTACTCTACAAAAGATTGACTCCAAATATGGCATTTTCTTGCTACAAGTAATGTGCGTAGAAGAGGCAATAACTTATCTCTGTGAGCTCTAATCCCATAATAATTTATTCCAAGGCCTTGGCAGCTCATACTTCAAGCACTATTAATAGAAAACTGTGCAAGTAGTGTAGGTGGCACTTTCAGTTTAGCAATGCTGCAGTTAATTTCTTTAATTTATAAAGTATTTATAAATCTCATCTTTGCAGAGCTGCTGAAACCTTGTAGGCAGAAATCAGTTATCACTTTATCTCAGAGCCTTCCAAATTCTATCGACTCTTGTAGCCTGAATGATCACTTATATTCCTCCTGCTAATCCCATGTGTGACTCCCCCCCATCGATCATTGTATTTTATGAAATAGCTAATTATATTTATGGGTCATAATTAGGAATTATTTTGTTATTCCAATTACTCTACAGCAGTTTTTTTCTTCTTTAGTTATAGAGGACCTGAGGGCTTGCTACCATCCAGATTCCTGGGCTCTATCCCACCACTGTCAGCAGAACTTTCAAATTTTACCTTTGTAACTTCCCCATATTTATGTGATACTGGTATAACCATATCGTCCTTATCATGCTCAGTGTTGGCATAGTATAACTTCTCTCATCCATTTATTTTCAACTATCCTGTATTCTAATAAAATACTGTTTATAGACGTTAAGTAGGAATTTCATATAATTTTTCACATCATACAATATTTTCCTCTTTTGATTTTTTTCACAATAATTAAAAATGTAAAAAACCACACTCAGCTGTGGGTCATCCAAAAACAGTCAGTGGGCTGAGTTTAGCCCCAGACCATTGTTTGCCAACCTCACTCTAAAACACAAAATAAAGTTGATGATATTGCAAATGTTTAATTTAATATTTATAGTTTATTTTTATTTGCTTAATTGATACTTATTATCTAAATCAAGCCAGGCACTGCAGAATTGTAAAAGTAAATAAGTAACTCTGGCAGGATTCTAAAATTTCAACAGAAGAACTTACACGTACAAATATATAGGTAATCCAATATTGATGTGGTGACTGACAAAATGGTATTATATAGAACACTGAGCAGTGCTTTGAGGTTACATTGAGATAGAATTTTCATGCTATAAAACTCACAGATAAATCTATAGCCTGAGGAGTTTGACAAATTTGTAGACCCACAAAACCACCATCCTGATCAAAACCAAACAAAATTTGCATTACCCTGAGAAAATATTATTTGTCCCTTTAGAGTCAAACCCCTATTAGGAGCAACCACTATTGGGATTTCCCTCAGATTAAATAAATATTTGATGTTCTAGAAAGTTATGTAAATAAAACTGTACAGTGTGTTCCTCAAACAATAATTGTAGATTTATTTAGTTTTTCGTTTTAGTTCTGCCTGCTATTGCTTCATGTTTTGCTGAAGCTCTGTTATTCAGCACATACAAAATTTAGTATTTTTAGACCCTTGTGTTAAACGGACTGATATCATTAAGATGGTCCTAATATCTGATATTAACCCATGTCTTGAAACCTACTTTGTCTGCTATTAGCACAGTAATATCAGCTTTATTATGCTCTGTATTTACATAGTATGTCTTTTCTCATGTTTTTACTTTCAACTTTCCTGTGTTTGCATAGTTAAAATGCATCTCTTGTAAACTGCCTATAAATGAGTTTGCCTTATTTATTCAATTTGAGAATCTCTGACTCCTAATTGTATCAGTAAGTCTACTTATAATAACATAATTGTTGATATGTTTGGGTTTAATTAGACTCTTGTTATTTGTCTTCTATTTTTTTATCTCTGTACTTTGTCTCATTTTTCCTCCTTTTATTTGCTTTATTTTAAAATAATAGACTATTGTTATCATTCCATTTTACCTCCTAAATGGAATTTTTTTTTTTTTTTTTTTTTTTTTTTTTTTTTTTTTTTGAGACGGAGTCTCGCTCTGTCGCCCAGGCTGGAGTGCAGTGGCGCGATCTCGGCTCACTGCAAGCTCCGCCTCCTGGGTTTACGCCATTCTCCTGCCTCAGCCTCCTGAGTAGCTGGGACTACAGGCGCCCGCCACCGTGCCCGGCTAATTTTTTGTATTTTTAGTAGAGACGGGGTTTCACCGTGGTCTCGATCTCCTGACCTTGTGATCCGCCCACCTCGGCCTCCCAAAGTGCTGGGATTACAGGCGTGAGCCACCGCGCCCGGCCCTAAATGGAATTTTATTAACTCTTTCAGTTAGTTTTATCATGCTTATTTTAAAAATTATAATATGCTTCCTTAACTTTTAATCTACCTTGAATTAATACCTACCACTTCACATACAATGCAAGAACTTTATATCTCAGAATTGTTTTCAGTCTCACTTTCTTCAACCTGATTAACTTCCTGTAGTGGCTCTTAGACTGCTGGTCAGTTAGTAACAAATTCTTGTGGGCTTTTTAATCTAAAGTTTTTCCATGTCACCTTCATTTTGAAGGATACTTTTACTATTAAAATATTCAAAGTAGATGGGTTTGTTTCCCATTTTTGGAAGTATTTTAATATATCATTTCATTGGTTTCTGCCTTTCATTACTTCTCGTGGGAAATGTTTATTGTTTTTTCACTGCATGCATTATCTTACTTTTTTTTACTGGCTCCTTTAAGATCCTTTAAGATGCTTTCTTCTATTTGACAGTTTTTATTTGTTTTATTTTTTGGCAGTTTTTTATTGTGCCTTTATTCAGTTTAATTTGTTAAAAATATACTTGTTTTGACTGGGCATGGTGTCTCACACCTATAATCTCAGAACTTTGGAAGGCCAAGGCGGGTGGATCACCTGAGGTCAGGAGTTCGAGGCCAGCCTGGCCAACATTGTGAAATCCTGTCTCTATTAAAAATAGAAAAAAAAAAAAATAGCCAAGCATTGTGGCAGGCACCTGTAATCCCAGCTACTCGGGAGGTTGACCAGGAGAATTGCTTGAACCCAGGATGTGGAAGTTGCAGTGAGCCGAGATGGCGCCATTGAACTCCATCCTGGGCTACAAGAGTTAAACTCCATCTCTCTCTCTCTCTATCTCTCTCTCTCTCTATCTCTCTCTCTCTATACACACACACACACACACACACACACACACACACACACACATACATGCACATACATAAAGACATAGTTGTTTTAAAGATTCTATAAATAAAGTGACCACCCGCACACTAACGTGGGATATAGGTCACCGGTCAGCATGTTACCTACTTATATTTTTAAAGCAGTATTTCTTATAGGAATTGTACTGATCACACAGTAGTTACAATAATGTCACATATAATGATGCATACAATCTCAATGAGACAAGCCAGTTAAGAATTTACATAACCTAAAAATATACATGTTAAAAGTTAGCCAAGTAGACAGATGCATGCATAGAGAGAGCAAGTGACAGGAACTTCTTTAGTGATCCGTAGAGGGCCCAGATGTAAGGAATCTTGTTTTCCCTTTTGTTACAGTAAACAGCTTTCACTAACATACACAGGTATTCCATACACATCTAAAGACACAAGAGTAGGTTGTGACCTGTTACACATACAGTCTAAAGTGGTGTAACTGTGCTCTTCCTGTGATACTCCCCCCAAAATGGTAAATAGTGAACCCGATGCAAGTTTATGTCTTATTATTAGTAGTTTGACTATGTAGTGACCTTCACATGATTTTTATTTTATTTATTTAATTGAGTTTTCTTTCTCCTTAAATGTGTGAGTAAATGTTTTTAAAAATTCTTGAAAATTTTAGCCAGTGTTAATATTTCCCCCATTTTCTTCTCTCCTTTTCAAAAATCATGTACTTTAACCTTCTTGTTATTATCCTCTAATTCATTCAGGCTCTGTACATTTCTTTCAATGTTTCTATTTGTGTTTATTGGTCAGGGCTCTCCAGAAAGACAAAACCAGTAGGGTAAAGAGAGAGAGCTCTTCCCACATTTCTTTGTCAACAATTTTCTAATATGTTTGTTCCAAATTCCTGATCATCTAGCCAAACCATTGGTTACAACCCATGAATTGGTATATAATCACACATCTGACCATTTTTCCTTCCAAGCAAGGTACACAGCCAGGGACACTGCCCAAAGTCCTCCTGTCCACTGAAAATATTCTTTTTCACCATTGTCCTTCAGAGAGATTCCAGAAAGAGGCTGTAATGCTGCAGCTGTCCATTTTTGGGTAGTGCCTGAACATTGTAAAGAACCATATGTAATCTAGGCCTTAGTCTTTTCTTCCTCTCTCAACTGATCATAGGATACTCCCTATGAGGCCTAGGTGCAGGCTGGGAGAGAAGGTAGTGTAGTTTGGGTAGGAACCATTGGCATTTGGGCCATTTCTTCATGTAACTTACTTGTATCTTCAGGACCTGCTCAGACCCAATCACAGATATGCCATTTACATTTGATGATGAAATGATACTGTGCACACCCAACTTGATGGCTTGGTGAGCCACATAACACTCAATTTATAACAAGAAACTCAGGTTGCCTGGTAACCTGGTGATCCGTGGTTAAGTGTTTAGTTTCTACTAAGACCCAGTAACAGGCCCAAGAGCTGCCTTTCAAAAGGAGAGTAGTTATTGGCAAATAAAGAAGGCCTTGCTCCAAAATCCTAGAGGCCTGTCCTGCAATTTATCTATTGAGACTTGATAAAGAGTCCAAACAGCATCCTTATCTGCCAGTGATACTTAAAATATCACTGAATCTGCTGGATTAGATGGCCCAAATGGCACAGCAGGTTGCACAGCAACCTGGACCTGTTGCAGAGCCCTCTTCTGTTCTGGACTCTAGACAAAACTAGCAGTTCTTCTGCTCAGTCAATAAATGAGCCAGAGCAACACACACAAGTGAGAAATGTGTTGCCTCCAAAATCCAAATAGGCCCACTAGGCAGGTGCCTCTTGGTTGTAGAAGGGGCCAAATGTAACAATTTAACCTTCACCTTAGAAGGTATATCTTGACATGCCCCTAAAAATTTCACCACTGAACCCCTAGAAATTTCAGTGAAATTGATAGCCCCTGAATTTTAGTCAGATTTTTTTCCCACCCTCTGACATGCAAATGTATTACTAGTAAGTCCATAGTGATTGCTATATTTTGCTCATTAGGTTTAATCAGCCTAAGGGCATCAACTTAATGAACTGGTGTGAAATCCTGTGGAAGGGAAAAAATGATCAAAATCCCTGTTAATTAAATTATAATAGGGCTGGAGAGTTAATATACCTCTAGGGGAGGACAGTAAAGGGGTATTGCTGGCCATGCCAGATGAGAGAAAACTGCTTCTGGTGGACCTTACAGACAGGTATGGAGGAAAAAACAAACAAACAGAAAAACATTTGCCAGACCAATAATTGCATTCCAGGTACCAAGAGATATGTTAATTTGCTCAAGCAATGAAACCACAATTGGTACAGAGCTGCAGTTAGAGTCATTACTTGGTTAAACTCTTGATAATCATGCCATTCTTCAGAATCCATCTGTCTTTGGCACAAGCCAAATAGGAGATGGAATGAAGAAGTGGTGGGAATCCCCACCCCTGCACCTTTCAAATTCCTGATGGCAGCACTGATCTCTGCAATCGCTCCAGGAATGCCATATTGCTTTTGATTTACTATTTTACTGGGTAGAGAAAGCTCTAATGGCTTCTATTTGGCTTTTTGCAACATAATAACCCTCATCCCACAGGTTAGGGAACAAATGTAGGAATACTGACAACTGACAGCTGCTTAGTAGGTCTATCACAATTGTGCATTTTGAAATTGGATAAACATTGTACACACAATGAGTCATACCTGAGGTAAAACTCCATTGCCGACCTGCCCTTTATAGCCCCCTGTTCTGACTTGTGTGCTATCAAAAATTTATTCCTCTAGAGGACTCACCTTCTTCTTCATTTAAGAGATTGTGACTTGGAAAACTTGCTCAAGTCAGGGGATTCTTTGAGGGGCTATGATTCTTCATTTTTATGATTTGAGTTAGACTTTTGTTCATTTGACTTAAAGGTTGCTGCTACAAAGATCAAGTAAGGATTTAATGGGTTTTCTATCTATTTCACTATTTAGGAGCACTGTGAGTAACTTGCCAATGCAAGAAGTCTATGTGAGTCAATCTTGTCTAATTGTGGCTTTGCCTTTGCTCTTCATTATGGTAACTATGCCCACCTTGCATTTGGCAAGCTGCCACTTGCTTGCTGGCACCCTGGTATACAATTATTCACATTGCATTTAAGTTTTCCAGTTGAGTGACTTCAGTTCTCACTGTAACTCTGGCCTAAGGAGAATAGCAATCACAGAGTTCTGGGGTTCCCCTCAGAAATCTACTTTTTAATGTACTGGTGAAAAGTATGCCTTTTGGAGCTTCCCAGTGTGGTAAATAGGCTTGAAGTGAAAACTGTATTCTTTCATTCCAATCTCCCTAAGCCTTGTCATCTCTTTCTCTACGTTAAATCAAAGGAGATTGTGTATCTTCTCCTTGCTCGTAGTACGTCATTTTTTCATCCATGTTTTAGCCAATTAACCAACCAACCAAACAAACAAACTGTTAGCATAGTTTCTAATGACTTGAGCTGCAAAATTAAATGCAGAATTCTTGCTTAGTGGGCTTCTTTCAATTAATTCAGCCTGGTCCTACTTTATGTTCCTTCCACTATTATTTCACACTTGTAATACCCATTTCCACACAGGTTCCCCCCATTTCTGCTTGCATAAATTAGAAAATTCAAGTGTTTATTTTTCAAGTGTTATGCACTTCTTCATAAGTCACACTTTGTATTTCACTTTTAGGAACCTGCTAGGACTTGAATCTAGTTACAGGTAGAGAAGCAAACAGGGGTGATGTTAGTGGGTCCTGAGGAAAATCAGCATTATCTTTCTTGTCAACTGCCTTAGGGAAGGCCCTTCCTATTTCCTCAGGCAACACAGATATAATCCCAAAGGACAGATGTGGAAAGGCTGATATCATTGTGTATGCGGAAGTTATTCCTGCTGTGGGTAGAAATTTTTTTTTTTTTTTTGCCACTTTCACTGACAAAAAAAAAAAAAAAAAAAAGCCGTCAGAATTTAGGAATTTATTGTTCCAAGCTTCATCAGGGTCTTTTCACATCTCATTTCAACTTATAAAATATCACTTTTTTATCCAACCAATGCCCTGTCTTGAATAGTAGACACCTGCTAGGCTAAGAGCTTAATTTTCATTGTAATTCTGCCAATTGCATGATTAAGGCTTATTTTGACCCTGTGGCTACAGGAAAAGAGATTCTCCCTTAGGACACATAGAAGCTTTTAGGCTACTGATGTGATGGGAAATTTGATTATCTGAGCTGTCCTTTTTTTTTCATCAATTTGTGGAATGACATTAGAAACAACTAAAATCATTATATTCCTTAGTTTTTCCTAAATGTTTGAAAGTTCCATTTACAGAGTCATCAAATTCCTTGCCACTTACAAGTGCTGTTTAGGTATTCAATGCAGGCATTTTGTGTATCTCTATTAATAGGCATGCCACAGATTATCAGTACCATTGGAAGCAGATTTTTTTTTTTTTTTTTTTGGTATTTTAAAGTCTAATAAGATTAGGAAATAAACTCAAGAAACACCAAAATGAATTGCAAACACTCACTTTTAAAATTAGGTTCTTTTAGAACCACTTCTGGTATCAAAATAAAATGTATATTAGGGTCCGGCCACTGCACTCTAGCCTGGGCGACAGAGCAAGACTCCGTCTCAAAAAAAAAAAAAAAAAAAAAAAGATAGATAGATAGATAGATAGATAGATAGATAGATAGGGGACTTATTAGGAAAATTAGATCACATAATTATGACGGCTGGGAAGTCCCATGATAAGCTGTCTACAAGCCGGAAAAACAATGAGGCCAGTAGTGTGGCTCGGTCTTAGTATGAAGACCTCAGAACCAGTGGAGCTGATGGTATAACTCTCATTCCAAAGTCCAAGGCCTGAGAATCGTGGGTGTTGCTGATTCTAGTCTCAGAGTTAAAGGCCAGAAATCCTGGAGTTCTGATGTGCAAGGGCAGGAGAAGGGTGTCCCAGTTTCAGAAGACAGAGAGAGAAAATTCACCTTCCTTCTGATTTTGTGTTCCATCCAGGCTCTCAGTCAATTGGATTGTGCCTACCTTCATTAAAGGCAGATCTTCTCCACTTGGTCCACCAACTCAAACGCTAGATTCCTCTGGTAACAAGGTCATAGACGCACCCAGAAATAATGCTTTACCAGCTACTTAGGTATCCCGAATCCAGTCAAGTTGATAAATTAACCATCACATGATACTTCAGATTAAACAACTTCTGTTAACTCATCTCTAAGAACACAGATTCTTTTCTCTGAGATGCCCTATCTGCCATCTATCCCATTGAACAATTTTCTTTTAAATATTTTTCCTTTTTAGTTTTAAGATTTCGGTTTGGTAGTTTTTAAAGATATTTAATCTCTCTCCTGAAATTCCATATGTCTTCACTATTATGTTCATTATGTTCATTTATTGATACATTATTTAGCATATTTATCATGGCTATTTTAAAGTCTTTGTCTATCAATTTCAATGAACATGGTATCTGAGTATCTTTTTCTATTCATTTGTTTTCTTCTTTGATGTGGATTATGTTTTTCTGCTTCCTCATATATCTAGTAAGTTTTAATTATATGCTAAATGTTATAGATAATCTGTTGTAGGAAGTCTTGATTGTACCTTCATCTTAAGAGTGTAGAATTTTTCTACTTGCAAGTTAAATTATTGGTGAATCTCCTTTACGCTGTGAAGGCTTTGTTTCAGAATTTATTAGGGTAAGTCTATATTTGCTGTATTATACCTGCAACATAGCTCTACATTGAGAGAAAGGCCCTTACTCCTAAAACATTGGCCTGCCTTTATTTCGTTGGAGCTCCCGAAGTGCTTGTCAAGATGTGCCAACTGCACAGAACTTAAGTTTCAAATTCTGACTTTCTAAGACTGAGAAGCTGCTAATTCTCTGGTCAGATATTTTACCATTACAGCTGTTGCTTTCCAAGTGGTTCCTTGTAGTTAAGCTCTTTGATCTTGAATCTGATCACTTAAGATGGTTTCATCATATTGTTTTCCATTTTATACTAGCATTGATTTTTCCTTTGTAATTAATTACTTATCTGCAAATTCACACAAACACACACCTTAATTTCCACCAAATTATCCATTGATGTTTCTTACCTGGGGGATTATAATTATTACAAAAGTAATTGCAATTTGGTAATATTCTAATTCTATGGTTCCTTCAATATTTATCTATTTTTTCCATAATAATTAAAAATAACGTTTTTTATAAAAAGCATTTTCATCTCTTCACAATTTTATGAATAATTGTAGTTTCAAGGATTCTTTTTCTTTCTACACAATTTATAAAAATTTTAACTGTCATTATTGTTGTGATACTCAAATTGTTCAAATATTGTCTATCTAAGTTGTGTAGACACCTGTAAAATTTTGATATGCCTTCATCAAAATTTTAGCTTTTTTTCCTCTTTTCAGTGTAGCAAAAATTTCTAGGCTGAATTTTTACTTTTCCTGTCTCATTTCTGAAATCAGTCATTGCTCCAAGAAGTTCTGGTTCATTTTAGTGGTTAGCAGCATTTGGAGCACAGCTCTGGGTACTGGTATTCTTATATCTACAATACGTCATTACATCTGGACCTATTCAGTAGAATGGGATAGAAAAAAGACAGTTTTTTTTTTATTAATAAGTAATATTTTACATATTTATGTAGTACATGTGACTGTTTGTTACATGTGTAGAATGTATAACATTTAAGTCAGAGTTTGTTGGGTATCCATCACCTTGAATGTCTACCACTTTTATGTGTAGTCTTTGGTCTTACATTTAGGTTTTTATCCACCTTGAGTTGACTTTTGCATATAGTGAGAGATAGGAGTTGTTTTATTCTTCTACATATGATTACTCAGTTTTCCCAGCACCATTTACTGAAGAGGGTGTCCTTTCCCCAAAGTATGTTTTTAGCAGCTTTGTTAAGGTCAGTCAGTTGTAAATATTTGTATTTATTTCTGACTCTGTTCTTTTGATCCATGTGTCTATTTTTATACCAATAACATGCTGTTTTGGTTGCTATAGTCTTGTACTATGTTTTGAAATCACTTACTGTGATGCCTCTAGCTTTGTTCTTTTTGCTCTGGATAGCTTTCGTTATTCAGCCTCTTTTTGGTTCCATATAAACTTTAGGTATAATCTTTATTTTCCTGTGAAAAATGAAGTTGGTATTATGATAGGAATTGCATTAAATCTGTAGAGTGCTTTCAGAAGTATAGTTATTTTAATGATATTAATTCTTTTGATCTATGAGTATAGGATGTCTTTCCATTTTTCCATGGTTTTCTTTTTTTTCTATTTTATTTTATTTTTTTGAGATGGAGTCTCACTCTGTTGACCAGGCTGGAGTGCAGTGGCATGATCTCAGCTCACTGCAACATCCTCTTCCTGCATTCAAGTGATTCTCTTTCTCTTGCCTCAGCCTCCAGAGGAGCTGGGACTACAGATGCAAGCCACCATGCCTGGCTAATTTCTGTATTTTTAGTAGAGATGGGGTTTCACTATGTTGGCCAGGCTGGTTTCAAATTCCTGACCTCACGTGATCCACCCACCTCGGCCTCCCAAAATGCTGGGATTACAGGCATGAGCCACCAGGCTCAATCCATTTGTCTATGTTTTCTAAAATTTATTTCATCACTGTTTTGTAGTTTTCCTTGTAGAGATATTTTACCTCTTTGATTAAATTTATCCATAGGTATTTTATTTTTCACATAGCAATTGTAAATGAGATTCCCTTGTCTATTTCTTTTTCTGTTATTTCATTATGGTTTTACAAAAACTGTACCAATGTTTGTATGTCAACATAGTATCTTGCAAATTTACTTAGTTTATCAGTTCTAAAAGTTTTTTGGTGAAGTCTTTTGTTTGTCTGTTTGTTTAAACATAAGGTCATGCTATCTGTAAAAAGGAACAATTTCAGTCCCACTTTTCAAATGCGAACTCCTTTTCTTTCTTTAACTTATCTAATTGCTCTGGATAGGAGTTCCAGTACTATGTTGAATAAAAGTGGTGAAAGCGGGGGCATCCTTGTCTTTTAGAAGTTCTTAGAGGAAAGACTTTCGACTTTTTTTTTTCTAGTATGATCTCACCTGTGGGTTTGTCTTTTGATGTATGTTCCTTCTATGCCTAGTTTGTTGACACTTTTCATCATGAAGGGGTAATAAATGTTATCAAATTTTTTCTGTGTCTATTGAGATGATTTTGTGGTTTCTATCCTTTATTCTGTTGATGTAATATATGATATTTATTGATTTGCATATATGAAAATATCCTTGCATCCTTTATATAGATCCCACTTGATCATGCTATATCATCTTTTTAATGCATTGTTGGATTCAGTTTGCTAGTATTTTATTGAGGAGTTTTGCATCTACGTTCATCAGGGATATTGCACTGCAATGTTTTTTTTTTTTGGTTGCGTCTTTGTAATCCGGTTGCGGCCAGGGTAATGCTGGCCTCTAGAATGAGTTAAAGAGAATTCCTTACTTTTTAATTTTTTGGAATAGTTTCAAACAGATTAGTATTAATCTTTCTTTATATGTTTAGTAGTATTCTGCCGTTAGTACTGAGCTTTTTTGTTGTTGCTGTTGGCAGGCTTTATATTATTGACTCAATCTGACTAATCATTATTGGTCTATTAGGTTTTCTAATTCTTCCTAATTCAGTCTTGGTAGGTTGTATGTTTCCACATATTTAGCCATTTCCTCTAGATTTTCCAGTTTGTTAGTATACAGTTGTTCATAATAGTCTCTAATAATAATTTCTATTTCTGTAATATCAGTTGTAATGTCTCCTTTTTTATTTCTGATTCTGTTTATTTGTATCTTCTCTCTTCTCTTGTTTAGTCTAGTTGCTGACTTATTAATTTTGTTTATCTATTCACAGAACCAACTTTTCAGTTCATATATTCCTTATGTTGCTTTTAAGTCTATTTTGTTTAGTTCTACTCTGATCTTTATTTCTTTTTTTCAGCTAATTTGGGGTTTGGGTGTTTTTTTGTTTTGTTTTGTTTTTTGTTTTTGTTTTTTGCTTTTATATTTGCTTGACGTGTATCATTGCATTGTTTGTTTGAAATCTTTCTGGTTTTTTGATATAGATGCCTATTGCTATTAATTTCCTCCTTATGACTGTTTTTGTTGTGTCTCACAGGATTTGGTATGTTGAATTGTTAATTTGTTTCAGGAATTTTTTTTTTTTAATTTCTGCCTTAAATTTTTTATGTGCCAATGATTATTCAGAAACATTTTGTTTAATTTCCTTGTATTTACGCAATTTCCAAAGTTCCTCTGGCTGTTGATTTCTACTTTTATTCTATTTGGTCTAAGAAGATACTTGGTATGATTTTGATACTTAAAATTTTGTTGAGGTTTGTTTTGTGGCCTAACATATGGCCATTGCTGGAGAATGTCTCATCTACTGATGAGAAGAATGTGTATTCTGCAATTATTTAATAAAAAATGTTGCAAATGTCTCTTAGGTACATTTAGTCAAAAACCCACTTAAGTTCAATGTTTCTTTGTTTATTTTCTCTCTATATGATTTTTCTAAGGCTAAGAATGTGGTATTGGGTTCCCCATTATTATTGTATTAAGAGTCTATCTCTTTCTTTAGATCTATTATAGTCATGTTTGCTTTATGAATCTGTGTCCTCCAGTATTGGGTGCATATGTATTTAAAGTTGTTATATCTTCCTTTTGGATTAATCTATTTATCATTATAGAATGACCTTCATTCTTTTTTAAATACCATTTTTTGACTCAAAGTCTGTTTTATCTGATATCATCATACTTACTCCTGTTTGCTTCTGGTTTTTGTTTGTGTAGAATATCATTTTTCATCTTTTTATTTTCAGTATATATTTACAGGTAAAGTGTGTTTCTTTTAGGCAGCACATAGTTGGGTCACATTTTTTAAAACCATTCAGCCAGACTGTATCTTTTAAATAGATAATCTATTATTTTTACACTCAAGGTTATTATTAAAATGGGAGGTTTGTTTCTATCATATTCTTATTTGTTTTCCGGTTGCTTTTTACATGTTCTTGTTCCTTTCTTTTTCCTTTATTGTTAGTCATTGTGGTTTGCTGATTTTCTGTGGTAGTATTACTTGACACTTTTCCACATTTGTGTGTTTGTTTTATCAGTAGGTTTTATACTTTCATGTGTTTTCATAGTGGTAAATGTCATCTTTCATGCCCAGGTTTAGGGCTCCCTTGGGCATTTCTTGCAAGACCTATTTAGTAATAGCAAATTCCCTCATCATTTGCTTGTCTGGGAAAGAATTTATTTCTTCTTTTCCAAAGGAAGGTTGTTGTGGATGGAGTATCCATCAGTGGCAGGATTTGGATCTTTTTTTTTTTTTGGCACTTTGAACATATCATCCAATTCTCTTCTGGTCTGTAAAATTTCTGCTGAGAAATCCTCTATTAGTCTGATGGAGACTCTTTTATAGGTAACTAGACACTTTTCTTTTGCTGTTTTTATAATTTTTTCGTCTGTTATTGACCTTAGACAGTTTGACTACAATATGCTGTAGAGAAAAAAATTTTGAATTGAATCGAGGAATCACTGGGCCTACTGTATCTAATATCTAAATCTCATGCTAGACTTGAGAAGTTTTCATCTATTATTTTGTTAAATAGATTTTCAAACTCTTTCATCCTCTCTTTGCCTTAAATGAAACAGATAATTTATATATTTATTCTCTTTATGGTGTTCCATATATTTCAAAGACTTCGTTCCTTTTTAATTTTTAATTTGTATCATTTTATGACTGGGTTATTTTAAAAGACCTATGTTTAAGTTCCAAGATTCTTTCCTCTGCTTGATCTGGTCTATTGTTGAAGTATTATAGCATATCCTGTATTTATTCAGTGAATTCTTTAGTTACAAAATTTCCATTTTTTAAATCATATCTCTTTGTTAAGTTTCTCATTTATATCCTGAAGTTTTTTATATTTTATATTATTGCTTTTTGGAATTCTCTTGTCATTGAGCTTCTTTAGTATCAGGATTTTGAATTTTTGGAGGGTCATGTGGATTTCTTTTTGAGTGGGATCTTTTGCTGGAGGAATTATTGTTTTCATTTGAAGATGTTATATTGTCTTTCTTTTTCAAGTTATCTGCTTCCTTACATTCATATCTGCAAAACTATTATTATTATTTTTAAAGGAGTTCAAGAGTAGTTTCATTTCTACCCATAACTCATTCTATGGGAATGGTTCTACTGATGTAAATTACTGGAACACCAGAAATAAAAATACCAGAAATTAAAAACAAACAAACAAACAGAAATAAAAGATCAGTGTGCTTGAAAACATGGCAACAATGAGAATAAGGATTAAATGGGAGAAAAAAATACTTGAAAAAATATTAACCAAGGAATACACTGATTTGATGAAAATTGTGAACTAACAAATAAAAGAAATGCAATAAATCAAATGAGAATAAATATAATGAAAACACATCAATGCACATCATAGTCAAATTTTTGAAAAGCATTGAAAAAGAAAAAAAAGTATCTTAACAGCAGACAGAGATCAAAGACACAGAAGGAGAAGAGATCAGTATGACAGCAGACTTCTCCACAGAAAGTACTCATTTAAAAAATAATTGGGAAAAGGTGAGAGAAAATGACATTAATCCTAGAAATTTATACTAAAAAAATGTATCTCAAAAGTCAAAGCAGATTTATTCTATAAAGAATGTTAATTAACAAGAAAAAATGATATCAGATGAAAATTTGAATCCACTGAAAGTAAGCAGAGAATGGTAAATATATGGATATTTCCTCACATCTTAATGTCTTTAAAATTAAGGGACTCTTAAACAAAAGTAACAATGTGTAATTTTAAAATTTACATTGAAGTAAAATACTTGACAACAAATGAACATATAAGGCAAATGAGAAGAGTAGAAATGAAAATATATACAGTTATTAATATTATTATTATATGCTTGAAGTGACACAATAGACTGTCACACTTGAAGCTACAAACTTATGGCAACAACTATAAAATCAAATAATGTAATGTAACTAAACTATCAATAATGGAAATGAATTGCAATTACTTTTTAAAGACTCAATTACTCCAGAAAATAGACAGAAATAAGGAATTAAACAATGAAAATGTGTTACAAAAATAAAGCAAAACCATAATATAGTAGATTTAAATCCACTCACATCAATGTTTACTTTAAATGTATATAATTTAAATGCTTCTACTGAGGCAAATATTGTCAAAATATAAAAAAAGTTATCCACAAAACACTCTATTAACATAAAAAACAAAAAGATATGATTTTAAAAGGGTGAAAAATATATCATGTGAACATTCATCAAGAGAAGGTTGGAATAGCTGCATTATTATCAGAAAAAGACTTCATAAAAAGGAATGCTACGAAAGATCATCTCATGAGGACAAAGTGCAAAATTCATTAGTAGGATGTAACATTCTTAAATAAATATATACATATCAAGAAAGCTTCAAAATACATGAAGAAAATTAGATAGAAAAAGCAATTTTTCAATATTTCAAAACTCTTTTTCAAATAATTGATAGACTAAATGGACAGAAATAAATAATGATGTATGAGACTTGAATAATACAATTAACCAACTTGATCAAGTTGACATTTATACAACACTTCACTCAACAACAACCAACTACACATTCACTTTTCAAAAATACTCAAAAATTATTATAACATATAACATATTATGGACATAAATTAAGTCCCAATCAATTTAATAGGCTTGAAATAAAATATGATGTCTAAATACAATACAAATAAACTTAATAATACAAAGATATATGTAAAAACCTCAATTCTTGAAATTAAACAACATACCTATAAGTAACTTGGCTCAAAGAAGAAATCACAAGAAATTTGGAGATTTTGTTTTTGAATTGAAGGGGAAGGAAGACCAACATACTAACATTTGACATATTCATAAGGCTTAAATAAAAATGTAGAGCAGGGGTGTCTAATTTTTTGCTTCCTTAGGCCACACTGGAAAAATAAAAATTGTCTTGGACCACACATAAAATATACTAACAATGAGCTAAAAAAAAAATCACAAAAAAATTTATAATATTCTAAGAAAGTTTATGAATGTATATTGGGCCACATTCAAAGCCATCCTGGACCACATGCAATCCATGGGCCACAGGTTGGACAAGTTTGATTTAGAGCCTATATTAGAAGAAAAAGACTTAAGTAAATAAAGTTTAACTTCATAAAGAAAGTAAAGAAAATGTAAATTACAATCAAAGTCTAGCACCAGAGGAAGGACAATACAGATAATAGAAACCAATTAAGTATAAAAGTGGTAATAAATAAAGAAAAATAAATAAAGCAAAAGCTGGCTATTTGAAAAGATCAATACAATTGAAAATCCTCTTACCACACTGATGAATGAGAAACAGAAATATAGAAGACACAATCTACCAATAGCAAGAAATAGGGGATATGCTACAAATTCCACAGACTCTAACAGGATAATAAATATTAGAATAACTCTATGCCAGAGAATATGAAAATCTAGATAAAATAGACAAATAGCACCATATTAAAAGGATAATATATCAAAAACAATGTAATTTATTCTACGAAGATGAGAGTAGCTTATTATTTGAAAATGTATCACTGGATTAGCGTATTAGAAACAAAACCATAGATTATCTCAATAGATGCAGAAAATATATTTGACAAAAATAAAAATTCTTTAATAAAAATTTTCAGGATACTATAAATGTCTGAATGTTTTTCCCTCAAGAAAAGGATGAGGATGTGTAATCTCATAATTTACTTCTTCAACATTTTACTGTTCCACATCGTATTGAAGGTCAGAAAGGAAAGAAAGAAAAAAACAGAAGAGAGGAAAAGAAAGACAGCAAGAGGGGAAGAAAAGGAGGTAGAAAAGATGGTAGGGAGGGACAGATCAGAAAGAAACAAGGAAAACATTATTCACATCCAGTGAAAAATTCTAAACAGTATACCACACATGGCAACAGAAATAATCATTGACTTTAGCCAGATCACAATATACAAGGCCAATAAATAAACATCAATTGTATTTTGCTATGGTAAAATCAAAAAATTGAAAATTGAAAGTTAAAAATACAACATGCCATAGCTTTAATGTATACGAAGTATATTGGATTAAAGACAACTTTAGCAAACTATGTGCAATGCTTAGAAACTGAAAATTTCAAAATACTACTGAGAGAAATTTAAAAACAGTTAAATATACAGTTGTTTATTAGCATGTTAAATAGCACGGAGAGATACACTATGATTATGAATATTTTCTACATCATATTTGTGATTCTGTTATAAGACTACATATGTTTCTCAAAACTCATTGAATGGTACACTTTGAAGTGGTGAGCTTGTTATACTTAAATTATTTCTCGAAAAAAATAAATTTTATTAAATAAATTTATAATTATACTTAGTTCAAATCCTGCATCACGAAACCTTTCTTCTCCTATTTCATATTTGTATTTCTCTCACATTGAGAACTGTGCTTACCAGCAATATAAATATACAGCCATGCATTTATTCAATACATACAAAGTCTCAATACCATGATCTAAAACAAATTCAATCAGAATAATCTCAAAATTTCTTTGCAGAAATTATTCTTACTAGAAAATATTACATTTAGTATGTAGAATCAGAGTACTGAAATGTTATTACTTTGTAACAAGAGAATATTGTTTGTCACATTTTACTTTGTGGAACTTATTTATGACATAGTATATTGCCATTTTTTGTGAATATTTCATGCATAGTTGAGAAAAATATTCTATTTCATGTTAAAAAAATTATATTTATCTATATCAATATTTATATATCTCTTTTTCTCTATATATATACATACATATTCTTTCTATATATATATATGTAGACTATAGTCATAAATATATATATGACTGACCTTGTTAGTTCAGTTATTTAGGTCTGTTATATCTATGTATATATTTTGTTCACTTCATATATTTTGACATATCTTGGACTAAGGTTTGTATGTTATATTCTTATATTATTACTGCAGTTCTCGTCTTTTCTGTTCATATCTTTCTGTTCATATCTTGTAACTTTGATAGCTACTGCCAAATTTCCTTCCATAGGGATTATAGCAGTAAATATTTCCATCATCATTATATGAAAATGCGTGTTTTAATACAACACTACATGTCATAACCATTGGAAATGTTGTGAGTCAAATAGTTTTAAAAATTGTGTTAAGGTAGTTTAAGTTTAAATTTGAATTTTCTTATTATCTTATTATATGTGATTTTGAGCATTGAGAGCAATAGGAGACAAGCAAACACTTAGGCAGAGAGAGACAGGTCCCCAGTAAAACCCAACCTTAAAGCCAAAAACAGCCTGAAGCCTGAAAGCTGAAACGCCAGTTCCAGATAGAGTCCGTGACTGTAATGGTTAATACTGAGTGTCAACTTGATTGGATTGAAGGATGTAAAGTATTGTTCCTGCGTATGTCTGTAAGAGTGTTACCAAAGCAGATTAACATCTGAGTCCGCGAATTGGGATAGGCAGACCCACCCTCAATCTGGATGAGTACCATCTAATCAGCTGCCAGGCAGATGAAGCACGCAGAAGAAGATGGAAAGAGAAGACTGGCTGAGTCTTCTGGGATTCATCTTTTTCCCATGTTGGATGCTTCCTTCCATCCAACATTGGACTCCAACTTCATCAGCTTTTGGACTCTTGGACTTAGATCAGTGGTTTCCCAGGGGCTCTTCCACCTTTGGCCACAGAGTGCAGACTGCACACTCAGCTTCCTTACTTTTGTGGTTTTGGGACTTCGACTGGCTTCCTTACTCCTCAGCTTGAAGACAGCCTGTTGTGGGACTTCACTTTTTGATCCTGTGAGTCAATACTCCTTAATAAACTCCTCTTTATATATACATCTAACCTGTTAGTTCTGTCCCTCTAGAGAACCCTGTCTAATACAATGGCAGACACAGAACTTCTATCCCCATCTTACTCTTTCTTTCTCGATTGGTTCTTCTGGATGACTTTTAACCAATTAGATGGTGTCTTTTCCAATGACCACCCATGGACCAATCGGCACACCCATTCTAAGCCCATAAAAACCCTGGACTCAGCCACACAGATGGCTACCCACTCTCAGATTCTCTCTCACTCTGAGTGCTTTCCTTCTGTCCCTCAATAAAATTCGTCTCTGCCTAACTCACTCTTCAGTGTCCAGGCACCTTATTCCTCTTGGTCACAGGATATGAACCCAGAACATGCCAAGCTGTGGATGATGGGAATAAAGGTGAGCTATAACACTTGGCAGCCTACAGGAGAGACAGCTATAACAGCTACCAGGTGCCAAGTTATGGGAGTGAAGTGCTGTGACATCTCTTGGGGGTTAAGACCTCAGGACTCCATGAGCAAGACCTCTAACATCCCGTGGGGCTCTGTGATTGCTGGCATCTCCAAGTTTTCAGGTGCCACTGAGTTCCCCTCATCTAGATGCTGGTACCCAAGTTGGAGACTGCTCACAGCACATCCAGTCCAGCCTTAGACTGAGAGCAGAGCTGGTGCGGGAAGGAAGCCAGGACATCAGCCAAGCACAACCTACTGGGTCAAGCAGGCAGAAGAAGACTAGTGGGCCCCAAGCAAGGCCCAGGCTTAGGCAGCAGCGACTGCAGAGATTTCTGACTGGCAAAGTAGCCCCAGAGGAATCCTGTAAAAGCATCTCTAGTAGAGTTGTCATTTTTTCTTTTACTTTGAGTTATATCTATATTCTTTTTTTTTTTTTTTTTTTTTTTTTGAGACGGAGTCTCGCTCTGTCGCCGGGGCTGGAGCGCAGTGGCCGGATCTCAGCTCACTGCAAGCTCCGCCTCCCGGGTTCACGCCATTCTCCTGCCTCAGCCTCCTGTGTAGCTGGGACTACAGGCGCCCGCCACCTCGCCCGGCTAGTTTTTTGTATTTTTTTAGTAGAGACGGGGTTTCACCGTGTTCGCCAGGATGGTCTCGATCTCCTGACCTCGTGATCCGCCCGTCTCGGCCTCCCAAAGTGCTGGGATTACAGGCTTGAGCCACCGTGCCCGGCCTATATCTATATTCTTAACATTTTTTTTTTTTTTACTGAATAGCTGATATTAATTAAATTATTTTAAACAAATATTTGGACTTTGTAAGGGTCACATGTGTTTGCTAGTAGATGTTTTGTTATATGTTTTTGTTGTGATAAAATAATTGGCATAGTTATATATGCCAAATAATTTTCAGAGAAACTCCTCATTTTCAGAAACACTAAAATGTTAGATTTCTTATTCAAACTAATTTTCTAAGTGAAATTTACATTTTCTAAATTTCTCTTTTATGTAGAAGTACAAATATTTCAACAAAAAAATACATTTGAAAATAAGTAAATTCAGTCAGGCACCAGAATAATAGGAAAATTTACATCACTTAAATTTCTTCCAAAATGTTCCTGTCTTTAAGTCCGTGTTTTGCTTAATTGTTCTTGGTGACTTTAACTCCTTTTTCTCTACTTTTTTATGTGTTTCAATTTCAGGGTAGTAATTTTGAGATATAAATAAATATAATAACTTTTAAATATTTCTTCTGGTCCTTGGACATAGCTTACTTTCTGTAATTATTGCTACAATTTATTTTCAGAGTTGTCTCTACTATACCGAGACATTGAAAGTATGATTCAGGTCTCTTTTTGTCCTTAATACTAGCAGAGTATGTGGCATCTAGTGACTGCTCAGTATTTTCTGAATAAAAAAATGTAGGTTAAATTGAGGGGCCTAGTTTAAGTCACTTTTACTTTCCAAATTTTCCATCTCTTTAATCCTACAGTGTGTCATCTAACTCGTTTTACCCAACTTTCCTCCTTGTTAAAATGAGGATGATAATTACATGTACCTTTTGCAATTATTACATAAGAAGTGTGTCAAAACATTTAAATGTTTAGAATAGTACTTCAAAGACAAAGCACACAATAGTGTTAGCCATCATTGTTGCCACTAGTATTATTAAAACAAAGGATTTCAATATCATTACATATAAGTATTTACTAAAATTTCTTAAGTGTAGATTGATTAGGTTGAATCTTACTAGGTCAGTTTGCTTGCCAGAAATTAACAAAAGGGCCCAGGAGGTAAAAGGGGAATTACTAGATCAAAGGATAAGAAGCAAATATTAAAATAAAGCAGGGGTAACATAACAGCCAATAAGAAGTTATTGACCAATAATTGTACTGCCTGAAGCAAAATCTGTTTTGTTCACTCTATTATTTATATTAATGAGCTTTTTAATACCTTCATCTTTTCCTTGTAAGTTTAGACTTGTGAGTAGCTAGACCTCAGCAAACTCTGTGGATAACTATGACTTAATGACATACTATTTTTAGCATCTCTTGGAGATGCTGCAAAATTAATAATGTCACATATATGATATAAACAGCCTTGTCACTTTGAATTTGCTGGTTGAGCAACTTTGCCTTTAAAATGTATATAAATTACATCGTGGTTTTTAATGAGTTGAGGTGCCTGCATTGATATTAACCCTGTAATATCATTTATGCAGAAAGAGAAGTTTTCTAAATATATTTAAAATCTTTCCTAGAACAGAATTATTTCTATGGTAAATAAATATGTCTTCAACTATCTATTCCTCTATCCATTCATGAATACACTTATCTTTTTGAGAAAGCTATATTAGATTATGAAACCTAATTACTGTAAAATTATCACTTTTACATACTGTTTTATACTTTACAAAGTGCATTTATAAACATTATTGCATTAGAATTTCATAATACTACATGAGAGAAAGAGAAGTAGCATAAATCCCATTTTAAACATGAGAAATACAGCACACAGAAAAAATTGGAGATTTGCTCTGCGTTCCACAGCTAGCATAGGACTTGAAGTCAGCTATTTTGACTGATATTTGAGTGCTTTTTCTATTACTACGCAAAACCTCTTTAAACATAGAGGCAAATTTTCACACTGCTCATGCACTGATTATGCTTTCACTTAAAAGTAAATGTAATATCATTATTACACCTCCTTAATTAAACATATCATTAAATTTATTTAATTCAATATAAATTATATTTTATGGGATTAAAAGTTCTTAACATTTAAGTGTTGTCTCAGAACAAAACCACAATAATTATAAGCATTAATTTAGTGTATTAGTTTTCTATTCCTATAAACAAGTTACTATGAATTTAGCAGCTTTAAGCAGCAGCTGTTTATTATCTCACAGTTTTCGTAAGTGAGAAGGCTGCCATGGCATGGATGTGTCCCCTGCCCTGTGTCTCACAAGGCCAAAATAAAATTGTAGGGAAAAGAGGCAGAAATATTCTTGTATTAAATATTAATCATTTAACAATGGCTTTCTTTCTGTTTTCTATGTTCTTCCCTTCTGGAAATCTTGGTAGATTATATTGGATTTCCTGGGTCAATGCTTTAAATGTTCTAAGTTTCTGTTTTCCATCTCTTTTTGTTGTTGTTGTTGTTCTGTTTTCCAGAAGCTTTGCTCAAATTATTTTTCAAGTCTTACATGGAATTTTTTATTTCTCCATAATCATTTAAGCTCCTAAAATCTCATTCTTGTTCTCTAAATGCCCATTTTTTGTGATAGTCTAATCCTTGTTTTTGCATGCCATGTATTTACTTTCTTTGACAGTATAAAGTAAAACTTTTGAAATTTTTTTTGTGTCTCTTTCATTGTCTACATCTTTCATATTTAAGTATTTTTCATGTGTGTTTTGAGATTTAAGTGAAGGCCAATGCAAAATTTTATTTTCCAGGTTTAACTAGAATCTGAATATATACTACTGGTAGCTATAGTCAAATGGCATGTTGAAAATATCCACTAAAACTAAACCCCAAGTTTAAGGTGTTCTACTTCTCCAATGCATCTACTGTCTCTTAATTTTACAGTAATGTTTTTATCTATGTGATTTTAAGACTGAATTCTAAATTTTGAAGATAAATGGCATTTACAGTATGATTTTCTGAATTGTGCTTCTGATTCTTACATTTTATATAAAGAAAGTATATTTCACAGGTTTATCATCTTGATTAACAAAGAAGCTAATTTTAAAAAACACACACACACATTAAATCAAAGCTCATGAGAATATTCATAGTAAAATTTTGGCTCTATTATGATAATAAATAAGTTACCTCAAACTTTCACCCTTGCCTTGGCCATATAATACTTATCATGTCTTTCCTTGCCCTTTGACTTCAGGTTTGAACATGTGATTGTTCTGGTGAATTCAATGCAGATGGAAGTAACAGTGTGCTTATGACTTAATAAAACTCATATGTTTCTTTTTTTTAATTCTTTCTTATCTTCCTGCCATCATCTTGTGAAGTGATTCTGGGTTCTCCAGAGAAACAGAAACTAAAGGGTCAATCCCTCTCTCTCTCTTTCTCTCTCTCTCTCTCTCTCTCTCTCTCTCTCTCTCTCTCTGTGTGTGTGTGTGTGTGTGTGTGTGTGTGTGTGTGTGTGTGGAGAGCTAGAGAGAGAAATGAATAGAGAAACAGAGAGAAAGACAAAGTGAGAAATAGAGATTTATTATAAGGAATTGGCTTATAGGATTATGGAAGGTGAGAAGTACCAAAATCTGCATTTGGCAAGCCAGAGATCCAGGAGAGCTGATCATGTCTTTCCAGTCTGAAAGCCAGCAGGCCCAAGACCGAAGAAGAGTCAATGTTTCATTTTAGTTCAATGGTAGAAAAAGACAATTGTCAGTTCAAGGCAGTCAGGCAGGAGGAGTTCCCTCTTACTTGTGGAAGAATCAGCCTTCATGTTTTAATCAGGCCTTCAACTAATTGGATCAGGCCCACACATGTTAAGGAGGGCACTCCATTGTAATTGGTTTATGCATTTAAATGTTAATGTTCTACACAAATACCCTCACAGACACACTCACAATGTTTGGCCAAATAGTTGGCATCCCATGGCCCAGAAGTGGTTGACACATAAAATTAACCAGCATGACTAGGTAGCTCCTCCACAGAATGAACTGAAGTAGACCTGTTCCAGTTAAGCCCAACCAGACCCACAACTTGAAGCAGAACCACCTATCCAAGCGTAGCCTGTATCAGTAGACTCTCTGGGAACCTGCAGATTTCATGTAAATAAATAATTTGTTTGCTAAGATATTGAGTTTTGGGTGGTTGATGATGTAGCAGTGGTAGACTATATAACTAATCCTTACCTACTAGGTAACTGAATAACCATTGTTATGAGACAATCACATATAGTCATAGTACTATATTTCATTTAAAGGTTACTACTCATATCTAAATATGCTTCTTTATTTTAAGCCTTCACCAGATTTGCTGTATTAGAAACTATAAATGCATTGTTTTAGGTGGGATACTAATCTGAGTATAAACGTCAGTGCAAGCAGTGTCTTAAAATGATAACCAAAATAAACTATTAAAGGAATTTTTTTTTTCATTTTGCATGGGGCATGTCTGTGTAAGCATTTATCCTCTGTACTTGGGTTTTTAATATAATTTCCTCCTTAATTTATGTTAAGTTAACCAATTTTCTGTTCTCATACTTGTCATCACTTAATGTCTTTCCGATAAGTGTGTTATGACATCCACTTTCTAGTCTTAAGGAATCCCGATCTGCAACAAGTGCACTTTTAAAAATATCATTTTCAACTTCTCTAATTTCTGCAGCACTAACTCTGAAGTCTACGGATATGTATGCTGTGTGTTTCCAACACAGAACGTTTATTTCCTTGAAGAACATGTGATGATATTTGAATGCTACTTGGAGGTTTTTTATAAATTGAAACAAATTTTCTCTTGAATAAATTACACCTAATCTCCACCAAAGACAGTTCAAATTCTTCTTAAAAATAAAGTCAAATCTGGTGCCCGTTACATCAATGTTGAAACCAGATTAGATAGCTAAATACGAATGCTGTGCCCACTAATACTGAACCACATGATACTTGAGAAATGCCTTATAGCTATTTGTTTCTTTGGCTTAATGCCAAGCGTACAGGTTTCTTACGATGACTAAATGAGACAATACATGTGGCAGATAATTTATACTTGGTAAGTTATGTACCATTATACGTATTCTTTCTATTTCATTTATAGAACACCCTGTTCACATGTCGAGAGGCTACTCAATGTCAGCTTGTGCTCTCACAAGAGAAGTTTTTGGTACTAAAAATGTCAAGTGGCCTCTAACTTTTAATAAGAATTACAATAAAAATGAAAAAAAATTGCAGTGTGAAGCGGCTGTAGTGTGTACATATATATATATATATATATATATATCCTAAATAAGTGATTCTGACAAGTAGATGATCATTTTAAAATTTATAATTATTAGAAATCTAGTCCAATGGAGAAATTGCTGTTAACAGTACAGTATTACAGTTTTCTAATCTCCCAAAGAAAGATTTACAAAATAAATGTCTATTATAAATGATATTAGTGTTTTATTCTTCTAAGTGCTAAGGATAAAGGTTTTATATAAAATAAGTATATTGCACACAATAAAAATACCATTATGGAGAAATCACTGTTTCTAGTAGTTTGCTACCCACTTTACATAAAAATTAATTTAAAACTCACATATCTGTTAAGACAATTATTGTTGTTATACCCATTTTACAGGCAGAAAATATAGAATTAAGAATTTATGTCACTTACCTAAAGTCATAAAGCTAGAAAAAGACAGAGCCAGTGTAAAATAATAGGTGCAGCCCATTTATATTCATAGTCAAATCTTAGACCTTGACATTACCCTACTATCTTTCACAGTTGAAACTTAGACCTAGTATTCCACATTCAGACCAAAAAATTCTGATTTTTTTTTAGCAGTCTCAACCATTCATATTTCTTTTCCACTTCCAAATCCATGCTATTGCACCAGAAAGTAGAAAACTCTATACCGCTGTGCTTCTTGCTACATAAATCCAAGTTACCCCAGTATTACTTTATGAAATGCTTGCTACCATCCTTCAACTTATTCCTAGTAAAACCCCACCTGATTAAGAAATGGGCACTTCTCTATTTCAAGCTATTACCAATTTCCTGTTGTCTCTTACTTGAGTACTACTACCACTTTCACCCCAGGAGTAAGAAATGTTTCATAATTCAAGGAAAATCACTTTTATCATACACATCCAAATGAAACTCCTCTACTCTTCAGGCAAATCGGATTCTTTTAAATTGGTACTTAGCTCTAAATAACATTAACTTATATCCAGTTTCTCAAAATAGAATACTATAAATCACTGTTAACATATCACATTCTCGGCCGGGCGCGGTGGCTCAAGCCTGTAATCCCAGCACTTTGGGAGGCCGAGGCGGCCGGATCACAAGGTCAGGAGATCGAGACCACAGTGAAACCCCGTCTCTACTAAAAATACAAAAAATTAGCCGGGCGCGGTGGCGGGCGCCTGTAGTCCCAGCTACTCAGGAGGCTGAGGCAGGAGAATGGCGGGAACCCGGGAGGCGGAGCTTGCAGTGAGCCGAGATCGCGCCACTGCACTCCAGCCTGGGCAACAGCGTGAGACTCCGTCTCCAAAAAAAAAAAAAAAAAAAAAAAAAAAAAAAAAAATATCACATTCTCTTATCTTCCATATCCATCAGCAATTCTTGTGATATTACCTTTTACAGATCTCTAGGATCCACCCTCTTTATTCCATGTTCTCCTCTCTAGAGCAAGCAATCTCAGTCATCTATGGAGGCAATGGCAGGGCACATCTACTAACTTGTCCCTCTTTATCAACTCTTGTCCATTTCTACCATGGAAGTTGGTTCAAAAAACAATTCTAATTAGGCCAAGATTCTTACTTAAAATGCTTCAAGTTTTAATAAAAGAATTTAACAAAATCTGACTTTATTCTATATTACTATTAGTTTATATGTTCTACCACATTGGTCTTCTTTCAATCACACAGGTTAACTTCAGTCTTTACCACTGGACCTTTTACATGTTCCTTTCTCTGTCTTAGATTCATTTTTTCTTCATTTATCTGTTTATTTTCTATTTCTTTGTATCAAATTTTAATTTCTTCAGGAAATTTCCCTGACCCTAGTATGTCTTTTCCCTATCTCATGACACTGTAAGACTTATTTTCACAGATCTTACTCTGCTGTAGTTTAATGTTATGTTTGTGATTATTTTATTAATGTCTGCCTCAACAGTTAAAGAGCTGTAAGTTCCACAAAAACAGAGATAGTTTCACATATTGAGCCTTGAAAATAGAAAGTTATTAAAAGAATATTTGTTGATTATTGGATTGACTGATATTGGTCATAGAAGGTCTTTTATTCCACTTAAATTTCTTCTTTCTACACCCATCTTCCGGAATTATAGCATATTACTTCTTTACTAATTTTGCTTTTGGTGTGAGATTTTTTTTTGAAAAACACCACCTTCAGTCCTTAGTAACCTGTAAGTACTTCCTTCACTTAACTCTTTATCAGCAATATCTGCATATACAGCATACAGCACAGCTTCATTTGTTAGATATCAATAATATTTTGTTGACTGGATGAATAAATTAATGCATGAAGGTGAAGTTAATGGCAAGTAAAATCACAGAAGTCTCACGTGGTGAATATAATTTACTGGGAGGGGCCTATATTGAGGATTTATCCAAAAGTGTAAGTGACGGGCAGCAGCAGCCCACCTGGAGCAACTGCTGCAAATTTGCCAGCTGCAGCAGGGGAGGCAAAGCTGAGTTGCACGCTCCATGGATCTGGCAGGAGTCAAAAACAGGTGGGATCCCCGCTCCCTTCCTAGTTGATGGGGCAAAAGCCCTTCCCTCCCAGGTGTAGCTGCAGCTGCCCAGTCTCCCTGGTGGACCTGGACATCCTTGGGCTCTTGAAGACCAGGAAGCCCCCTTTACTCACAGGCTCGGAAGTGCCTGCTCCTGATGCCTGGCCTCTCCCCACCCCTAGGCCTACTCTGATTTCTGAGCAAAGTTGAGGACAAGCTCTGGTACTGTTGCAACCTGGCAAGGTGTGCATGCACTTGGGGCAGTGCTGAAATGCCAGCCCCCTTCCGCCTCAACCCCCTCTGGACTTGACTCACCAATTAACTTGGGAGGAAGGCCAAGGGGGCCCTGAGGGCAGCTCGATGTAGGCCTGAATGCACCCCTCACCACGAACGGCCTGGGTGCCTGGACAACAGGATTAATGATGACAGGAGGCAGACAGGAAGAGGGGCAGGTCCCCGGTAAAGCCAGACCTTCAAACCGGGGATGGCTTGAAGCATGGGGGCCAGCTGTCAGTTCCAAGTAGAGTCCATGGCTCAGAGTGAGAACTTACTGTGCTTTTTCCAGGCTTGCCCATGGCCACCTGTGGATTAATCAGCATGCACTTCCTCCCTTCTGAAGCCCATAAACCCTGGAATGAGCTACATTCACAGAGACTTTGGGACTACCAGCTGTGGGAAGGAGCTATCCACTGCAAGTCTTCTCTCTGCTGAGAACTGGACACTTGTTAGGATGGCCTGCCTGAGGAAAGGAGCTACTCACTACAGGTCTCCTCTCTGCTGAAAGCTGGACACACATCTGGATGACCTGCCTGTGGAAAGAATTCACCCACTTCAGGTATCCTGAGAGTTGTTCTGTTGCTCAATGAAGCTCCTCTCTGCCTTGCTACCCTTCCAGTTGTTTGCAGACCTCATTCTTTCTGGACACAGGACAAGAATTTGGGGCTTGCTGAATAGCAGGACTGAAAGAGCTGTAACACAAACTGGGCTGAAACATGCCCCCAGTTCACCATGTTACAGGTGTCAAGAAGGAGAGAACTGCAGCCCTTTGGGAATCCTAGACCTAGGGGCTCCCCTAGTCAGGGCTGCAACACCCTCTTTGAGGCTCTGTGGTTGCTGGCATTTCCAAGCTTCTGCGTACCACTGTGTTTCCCAGTGCTAGAAATGGAAGCCAGTTGTGGTACTCCTGGTCCAGCCACAGCCTTGCATGGAGCAGGGGCCTGGAGCTGCCTTCCCTGCCATAGCCGGCATGCCTAGCTGTGTGCAGTGACCAGATCCCACCCTCACTCACATACCCCTAACTGCTTCATTCGTGGCTCACCCTTGGCAGGCATGGGATCCGGTCCGGTAGAGTGAACTGAGTGCAGCCTGCTGGGCCAAGTGAGCTTGGGAACAAGCTCGGAGGTCCTGAGCAACACTCAGGCAGAAGGCACCACTGGCTACAAAGGTTTCTTGTTGGCAAAGCGACAGCCCAAGGATCCCCTGACATTTTTTGGGGTGCTCTTCTGGGATCTTCAGGAGGGTGAGTAAAAGAGGACTTGCTGCTTTCCATCCTTTTTTTTTTTTTTTTTTTTTTTTTTTTTCCGGAGTCCATAAACTACACACTAGCCAAAATGAAAGAAAAATATGGGCCTCTGTCAGCCAACTAAAAGCAACAAGTGTGGTTGCTGGACTTAAGACACAGAGGACAAGCTTGCTGGGGAGGACACTGTCAATCACTTGTCACCCTTGGGTGTTGGGAATGTTGGCCTTGTGCCAACCTGGTTTCCCTTCACGAAAGTTTAGCTGTCACTTGAGATTGGAAGGAGATTGTCCTGGGGCAATTGCAGATATCTGACTGAGGCTATACCTTGGTGTTATCCAAAGGCCCTGGACTAACTCCCATCCCCAACTGCCCATTAGGGTGTCAGCACTAGTACCCTCAGTCTTTCCTATCACACTTTCTGTCTCTCCTTTCCCTCCCCTCCCCTCCACTCCCCTCCCCTCCTCTCCTTTCCTTTCCTTTTCTTTCCTCTCTGACTACCATGGCTACGATCCTCTTTTTTATACACAATGTTAAGGGTACCACAGAGAAAATATTACTGGGTAGAATAAGCACTTGGAAGCCGGGCATGGTGGCTCACGCCTGTAATCTCAGAACTTTGGGAGGCCAAGGTGGGCAGATCACCTGAGGTCAGGAGTTCGAGACCAGTCTGGCCAACATGGTGAAACCCCATGTCTACTAAAAACAGAAAAAAGGAGTGGGGCATGGTGGCAGGCACCTGCAGTCCCAGATGTTTGGGAGGCTGATGCACGAGAATCACTTGAACCTAGGAGGTGGAGGTTGCAGTGAGCCAAGATTGCACAACTGCACTCCAGCCTGGGCAACAGAGTGAGACTCCGTCTCAAAAAAGAAAGAGAAAGAAAGAGAAAGAGAAAGAGAAAGAGAAAGAGAAAGAAAAGAAAAGAAAAGAAAAGAAAAAAGAGAAGAGAAGAGAAGAGATGAGAAGAGAAAAGAAAAGAAAAGAAAAAAGAAAAGAAAAGAAAAGAGAAAAGAAAAGAAAAGGAGAGGAAAGGAAAGAATAAGCGCTCGGCTTAGTGATCAGGAATGTAAATCAGAACAACGTGGTATCTGTCTATTGTTAGAAGCAAGGAGAATTTAACAACTGAGACTTTTCTTTCCCCTGTTGAAAGAAGCCATTTCCACAGGTAAAGAGGCTTTTCCCTCCAGGTACCTTCCCCTTCCCTACACTTAAGTGTTTTTTCTTTTTTTTTTTTTCTTTTTTCTCCACCATGTAAGCAGTCAACGTAGGCAAACTGGGGAGCTTTTCTATGCAGAATTTTTTTTTTTTTTCTTTTGGGAGACATCTTATTAGGCCCAGTCCTAAATTCCCAGGCCTCCCTTTCTTTCCTTGGTTTGAGGGGTACCTGGTTTCACAGTTTTACTTTAGCACTCTGCTTATGATAGGGAAGAAACGAAAGAGTGGCCCTGGCTACCCCATCAGTTACTGGCTGCAATTTGGTAAGGGCTACCTGGGACTTAATTTAATGAGTCCATACAAAGGGAAAGCTAAACCTGAGAGACCCAGAGGTAGATGAAAGTGGAAGTCGAGAGGCACAGTGCAGGTGAGCATGACTAATTCCTGCCATTAGGGTCTTCCACTTCTGGATGGAAGTCATGTTGCATCCATGGCATAGATAAGGTCTAGGGAACTCAAAAGTGACTGACAATGGGAGAATGGGGCAACATGAAGGTCAGTGCAAATATTCTTATCCACTAGGATGCCCTGCTACATAGGTGAAGGTGGCATGTGCAAAGGTTGCCGGGACTTAGGGATATAAGGTTGAAATAAAGAAGGGGGGCTGGGCACGGTGGCTCATGCCTGTAATCCCACCACTTTAGGAGGCCGAGGCGGGTGGATCACGAGGTCAAGAGATCAAGACCATCCTGGCTAACACGGTAAAACCCCGTCTCTAGTAAAAATACAAAAAATTAGCCCGGCATGGTGGCGGGTGCCTGTAGTCCCAGCTACTCAGGAGGCTGAGGCAGAAGAATGGCGTAAACCTGGGAGGCGGAGATTGCAGTGAGCCAAGGTCACGCCACTGCACTCCAGCCTGGGTGACAGAGCGAGACTCTGTCTCAAAAAAAAAAAAAAAAAAGAAATAAAGAAGGGGATGTCTTTTTTTTCTCTCCCGCATGTACCCCATCTATCAGCTTGAAAGAGAAAGAACAAATGGAAACCATTTGCCCCCTCTTTCCAGATGGGTAATCAACCATTTCAACCTGCACTCTTTTTGAGTGCATCCGGAATCCCTGGGACCTCCTTGACCCTCAGACTCTGGAGAGAGGAAAGAATGCCTTTTCCCCTCTGTGCTCTCTTCCAGAAGGGGAACCAATCATCTTTAGCCTGCACTCCTCTCAAGTGCATCCTGAATCTCTGGAACTCCTTTGACCCTCAGACTCTGGAAAAAGCCAAAAAAAAAAAAAATGTATGTATTTTTCCTTTTTTCCTCTTGTGTCTTCTCTTCGAGGATGGGTAATTGCATCTCTCTACCATAGGACACTCTCCTCAGATACATTCCCTGAACTGAGAAGATATTACAAATCAAACTGAGCAATCTCTTGAAGAGGGACAACTTTTACAGAAAGATTTACTAGTTTTAACTGTGAGGTTAATTTTGTTAAGGTTCAAAAGCCAGTCACATTGGCCATTTGGCATGGCTAAGGCTGGTTAATGAGACATTTAAGAGGACTTTTTTAAAAAGGATTTCTGGCCAGGTGCAGTGGCTCATGCCTATAATCCCAGCACTTTGGGAGGCTGAAGTGGGTGGATCACGAGGTCAGGAGTTCAAGACCAGCCTGGCCAAGATGGTGAAACCCCATCTCTACTAAAAATACAAAAACTAGCCAGGCGTGGTGGTGTGCACCTGTAATCCTAGCTATCTGGGAGGATGAGGCAGAGAACTGCTTAAACTTGGAAGGTGGAGGTTGTAGTGAGCCGAGATCATGCCACTGCACTCCAGCCTGGGCAACAAGCAAGACTCCATTTCAATAAATAAATAAATAAATAGGATTTATGTGGCTAAAAGTCAGCTTAACTAAAAGTGGATATCAAGCTACAGGCATATCAGGCATGCATAAAAGACCTTTATGTCTTTTCTCTCAATGGATCTAGTTTTTCTGGAAAAAGGATTTTTTTTTTGCTCCTTAGTCAACTTATTTTTCTCCATTTCATCTTGCCACTCCTAATGCCCACATAAGAGGCCCTAAGATGACTTTTAATGGTCTGCCACTCCTTGGGAAAAACAGAAGAGATGCCATTGACCCCATTTTTGGAAAAAAAAGAAAAAAATAAAAAACACCTGTTTTTGTTTTTCTCTTGGAACCCCAGGAATTAGAGACAGATAGATCCCTCTCAAAATCTGTTTTTGTCTTCCAACTATGCCTGCTTATTAGGCCCTAGAAACTGCATGGTTTCATAGCCCTGTTTCTTAAAGGGTTCCACCCTGAAGACAGTAATAAAATTAGATCTTCAAATGAAAATCTAACAACTAACGGATCTTATTCTGTCTTTCTCTGTATTTATGTATGTGTTATATGTGTGGTACTTATATTTAAAAAGAGCTCTAATTGACTGCTTTTAAGAAAAAATAAGCATTTGCATCAAATATTTTTAAAGAAAAATGAGGCGGTAATGTCTTTTTGTTCACATGACTTTAAACTTTGAGAAATAAAAATAGCTTTAAAGATTATTGGTAAAATAAATATGTCTTCAAAGGATAGACATATGGGCTGTGTGCAGTGGCTCACGCCTGTAATCCCAGCACTTGGGGAGGCCAAGGCAGGCGGATCATGAAGTCAGGACGGAGACCATCATGGCTAACACGGTGAAACCCCATCTCTACTAATATGCAAAAAAAAAAAAAAAAAAAAAAAAAAAAAAAGCCAGGCGTGGTGGCGGGTGCCTATAGTCCCAGATACTCGGGAGGCTGTAGGAGGAGAATGACATGAACCTAGGAGGTGGAGCTTGCAGTGAGCCAAGATCACACCACTGCACTCCAGCATGGACAACAGAGTGAGACCCTGTCTAAAAAAAAAAAAAAAAAAAAACGTGGACATATGGTCTACATTATGCAGGTCAGATACTAGGGTTGCTAAAGGCTTTAAGGTCATGAAATGCTTCTTTGGCTTTTGAAAATTGTTTGACTTGCCTTCTTTACAGCTTGGTAAGGCCTGGGGGCAGATGAAGTTAACAATGCCCCCGACTATGTTGGAAAGTGTCAGACCTTATCTGCACCTAGTACAAAATTAAAAGAAATTACCATGTTTTACACCAAAATTTTAAAAATTTCTAAGAGTTACCATTTAACATGTATTGAAACTACTGAAAATAGATTTATGTGCAAGGTGTGTAAGGAAAGTAAAATGTGTTTTTAATTAAAGATTATAGGAAGACATGAGAATGTAAATTTTTGCTTACTCTAGAGGATTAAAGAATTATTTTTAATTAAATAAGATAAAGCTAAAGGTTTAAATGAGTTGTGGAAGGTTTGTAAAAATTAACATTGTAAAATAAGTTGTGTGTGTGAACATACTGACTAAATTCAAAAGGGTATTATTCGATTTTTCCATAAATTGAGCATTGGAATAAAATCACAACAAGGATTTCTTAAGGCACTGATCTACTCTTTATCAAAAATTGGTTAAGGGTTATAAAAGTTTTGTAAGAATCTCACCTCATGGTCAAATTGATTAAGATTGGATAGATTTTTCTATAAGTTTTCATTAAAAAAATTGGGATTGATGTTAAAAGACTAATACAAGGGTGAAATTTGTCTCTCTCTTTCTTGAACAGGATTTTCATGTAATGTTAGGGATAATGAAAAAATTTGATTTGCTTTGTGAATAAACTACTGAAAAAAGAAGGAAAAGAGAAGAGACAGATCATTTGGAAAGCTGAGTCTGCCCTAGTAATGAGTAAAGGTTTTTGCTTTTTAAAAAAAATGTTGAATCATCATTTTGGTTAAATAACTTACTTATGGTAATCTGGAGTTCTATTTCATATATCGGGTGTTTTAAACCTTTAATGTATTTGATAGGCTTCCCAAAATCAAATTTCAGCTTCAAAATTATCTTTTCTGACCCCTAATTTTGGGATGCTACAGAGGGCCCCTGGCGCATTCAAACAAGAGGTAAAGAGAATTATTTGACATGTTTAATTACATGGGATTTTCCAAATAAAAATAAGGTTTAATCTTGTTTAGGTTATATTTTAGTAAACAGTAATGTATGTTCCAAAATTGTATGGGATTTCTGAAATTCAAATGTCTGAGTATATGCTAGCAATCATAAATAGCAATATTATGTTAAGTTACTGTAAGCCACAGAAATAACCAAATTTCTTTGTTGACTACATTTTTGACTGTGAAAACCTAAGACATTTCGTCATCCACAGGCAATTGTAGTTTTGTTTTTACTCTCTTCAAAAAATAGTTTATAATCAGTTATAGGACTAGGATAGGTTCTCATTGGTTGTTTTGAAGTTTTTCTCTTCATTTTAGATTAACCCTTCTTATTCCTGTGAACTATCCAACTATCTCTGACTGCAGCTCAGACCCCTTCAAAAAAAGGGATAGGTAAAGTAAAAATGTGCATAAACATTCTAATTATGGGCAATTATCCTGTAAATTCTGCCAGGAGATGGGAGTAAATGGGATGCCGATAACCCAAAGGTTTCTTTTTGGGCAAAATCAAATCACGGGATTATCTACTCCGTGAACAGTTATTTCTCTTTTAAACTTTAACTGCCCCCATACAAGATTTAATTTCTTTTATCAGAGTGAAACAGCTCTAGCCACAATATTGTTTTCTGAATTATTAGTCTATTTTACTTCTTATTTCTGTTATTTTTGGCACTGGATTTTTTCCTTTGCATACTTAACCTCCTCGTAAAGTTTGTTTCTTCTTGCCTAGAGGCCATCAGACTCCAAGTGGTCATGCAACTGGAGCCTCAGATGATGGCTCCCTTTTACCAAGGACCCTTAGATAGGCCTCTGAGAAAGACCTGACTGCGTTTTCCCCAAAACAGTGCCTCCTGTCAGCATGAAGCAGTTACCTCTCCAGAGGGAGGATTGACGGCAGTGTGGCCCATCTGCAGTGGCTGCTGCGAAGACACCATCTGCCCTGGGGAAGCAACTGCTGTGGCTGCACACTCCATGGAGCCGGCAAGAGCTGGGAACAGGACGGAGCCCTGTCCCTTTCTGAGTTGGCAGGGCTGGAGCTCCCACGACCCCCACCCAGCTGCAGCTGCAGCCACCCAGCCGTGGCCGTGGACCCATGAATCCCTGCACTCTCAGAGCCCTGGGAATCCTGCCGCCCCCTCAGGCTCAGAAGTTCCTACTCCCACTGCCTGGCCTCTCCTCAATTCTGGTGCCTGATCCAATTTCAGAGCAAAGTTGAGGCCCCTCCTAGATGATGTCATGACCCGGCCAGTTGTGCATGCACTTGAGGCAGCGCTGATACACCAGCCCCCTGCTGTCTCAGCCCCCTCCGGACTTTGGGTGTCTAACACAGGAGACAGACTGAGTGGCAGCTGAGGCCAACTCAGCACAGGCCAGCAGGCACCCGATTAACAGCATGGACAACATGATTGATGGCAGCTGGAGGCAGACAGGCTCCTTTGTGGAAAAGGGTGGATCTCCGGTGAAGCCTCACCTTCAAGCCAGGTAAAACATAGGGCCTAGGCTGGCCTTTCCCTATGGAATCAGCAGCCTGGAGTGATAACTTGTGGTGCTTTTTCTGGGCCCACCCATGACTGAACATGGACCAATCAGCACGCACTTCCTCCCTTCTGAAGCCCATAAAAACCCTAGATTCAACCGGCCTCACAGAGATGTCAAGACTACCAGCTTCAAGGGGGAGCTGCCTACTGTGCTTCTCCTCTCCACTGATAGCTCAACACTCGTCAGCATGACCTGCTTATGGAAAGGAGCTACCCACTTCACATCTCCTGAATGCTATTCTGTTGTTCGATGAAGCTCCTCTTTGCTTTGCTCACCCTCCAGTTGTCCGTGTACCTCATTCTTCCTGGATGCCAGACAAGAACTCGGGACCTGCCAAAGAACAGGGCTGAAAGAGAAAGAACTGTAACACAAACAGGGCTGAAACACACCCCCTGCTCACCACATTGCAGGTAAAAGAAGGAAGAAACTAGTTGCAGCCCTCTGGTGAGTCCAGACCTAGGGTTCCTTGAGCCAGGGCTGCAACACCATCCTTGGGGCTCTGCAGTTCCTGATATCGCTAAGTTTCGAGACACAGCTGCATTCTCTGGTGCCCACAGTAGAAGCTGCTTATGGTATGCCTGGTCCGGCTTAGCGTCACATGGAACCAGCACCTGTTCCAGCTCTGAGAGCTGCCTACCCTGCTGCAGCCGGCACTGCTCACTGTACACAGTGGCTGGACCGCCGTGCTGGCTCTGTGCCTGGCTTGTCCTTGGCAGGCATGAAATCCAGGCAGATAGTGTGAACTGAGTGCAGCCTGCTGGGCTGAATGGTTGGATCCAGCCCAGTGGCCCAAGCGATACTCAGGCAGAAGGCACCACCACCACAGAGGTTTTGGCTGGCAAGGAAACATCCCAAGGATCCTATGTCATTGGTACATGCAAAGGTGGGCAGGAAATTTTCATAGTATCTTTGACCTCAAAGGTATAACCTCTGTATGTCTTTCTAATTACAAATGGGAACCATTCAAAAGTGTTTTACTTAGGGGAATAATCCGATTTTAATCAGTAAATTTGGTTAAGAAAAAAGGTTGAATACAAGGAAGACTGAGTGCTATGCCTTCACTTGTAACACGTTGTTTAGTAAAAGTAGAATTAGGATGAGGAAAGTCATCCTACCACTGTCCAGGGACACAGGAAGTAGAAATAAATAAAAATGAAGCAGTGGGGGCAGGGAGGTTGGGTTATTCCTGTGTGTAGTAAATATTTACTGACAGTTGACTCTTAACAGGTCTCAGATGAAGCCATGTGTTATTTGGAAGTAAGAAGGGCCTTAGTTAAGAAACTGAAGAACTAAAATTTAAGAGAAAGAAATAGTGATAGTACTTGAGTTCTTGACAATAAAGGCGGGCCAAATATGCAAGAGAAAGTTCAAATGCGTGAGAGAAAAGCAAAACATGCTCAAATTACCTTCTCCCCAATTAAACATAAACTAATAGATAATATCAGATATGATATTTAAAACATTTTAAAAAGCAGAACAACATAGAAATTGAACAAAAAGAATAGATACAGGCCAGTCTATCCATCAGGAGGATATGCACTCTTTATCAATTCTGGATACAAGATTCTTCTCAATAGATGCCACTTTATATTTGATTATTCAGAAATGCTTGGAATAACTTCAGAGACTATTGTTTGGAAATAAAATTATTAACATTCAGTGTCTTCTTGATCTAGCCCATGATTCTATTTTTTTTCTTAAGCTAGTTGTTTAGTCACCTATTTAGATTTTGAATTTTCAGCAGTTTTTAATAATGCTGACTTTTCATAGTTTTTGCTGCAATTTAAATTACAATTTCCACCAACATTTCTTTTCAGCATTATAATGTGCTTAGTGATATTAAGAAGTATAATTGCTCTTTGGCTGAAAATGCATGGTCCAATAAATACGAAGATGATTTTCTTCTGCCCTCTCAAAAAACAGCTTCTGAACTGGAGCTAACAAATATACCATAGATTTTTAAGAAATACGTTTATATATAACAAAATTGTAAGTGTGAATATGTGTGTATGTATTGATGTCTTTCCAATATGACATATGGTATGTCTTTTTTTTTTTTTTTATTTGCAGACCCGGATTGAGGAATTATACAGATATCTCCATCTCTTATTTTGCCTTACCTTCAAAAGAACAAAGCCTTCTGAAATGACTTACTCATGCCACAGATATAACCTTTTTTTGAAAAACTTTAAGCTTTTGGATGAAATAATTGGGTAAAATTATCAAAATGTGAACTCAACTAAATAAAATTTTAAAATTTCTGATACCTACCGACTCCCCAAATGTGTACTATAAAGATATACCTATCCTTCAGGCTTTCAGTCATTCAATGGATACTTCTTGAGCATTTACTGTAAGCCATGTGTTGCTTTAAACACTAGTGACAAACAAAACCGACAAGATTTCTACCCTGATGTTTACCCATATTCTAATAAAAGGAATGCAGTAAACAAACCAATGTGTATTTGGCTTATGAGAAAATGACAATATTATGGGTATAAAAGAAAGCTTGATAAGAGCAATATGCTAGCCAGTCTCTAGAATGGCATCAGATGATCTTTGTTTTCTATTATTCACACTTGTATATTGCCATCCCTGACTATACTAGTTTAATATTCTGTATTTGAATAAAATTTATAGTAAATTGTTACCAATAGCATGCAATACAAAATGATAGTATATCACTTCTAAGATTGTTATAAAAATACTCCAGCTTCTGTCTATGTATATCCTCTCTCTAGGATGACTTGCTCCAGGGAAAGCCAGCTGCCATTACAAATACACACTATGGAAGCCTGCAGAGAAGCTCATGTGGCAAGAAACTTAAGTCTTCTACCAACAGCCACTGAGAAACGTAATCCTGCCAACCATCACGTGAGTGAGCTTGGAAGCACATCTGCTCCCATTTGGATTTTCAGATGAGACTGCAGTCCCAGTTCATGGTTTGTCTATAAATTCATGACAGATGTTGTCCCCAACCACCCAGCTAGGTGACTTCTATATTCTTGACCCACAGAAACTATGAGATAATAACCGTCATTCAAGATGCCAGATCTGGGGGTAATTTCTTATACAGTAATAGATAACTAATACGTAGAATATAAAGGGCAATCTTGGGACAGATAATTTTTGTTTTGTTTTGTTTTTGTTCTTTGAAACAGCATATTGTTCTGTTGCTCAGGCTGGAGTGCAGTGACAAAATCACAGCTCACTGCAACTCTGGACTCCTGGGCTCAAGTGATACTTACACCTCAGCTTCCCAAGTAGCTGAGACCATTATCCAAAGAAGTTTTTATTTAGTCAATTTTCATGGAGTTTTTTTGTTTGTTTGTTTGTTTGTTTGTTTTTACTTTTTTTTTTTTTTTGAGACGGAGTCTTGCTCTGTCGCCCAGGCTGGAGTGCAGTGGCGCGATCTCGGCTCACTGCAAGCTCCACCTCCCGGGTTCACGCCATTCTCCTGCCTCAGCCTCCCGAGTAGCTGGGACTACAGGCGCCCACAACCGCGCCCGGCTAATTTTTTTTGTATTTTTAGTAGAGAAGGGGTTTCACCGTGGTCTCGATCTCCTGACCTTGTGATCCACCCACCTCGGCCTCCCAAAGTGCTGGGATTACAGGCGTGAGCCACCACGCCCGGCGGTTCATGGAGTTTTTTGACTCTGAATCAAAGTTTACCCCTAAAAAATAAGTTTAACATCATTTTATGTAATTTCTCATTAGTCAAATATATGTGTTTTCTCTTTAAATATTGTTTTAAATATTGCTTAATGATTAAGAAAGTAATGTATTTTTCTAATGTACAAAGAGTAAATATTATAGAAAATATTAAATTGTATCCACTGCTACAGAGTTTGGTGACTATTTTAGCCGTTTTTTTTTTTCCTGTGCTTATTTTAACATGGTATGTATTAGTTTATGTTATCCCTTAAATAAAAATAAATCATGTTACATATTCATTTGTCAAACTTCCTGTTTTATGTGTACCTTGAGCAGCTCATATAGGTATAACTCATTTTTTTTTCCAAGCACCATACCATTCTTAGTTCTATGGATAGAATTAACCCAGGTGGGTCAATTCTGATTATTTGGGTTAATTCTAATTATTTTCTATCACAGAAAACATTTTGTAAAATTTTGTGTGTCTTTAACAAAATACAAATCATATTATTTAGAAAATGCTATACTTGTAAACTGTGTCTTAAAACTCCTGAGAGAATAAATTCAATTTATCAATTTTCTTGAAGATGTAATGGTTATTTATTAGACATTTAATTAGTCAAGTTAAAATGATTTGGTTATTAAAGACAATGCAATGTCTAAGTATTATATCTTCAACTCTGTATTTTTTTCTTTAAAAAATAGTAATTAATTGGTTTACAGTATAATTAAAATAGCAAACACTAAAGATAGACTGGCTACTAAGTCAGCTGACATTATGTTTTTAAATAGAAACATATTAAATGGACTGTGCCAAACTAAAAATGAGGTTGTCAGATATCGTATTGTATAGAAAGTGAAACTTCAAAATAAAATGTAAACCAAGTCCGTTTTAGAGCTCTTTAAAAGAGGGAGAAGTACGCCCCCTCTTTAAGCTGTTCAGATCATGGACAAATTCCTCACAACCTGAGGGATTGTTGCAGAAGCCTATCTTAACCTATGCCATTAAATAATCAACTGATCTAACTAGAGCAGAGCCTTCTACAACTTGCCAAATATCTGAGTGCATTTTCACATCTCTTAGACGTCTTCTAATTAGGCAATTCCATATGACCAGTTTGGGCCATTGCATTGAGCAAAAGAGTTCTGTGTCACTTTCAGACTGAATTTTTAAGAGCTTTCATATGACTCTCGACCTTTTCAAGACAGAAATTAACCTTTATTATGTGAAGCCACTGAAATTTTAGTGTTTAATGTGTTACCACAGTATAAACTGGCCTATCTGCTTAATGCATGAATTCACTTCTTATAATTTTATACTCACCAAACAAATAATATAGCTTTGCTCTTCACCTATTATTAATGATTGAGAAAGAATGTGCAATTAAGCCAACATGAAAATTTCTATGTCTGTGCAAGTACATGCTCTGTTGCCAATTAATATATTAGCAGTAGGATTTGATGCATCAGTCTTCTCACTTTGGCTAATTTTAGCCTGTCAGAAAGATAACCACTACTCCTACACATAAGGTTTATATAAAACTGTATATAAAAGGGTTTCAGAGCCTAAAATACTCAGGTACTGGCACTGAACTATAGTAATTCCTCCATGTATAGTACCCTATCCTTATGCACACAAACACCCACGTCCATCCTTGAAAAATCTTTTGATATATTTCACTCTGCCATTGCTGCATGTGGTTTTTATTTAACCACTTTTTACAACATACATTTAGGGAAACATTTATTAAAATCATAGAAGTATGTTTATAGATAAAAATAAATAATACATTTTATATTTATCCAAGCATCGTTAAATATAATTCAACATATAATAGGAGTTGAGACACTTGCCCTCAAGATGCTATAAAAGTGCCAACTTCAGAAAACACAGTTCATCTTTATGTTTAACCTTATCTCTGGGTACAATTTAAGTATATTTTTATATGTTCTGATTTTGGTTCAAACAGGATTTTCAGTAACTCATTCCTCAGAATTCTCTTTCAGAAGCCAACCATCATTTTTAGCCTTCTTTATATATCCTATTTTCCAGACAATTTAGCATTATCATCACTTGCTGTTTTACTCTTTGAATTATTTCCAGAAATTTTTATTTTTAAAAGTTTATAACATAAAATCTTCAAAATATTCTAAACTTGTTATAAATTTTTAAAATCTCCATGTCTACTGATATATTTGCCAGTCAATGACCCAAAACTGTTTTTCCAAGTAAGAATAAGGCCTGAGAGATAGCATCATATGACAAATAAAATGCTCTGCTTTTAAAAAGTAGTGATGATAATATTATACTGCAGCTACAATATAAAAGTCTATTTTATATATACACACATGTATGTGTGTGTGTGTGTGTGTGTATATATATATATATATATATATGTATATATATGGCTTACTGCATCCATGGGTTGTGCATCCACAGACTTAACCAAATGCAGAATGAAAATATTGGAGAAAAAAGATGGCTGCATCTTTTCTGGACTTGTACAGACTGTGTTTCTTGTCATTCCCTAAACAATACAGTGTAACAATTATTTTCAGAGCATTTACATTGTATTAGGTATTATAAATATTCTAGAGATGATTTAAAATATACAGAAGGATGTGCATAGATTGTATGTAAATACTATGCCACTTTATACCAGAGACTTGAGCATCAGGGATTTTGTTATCCAGGGGCTTCCTGTGACTAATATCCCACAAATAACCAGGGATGATGACACTTCTGTTTTTTTCACTGATGTCAGAATAAATCCAAAATGTAATAAAATCTAGCCAGTGATTTTAACCAGTGATTAAATTTGCCATATTATAGAGATGCCAAGTAAATAGAGGACACATGATTTACAGCATGTTTTTCTATATAGCTTGAATACTATTTTAAATTTAGTCTGAAATATTTTTATCTTAATTATAATGGTGAATTTAATTATATTGTTTGAAATAAGTACTATGCTTTGTCTAAATATGTTGGTTTGATTTCTATTTTTTATGTTACATATTTCTTAGTTTGATTTTCTACAAATATTATTACACACATAATGTATTTTTAAATTTTCATACATTCTTAAGTTTACCTGCTTTTGTTTATCAGATAATAATAGGCCCCTGGTTAAAGCACTCTACAACTAACTCCTTGGATTAATTAATAGATCAGACCTGAAATTAGATGACAGGTCTCTATGCTTATCTCTTAGTACATTGTTTAGGAGACAATAATCCTATTATTATTGTCCTTTATATTCTAAATTCCATTCCTAGACTCCAAAAGAGTGTTTACCAAAGGTTTTCTTGGAGAACATTATTTCCTTGATGTATTTCATCAGAAACAGTCTCCGAAGTCAACCAAGTATGGGAAACAGGACACGCAGAATATCATTTTAAAGATATTTAAAATGTTCATTAATATATTTAAGACTGAGGAACACTGGGGAATACTGGAGTAAATAGACCTGTAATTGCAACAATTTTTTTTCGCAATTAATTTGACCACATAGTTGTTTATGCACATGTGTTTGTAATTATATGCACAAAATCTATTAATATTCCAGGGAACTTTTGCAAATACTGTTCCAAAAGAGTTATTTGCAAAATGTTTTTCTAGATCAGTGATTCTCAGCCTCAATACTATAGTAATTTGGGGATAAACAGTCTTGTTGTGGAGTGGAGATTGTGGTCTTGTGTACTGTAAGATGTCTAGCAGCATCCTGATGTCTACCCAGGAGATTCCAGAGCAGTCAAAAATGCCTCCCAACATTGCCAAATATATTTTGGAAGGCAAAATTGCCCCCAGTTGAGAACTACTGCATAAGGCAAAAAATGCAAAGCTCTTTGCAGACAATGCAGTGTTTTTCACCTCAGTTTGTAATATTACAATGAGCATTTTGGTAGAAGAGCTGAGAGGGGAAAAAAAAAAAAAAAAGGAAAGAAGATAGAGAATATGAAATGCTCATATCATTGACTGGCTGGTTTCTGAGGTTCCTGGTTCAGAGGAATGATGTGTGCGACTCTGCTCTTAATATCAGTGCAGTTATCTGATATGAAACAATTTCCCTTTATACTTTAAAAAGGGTAAAGATTTTCTCTTTTTTTTTCATACTTTAAGTTCTAGGGTACATGTGCACAATGTACAGGTTTGTTACATAGGTATGTATACATGTGCCATGTTGGTGTGCTGTACCCATTAACTCATCATTTACATTAGGTGTATCTCTTAATGCTATCCCTTCCCTCTCCCCCCACCCCATGACAGGCCCCGGTGCATGATGTTCCCCATCCCGTGTCCAAGTGTTCTCATTGTTCAATTCCCACCTATGAGTGAGAACATGCGATGTTTGGTTTTCTGTCCTTGTGATAGTTTGCTTAGAATGATGGTTTCCAGCTGCATCCATGTCCCTACAAAGGCCAGGAATTCATCTTTTTTATGGCTGCATAGTATTCCATGGTGTATATGTGCCACATTTTCTTAATCTGGTCTATCATTGATGGACATTGGGTTGGTTCCAAGTCTTTGCTATTGTGAATAGTGCCACAATAAACATACGTGTGCATGTGTCTTTATAGCAGCATGATTTATAAGCCTTTGGGTATATACCTAGTAATGGGATGACTGGGTCAAATGGTATTTCTAGTTATAGACCCTTGAGGAATTGCCACACTGTCTTCCACAATGGTTGAACTAGTTTACAGTCCCACCAACACTTCTTTAGAAGTGTAAAAGTGTTCCTATTTCTCCACATTCTCTCCAGCACCTGTTGTTTCCTGACTTTTTAATGATCGCCATTCTAACTGGTGTGAGATGGTATCTCGTTGTGGTTTTGATTTGCATTTCTCTGATGGCCAGTAAAAACCCTAGAAGAAAACCTAGGCAATACCATTCAGGACATAGGCATGGGCAAGGACTTCATGACTAAAACACCAAAAGCAATGGCTGGAGACAAAAGCCAAACTTGACAAGTGGGATCTAATTAAACCAAAGAGCTTCTTCACAGCAAAAGAAACTACCATCAGAGTAAACAGGCAACCTACAGAATGGGAGAAAATAATTTTCAATTTTTTATGCTTTATATCTTTGCTCACCTCCCATCCTCCCATCACAAATATTTAAGGATTCCTTGGACCCCTTCTTAACTCACTTCCACAATCTACCTAGATAACTTTAACTATTGTCATGGTTTCAAATAATATCACTATCTGATACATCTAAGTGTGTCACTATTCCTGGCTTTTATCCAGAAATTTTCATTTGAGTTGAAAACCTCAAACTCACTGTCTTACTCCTTAAAACTTTTTCTTTGTCTTTAATCTATTGCAGCATCACCATTCCCCTGGTAACTTGTGAGAAATCTGTCATCTTGATTCTTCCTTCTTTCTCATAAACTTTTTCATAGAACAGTCAAATTCTTCTATCTAGCCTTTTTTTTTTTCTTTTTTTTTTTTTTTTTTGGTCCATTTAAAGATATCTTTCCCCCTCATTTTTTACACTGATCTATTTCAGGCCTTTATCACTTTCAGTAGTCCCCTATCTGGTTAGCCAGCCACAAATCTCTTCTTGAATTATTTGTTCACAAGGATCTCAAAGCTACCTCTCCAAAATGTATGTCTATTTATTTTTCATTCATTTCATGTATACAAAAATATTTCTGGAACATTCACTATGTATCAGGAATTGTGACAGACGTTGGAGATGAAGTGATAAAGAGGACAGGGTTGACTCCTTCCCCTATGGAGTCTATATTGTAGTGAGGGAGATAGACAACAAATAAGCAAACACTAATAAAATAAATAAATATGATGAGTTCTTGGAAAAAAAATAAACAATAGACTGAGATAGAGTATAACTAGGGAAGTAAAGAGAGGTATACATTCTAGGCAATGTTCTCCGGGAAGGCCCTGAGGAGGGATATTTAATTTAAACCCTAAAAGAGAAAGAGAAGCTAGATATATCATTCAGAATTTGTTTGAAGAAATAGAATCACTAAGACTGATATATAGGGTTTTCTTATAGGAATTTGATCTCACCTAATGGTCAGGGATGATTACATAGCCTATATAAGGCTTCCATCTTTGCATCTGGTGCTGGAGGTTGAAGTCAGCAGAACAGGAATTTAGGAAGTGTATGTGGGTGTGAAGTGTGGAGAACAAGGACAGCGTGGAAGGTGAGAATGGATTAGAACTTGCACCAGTATCTCATTCCCTCCAGGCTATCAACCTCAATGATTCAAATGAACTTCAGGATAAATTTGGACCTTTGTCATGAAGATCTACGTGTACATAGTTCAGGAGTTGAAGAAATCAAAGGAGGATGTGGTAGTTCCTGCAGGAGCTATAGGCTCAACTGTTGTTCTTTGCTAACAAGATGAGCTAGCCAATGAGAACAAAACTGTGTGAACCACAATGGTACCTATATCACAGTTCCCTTGAACCAACTTTCCACATGTGAAAATAATATATCTGTTACTCCTCTCTGCCTTTCAGATCTCATTTCAAGTATCTCTTGTATTCACTACTAATCTGGAACTGAGGCAAGGAAGAGAATTCTGGGAAATGTGATTACCACTTATCTAAATTGGCACAATACTAGTCAGGCAAGTAGTAGGGAAGAGTGCATTGTAGGAATTGGGACTAATATGTGTGAAATCCTTGAGGCATAATAGCACTTGGTGTGTTTGATGAATTGAGAATTAAAGTGACTCTACAACAGTAAAGCGGCAGGAGAAGAGCAGGAAATGATATTACAGAGATAAGCCAGGTAGAGATTGCACAGTGTCACAGAAGTTACACAGATGGCAAATTGTAAATGTGTCCTTCAAAGTCTTCTGTTTTTCCCCACATTAAGCCCAAGTTTCTTGACTTTGGATCCTAACTGCAAAAGGAGTTATAACATTTAAAGCAATGATTCTGAGCTCAGAATGTACATTATAGTCACCTGGAGAGGTGCTTAAAATCCCATTCTTGGGCCACAATGCCAGAGACTGTATTTTCAATTGGCCTTAGCTATGTTCCTGGTATCTATTAAACTAGAGATGAGCTCACATCATGATGCTCCTGTTTATTTCAGTGTTTTCATAAGTAATTAGTCATACTTTTCCTTGGGTCCTAGAAGATGGAAACATAAGACAGTAAAGAGAGATCTAATTAATTAAAGATAAACTACTGAGTGTTTTTGTATGGTAATATACTAAAATTTTGCTAACACCTTGTTGTATTCTTTTTTTTAATATACTTTAAGTTCTAGGGTACATGTGCACAACGTGCAGGTTTGTTACATATGTATACATGTGCCATGTTGGTGTGCTGCACCCATTAACTCGTCATTTACATTAGGTATATTTCCTAATGCTATCCCTCCCCCGACACTCCCCACAATAGGACCCGGTGTGTGATGATCCCCTTCCTGTGTCCAAGTGATCTCATTGTTCATTTCCCACCTATGAGTGAGAACATGCAGTATTTGTTTCTGTTCTTGCGATAGTCTGCTGAGAATGATGGTTTCCAACTGCATCCATGTCCCTACAAAGGACACAAACTCATCCATTTTTATGACTGCATAGTATTCCATGGGGTATATGTGCCACATTTTCTTAATCCAGTGGACATTTGAGTTGATTCCATGTCTTTGCTATTGTGAATAGTGCTGCAATAAACATACGTGTGCATGTGTCTTTATAGCAGCATGACTTATACTGCTTTGGGTATATCCCCAGTAATGAGATGGCTGGGTCAAATGGTATTTCTAGTTCTAGATCCTTGAGGAATCTCCACACTGTCTTCCACAATGGTTGAACTAGTTTACAGTCCCACCAACAGTGTAAAAGTGTTCCTATTTCTCCACATCCTCTCCAGCACCTGTTGTTAACTGATTTTTTAATGATTGCCATTCTAACTGGTGTGAGATGGTATCTCATTGTGGTTTTGATTTGCATGTCTCTGATGGCGAGTGATGATGAGCATTTTTTCATGTGTCTGCTGGCTGTATGAATGTCTTCTTTTGAGAAGTGTCTGTTCATATCCTTTGCACACTTTCTGATGGGGTTGTTTGTTTTTTTCTTGTAAATTTGATTGAGTTCTTTATAGGTTCTGGATATTAACCCTTTGTCAGATGAATAGATTGCAAAACTTTTCTCCCATTCTGTAGGTTGCCTGTTCACTCTGATGGTAGTTACTTTTGCTGTGCAGAAGTTTTTTAGTTTAATTAGATCCCATGTGTCAATATTGGCTTTTGCTGCTGTTGTTTTTGGGGTTTTAGACATGAAGTACTTGCCCATGCCTATGTCCTGAATGGTATTCCCTAGGTTTCTTCCTAGGGTTATTATGGTTTTAGGTCTAACATTTAAGTCTCTAATCCATCTTGAATTAATTTTCATATAAAGAGTAAGGGAAGGATCCAGTTTCAGCTTTCTACTTATGGCTAGCCAATTTTCCCAGCACCATTTATTAAATAGGGAATCCTTTCCCCATTTCTCATTTTTGTCACGTTTGTCAAAGATCAGATGGCTGTAGATGTGTGGTATTATTTCTGAGGTTTCTGTTGTGTTTCATTGGTCTATATCTCTGTTTTGGTACCAGTACCATGCTGTTTTGGTTACTGTAGGCTTGTAGTATAGTTTGAAGTCAGGTAGGGTGATGCCTCCAGTTTTGTTCTTTTGGCTTAGGATTGTCTTGACAATGCGGACTCTTTTTTGGTTCCATATGAACTTTAAAGTAGTTTTTTCCAATTCTGTGAAGAAACTCATTGGTAGCTTGATGGGGATGGCATTGAATCTATAAATTACCTTGGGCAGTATGGCCATTTTCACAATATTGATTCTTCCTATCCATGAGCATGATATGTTCTTCCATTTGTTTGTATCCTCTTTTATTTCACTGAGCAGTGGTTTGTAGTTCTCCTTGAAGAGGTGCTTTACATCCCTTGTAAGTTGGATTCCTAGGTATTTTATTCTCTTGGAAGCTATTGTGAATGGGAGTTAATTCATGATTTGGCTCTCTGTTTGTCTGTTACTGGTGTATAAGAATGCTTGTGATTTTTGCACATTGCTTTTGTACCCTGAGACTTTGCTGAAGTTGCTTATCAACTTAAGGAGATTTTAGGCTGATATAATGGGGTTTTCTAAATATACAATCATGTCATCTGCAAACAGGGACAATTTGACGTCTTCTTTTCCTAACTGAATACCTTGATTTCTTTCTCTTGCCTGATTGCCCTAGCTAGAACTTCCAACACTATGTTGAATAGGCGTGGTGAGAGAGGGCATCCCTGTCTTGTGCCAGTTTTCAAAGGGAGTGCTTCCAGTTCTTGCCCATTCAGTATGATATTGGCTGTGGGTTTGTCATAAATAGCTCTTACTATTTTGAGATATGTTCCATCAATACCAAATTTATTGAGAGTTTTTAGCATGAAGGGCTGTTGAATTTTGTCAAAGGCCTTTTCTGCATCTATTCAGATAATCATGTGGTTTTTGTCTTTGGTTCTGTTTATATGCTGGATTACGTTGATTGATTTGCGAATGTTGAACCAGCCTTGCATCCCAGGGATGAAGCCCACTTGATCATAGTGGATAAGGTTTTTGATGTGCTGCTGAATTTGGTTTGCCAGTATTTTATTAAGGATTTTTGCATCAATGTTCATCAAGGATATTGTTCTAAAATTCTCTTTTTTTGTTGTGTCTCTACCAGGCTTTGGTATCAGGATGATATTGGCCTCGTAACATGAGTTAGGGAGGATTCCCTCTTTTTCTATTGATTGGAATAGTTTCAGAACGAATGGTACCAACTCCTCCTTGTACCTCTGGTAGAATTCGGCTGTGAATCCGTCTCGTCCTGGACTTCTTTTGGTTGGTAGGCTATTAATTATTGCCTCAATTTCAGAGCCTGCTATTGGTCTATTCAGGAATTCAATTTCTTCCTGGTTTAGTCTTGGGAGAGTGTAAGTGTCCAGGAAATTATCCATTTCCTCTAGGTTTTCTAGTTTATTTGAGTAGAGGTGTTTATAGTATTCTCTGATGGTAGTTTGTATTTCTGTGGAGTCAGTGGTGATATCCCCTTCATCATTTTTTATTGCATCTAATTGATTATTCTCTCTTTTCTTTATTAGTCTTGCTAGCAGTCTATAAATTTTGTTGATCTTTTCAAAAAAACCGGCTCTTGGATTCATTGATTTTTTGGAGGGTTTTTTGTCTCTCTATCTCTCTCAGTTCTGCTCTGATGTTGTTATTTCTTGCCTTCTGCTAGCTTTTGAATGTGTTTGCTCTTGCTTCTTTAGTTCTTTTAATTGTGATTTTAGGGTGTCAATTTTAGATCTTTCCTGCTTTCTCTTGTGGGCATTTAGTGCTATATATTTCCCTCTACACACTGCTTTAAATGTGTCCCAGAGATTCTGGTATATTGCATCTTTGTTCTCAGTAGTTTCAAAGAACATCTTTATTTCTGCCTTCATTTCTTGATGTACCCAGTAGTCATTTAAGAGCACGTTGTTCAGTTTCCATGTAGTTGAGTGGTTTTGATTGAGTTTCTTAGTCCTGAGTTCTAGTTTGATTGCACTGTGGTCTGAGAGACAGTTCGTTATAATTTCTGTTCTTGTATATTTGCTGAGGAGTGCTTTACTTCCAACTATGCTTTCAATTTTGGAATAAATGTGATGTGGTGCTGAGAAGAATGTATATTCTGTTGATGTGGGATGGAGAGTTCTGTAGATGTCTATTAGGTCTGCTTGGTGCAGAGTTGAGTTCAATTCCTGGATATCCTTGTTAACTTTCTGTCTTGTTGATCTGTCTAATGTTGAGAGTGGGGTGTTAAAGTCTCACATTATTATTGTAAGGGAGTGTGAGTGAAGTTTCATAAGTGAAGGAGAAATAAAATCCTTTACAGACAAGCAAATGCTTAGAGATTTTGTCACCACCAGGCCTGCCCTATAAGAAATCCTGAAGGAAGCACTAAACATGGAAAGGAATAACAGGTACCAGCCATTGCAAAAACATGTCAAAATGTAAAGTCCATCGATGCTAGGAAGAAACTGCATCAACTAGCGAGCAAAATAACCAGCTAATATCATAATGACAGGATCCAGTTCACACATAACTATATTAACCTTAAATGTAAATGGACTAAATGGTCCAATTAAAAGACACAGACTGGCAAATTGGATTAAGAGTCAAGACCCACCAGTTTGCTGTATTCAGGAGACCCATCTCACCTGCAGAGACACACATAGACTCAAAATAAAGGGATGGAGAAAGATTTATCAAGAAAATGGAGACCAAAAAAAAGCAGGGGTTGCAATGCTATTCTCTGATAAAACAGACTTTAAACCATCAAAGATAAAAAGAAACAAAGAAGGCCATTACATAATGGTAAAGGGATCAATTCATCAGGAAGAGCTAACTATCCTAAATATATATGTACCCAATACAGGAGCACCCAGATTCATAAAGCAAGTCCTTAGAGACTTACAAAGAGACTTGTATTCTTAATATAGAAAATATCTTTTGATGATCACTTCAATTTGAGATGACTTACTCTGTAGATGGATTTCTAAGGTCATTTTCTTTTATCACCTCTTTCTTATTCCATTTTCTTGTATAATGTAATTCTTCTTTACTCTATCACTCACACCCCCCTACCTTCTTCTAAGAAAAATTTTAAAAGATTGAATATGACCTGTAAGGAGAATTAAGAATTGTATTTTACTGTCTACTGGATTCCTTAGATATGCCTGATATTCAAATAGAAAGACTTTGGTAAATAACAGATTATTCCTTCCTCCTGTTCACCATGATAAGTACAGCCAAGATGTCCTGAAAATGAGATATTAGAAGGAAGTAGAATTCTTAGAAGCCAAGAGTTAATTTTTAGTTTTTAAGTTTTAAATTTGCATAGGAACTAATTGCCTCCAACATTTTCTACCCCCTATTTCCAAATGATTCAATGTAACATTACATTTTGTTAACTTTAATAATTTTATAGTAGAACACATGTAGGAAGTAGATATTCAGTATGTTGATTTATGGAACATCTATATGGCAATATAAAAATAATCAATAACGGCTGGGCGCGGTGGCTCAAGCCTGTAATCCCAGCACTTTGGGAGACCGAGGCGGGCAGATCACGAGGTCAGGAGATCGAGACCATCCTGGCTAACATGGTGAAAGCCCGTCTCTACTAAAAAAAATACAAGGAACTAGCCAGGCGAAGTGGCGGGCGCCTGTAGTCCCAGCTACTCAGGAGGCTGAGGCAGGAGAATGGTGTGAACCCGGGAGGCGGAGCTTGCAGTGAGCCGAGATCCTGCCACTGCACTCCAGCCCGGGCGGCAGAGCGAGACTCCGTCTCAAAAAAAAAAAAAAAAAAAAATCAATAACATAAGAGTAATGTCATTGCAGGCAAATTGCTTCCTCAATTCCTTTACTGCGTGACCTTAGCCAAGTAACATCACTTTATCGTTTCTCAGATTTCTCATCTATAAAATGGGGATAATGATATCTTACTATAATATGCAGTTGTGCCTACTATGAATTGTGAAGATTAAATGAGTTACTGTATGAAGTATGAAGTGCATAGAACAACAGTGGACACTATAAACTGTCATTTACTATGTGTGTATGCATTTATGTGTACATGTATGTATTGCATATATATGCCTTTAGTGTTGTGCATGTATGCATTTATATATGTATAGATATTATATTATAGAGATATTTATATAAATATAGATATGTATAGATATTTATAAGCTTTCATGTAAAAGTTTTTGGAAAGTAGACATAATTAAGAATTTTTTAATTTACGTAATAATATTACAGCATATTACTCTTGAGGATCTGAACAATTGAGACATACTAGGTGGCTCAGAGGAGGGAAGATGAAGCTGCAGGTATGAAGCTTATTTATTTGTCATATCACTGAGAGGTTTTGAGGTCTTATATGGAATAGAAGGGAAAGTGAGATTCTCACAATTGCCATGCAGCAAGATAGCATTTCAATTATTATGCTGTTTGGGAAAGGTTATGATCTCAAAAGGTAATTTTTATGCAGCATTATTACAGGGTATGCAATTGATTCCATTCATTTCAGTACAGGGAATCAGAATCATAGATGATGAATCTCTTTTCAAAGAAAAACACTTTCAGCTTTAGAAAGTAATTTATGAGGCTACATTCATGTCATGAACAGAATAAAGAATAGTAAGAGATAGTAGGACTGCCCCATTATTTACCAATGATCCCTCTCTCTTTTCTTTGGTATCTATTACTCTAAGAAGTGGTGTTTATTGGTTCTTATTTTTCTCTCTCATGTGAACAGCACAATTGCTGTGCTCCTCTTCACAAGGTCATGTTGGCTTTCCTCCTCCCGCTACTGCTTTTTTCTGCTGCTATAAATTACACACACAACACTGAATCTCAGCCAAAAACAAAGATCAAGATAACTGCTTCAACTAAGAATAATCATTATTGTTGTTTAATTTCAAAGGATACTGTAAAGTCAGCAAAAATAATAGTTACCTCTGATGCCCCCAGTTGTTCCAATGAGAACATAGAGCATAGACCTGTGGAATCATAATTTTAAAGCCAAAGAATTTGGCTACTCATGTCTCCTCATTTTACAGATGAAGAAATACAGGTCCAGAGAAGTAACATAGACACAGCTGAGTTTAAGCCTCTTTCTAGTAAACCAACTACTATTATCAAATATAAAATCACTATAATCATGAGTAAAAAAGACCAACAATTTTACCTACAGAGGCCAAGTAATTATAACAGGAAACGGAAGATTCTAACAAGCAATATTTAAAAACGGTGAAAATAAAAAGAGCTAGGGACAAAGAAACACATTGGACACCTTATTCTAAAGAGAACCACCACAAATGTGACCAGATATCTCAAGAGTTTGAAATCTATTTCTGCTACTAGGTAAAAAATATTACTAGCACTTTTATTTCTCTTCCTCAAATGGTCAAATATCTAGAAACTATGCCATATGAGATACAGTTTTAAGAAGTTGATGATGCTTGTATTAAATATATGCTTTTAGTATATACATATTTAGGTATTTATACTAAGTCTGTAAAAGAAAGGACTTTGTAAACACAAGAGTAGTACATAAAATTTTTGAAGGGCTATTTAATGAAAAGGATACCAAATAGTTTATGAAAACTGTAGAGAAAACTAGGAGAAATAAATGAGAAATACTTTTTGTTAAACAGAAAAAAAGGCAGATAGTAAGCAACCCAAACACTGGCAGTGTTCAAACAGAAAAGGAAAACCAAGTTTTAGGAACCAAATGCCAGTGATGCTTTCTAGACAATAAATAATGCAAAGTTTATTCAAATAACATTGGAGACCTGTCTCACTAAGATTCTCTGAATCATGTCACAAAATAAAGGACATGCATAGTTCGTTTGCAGATGGATAGTCAAAATGGACAATTCCAAGTTAAAAAAATTAAAGTATCCAAAGGCCTTCCATCTTCTTAAATGAATATAATACCATTCTTTAAAATCTATTCTATATTCCTTGATTATATCCATTCCTGCCTGACTCCTGACTTGTAATTTTTTTTTTTTTTTTTTTTTTTTTTGAGACGGAGTTTCGCTCTTGTAGTCCAGACTGGAGTGCTGCGGCACTATCTCCGCTCACTGCAACCTTTGCCTCCCGGGTTCACGCCATTCTCCTGCCTCAGCCTCCTGAGTAGCTGGGACTACAGGCGCCCGCCATCTCGCCCGGCTAATTTTTTTGTATTTTTATTAGGGCCAGGGTTTCACCGTGTTGCCAGGATCGTCTCTATCTCGTGACTTCGTGATCCGCCCGCCTCGGCCTCCAGAAGTGCTGGAAGTACAGGCATGAGCCACAGCGCCCTGCCTAGAGTAGCACTCTTAAGCTCATTTCTTATATTTTATGCTACCCCACAGCTCTTGTTGAATTTCATAGCACATAGCAAATGCTTAATGTTACCACATGTTATCATTTAACTGAGTTAGCCTTTAGCTTATTTCCACTGTGTTGTTCTACAGCACCATGCTATGCTACATTATGTTTTGATTTATATGCTTTACAGGTGCACCTATGTAAAGTGAAGTAACTTTAGATTTATCATTTATAAAACTAGTATAATTGATAGTCTTCCACAGTCTTGAAATCTATCATTTTCCATGCTGCTATGTAAGGAACTCTAGACATACAGGAAAAATAAATTAAAAATCAAATAACCCTGACTCTAATGGATGTTTACTATGATTGGAATATCTCACTGAAAACAGAAAAGACAACATGTCAACTAGTATTTAGTCTAAGTTGTTACTCATTCAACAAGCATTTATCAAATATTCACTCTGCAAAAAATTCTATAGCAGCTGCTAGGGTTAGGAAGATAAGACTTTCACTTTTCCTTTCTCTTATGTAAAAATAGCAATAGTAAGAACTAACACTTATTTAGCACTTTTTTTTTCCAGTCATTATGCCAAGACCTAAATATAAATCATCACATTAAATTTCCCTAGTTATTGAATAAAGAGAATCATTACAGTTCTACAGACGAGGGAACTGAAGCTTAGAGAGAATAAGTGTCCTGCCCAATGTGCCACACCTAGAGAAGGCTCTAGTTAGAGCTCATGCTTTATAGAATTGCCTAGTGATCTTCGGCCACACCTTCATTCACAGAGAGCCTCTCTATCCAGAGTGCCCATTTTCCCTGAACAACTTGAATAACTAAGCCATGCTTAAATATATTTCATACGGTGTATTTTTTTGGACATCTGAAGTTTTATTTTTAGAATTATAAGAAACAAAATGCGACAAGCTTGAGTTGTAACAAAGACACTGTCCCTTCTCTCCCTCACATCTGAACAGCCCTCCACTCCTTCCGAAAGTTTCAGTTGTATGTGGAGTTCTTATTCTAGTTTCCCCTAGGGGGCCTTTTATTCTTCAGCAGAGATAGTTTTAAAAGCAGTGGGAGAAAGATGAATACCTGTCCTGTCACTTGCTAGTTCTGTAAATTGTTATGTAACTTGACAGGGACTTTATGATCTACTCTGTGAACAGAATAGGAAATGGCTATTGAAAATAAGAGGTATCAAGCTCATTGAGGACATCTGGTGACAGGGTCAGGTGGCAGCATAGCCACTACAAAATTTTCTAATGGGCAAATTTTGACAGCATTGCTGAAGATATTCATTTAATCAGTGTCAGTATTCAGTCAGCATATCATGATAAGCCAATAGTGGCAATTAAAACATTGAAATACTTCCCTAATAGTAAATCACTGCCACTCTTTGTCCTGTGTGCCTTTTTACTTCCCAGATTATTGCTTTCACTCACTTCTCTTGATCTCCCAAACCTCCCTCCTGTCCTGAATATTAAAGGCCATGCATGGCCCAGCAGGACTTCTCTAGATCCTTGCTCCCAATCCACAGCTTACATCCTTTTTAACTGAACAGAACTCTTGCTATAACTGTTGTAAAATTAAAAAAACAAAAACAAAACAAAACAAAAAAACTATTGCTTTTAACAACTATTTCTTGAGTATATTAAGTGCCTCTCAGAATGAGACATGAATGGCTCTGTCAGAGAATTCATGGTTTCTACACAACCTTTTGGAAAAAAAGAACCAGTTTCAAAGAAATGAGAAGTACTGCTGGCAGCTGTTTGTGAATATGATTATAGACTGATTTTAGGAAGTGCTGAGAGAAATCAGTATGCTACACAATTTTCATAACTGTTTAAACTGCTCTCTCTACCACCTAAGTAGCTAAGGTTTAATGAGAATTGGAGATTTAAGCATTCAGTTTTATTATCTACTATAAGGTATAAACTGTTTGTGTTCTTCTAAGTGGTTTATAAACTCACAGGAAGGCTTGGCACCTGGATTCCCATTGACATTGGTTCTTGCTGAATGTTGCATGTGCTGCAAAGCCATTTATTACTTTACAGCAATTTTTTCTTCACCTTAGTCACTAATGACTCATTACTAATCCGTTATGGCCCAGATATTCAACTTCTTTATGGCATAAGCTTGCATTTCATTTTCAAAAAATCTGTACTTTCCATTTAAACCAGAGGAGTCATTGATATACAGATGCAGAATATGCGTGAGTAAGCTTTCACATGGGAAATATTTTTCTGCAACATAAAACCTGTTTCATTAAAAGAAAGTGAAAATGTTGATACCCAGAAAGCAACTGATCAGATCTTAGTCATTAACAGATTATCATATCAAGTGTAAGTAGACAAGAGAGTACAGTTTGAGTTGAAGAAAATATGAGTGCAAAAATCTTCTAATATTAATAGTGAAACATATTTTACAGTTAGTACTATATTCACCTAATGAATGATAAATTACACATTGAGAAATAGACTCTATTGAGAACACCATATAGGGGAAGAAAGACTTTCCCTCTGCTCTCCTGGTTCAATAGCTGGGTGTATGAAATAAACTGACACCTGACAGATTAACAGAAGAAAAGGTGTATGGACTTGCCAGTTTTTAATATTACATGCATGGGACATCACAAAAAAAAAAAAGTGAATACCCTTCAAATTGGTAAGATTTGACAGCATATAGACCATCTTAATAGGAGAAGGAGAGGAGGCTATAGATCACTTGTGGAGAGTAAATGACTTTTAGAAAAGATCAATGGGTGCTTAGAATAACAGATGGAAATTCTGATAATTTGTGACAAAGTTTGTCTGGGTGTAGTGTTGACTTCGAATCTTTTCTCTGATAGGAGTCAATTTTTCCTGCTGATTAAACAATAGCCAGGGAAGGGATTTATGACAATTTAGATTTCTTTTTTCTTTTTTTTTTTTTTTTTTAAATCTGACTTTAAGACAGATGCAAGTGTTCACAGAAAGTCTCTCCCTATATTTGCCATTTTTCAAGTACCTTCAGCTCAAAATAATCAAGATACCAAGGTGGCATATGTTGGGGTAGCACGGCCCAAATTAATTTGTAATATTTTGAGGTGATACATTCTGGTCTCCAATCATGGAAACTAGGTATTAGAATCTAGATATTGGGTCTGCCATTCATAGATGGGTTCATAGAGAATGGGAATGTCAATGTAGTTATTAACATTGATTAGTTCACTATAATCCTACAAAGAATTTATAAAGGCAAGTCATCCCTGAAGCCATGTTCTCTGCAGCTCAAAGAAGTTTCCAGCTTCAATTACTTTCACAAGATTTAATAAATTAAATTAGTTCTCTCCATCAAGTTTTGTAGTTACTTTACATAATAATGAATTTTAAGTGGGAATTTAACTATAGGACCAATATACAAGTAGATTAATTTCTGTGTGTTACCTCAGAGGGCCTTATGTGGCTATGCAGTTGTGTGGACACTGAAGTTAAACTAAACAAAGGGTTTCTTTTTTGAGTCTAAATTAAATGTAAAATAAATGTAAACATGATGCCACTCAGCAGTGTTATCTAAATATGCATTGGCTGTTTTCCTTGAGAAAAGTACAAAATCAGAAATGTCTCAGTGGTGTTATAAATGTGAAAATAGCAGACTGGTGAGAGCCCCGAAAGATATTTCATAGTCAAAAAGAGAGGAATGTATAAGGGAACATAGATTCAATTGAATTTATTATAAAACCGACTGAAACTTGTCTCCACCTAACACTATAGGAACCAAAGTTTACTTTTCTGATTCATACTTTTTGAGAGAGCTTCCTTCCTGAAAAGAATCTTATTTAGAATTGTTAAATATTAGAGATTGAAAGATGGCTTATTTTTTTTTTAAGATTTCATATACCATCTCTCTCCTGAGTAATGAGGGGTTTTTTTGTTTTTGTTTTTGTTTTTTAACTTCTCCAAAGTTACTGAATAATATTTAGAATGTGATTTAAAGTATCCAAATGTGGTTATTGAAAAAGATCATGTAGACCAGCAAAGTTCAGATAAAAGAAAAGAAAAAAACAGACACAACAAATAATATAAAAAACAACGAAATCAATTAATAAATCAATTCTAATTACTTTCACAAGATTTATGCATTGAAATTGTTTACTAAAGCGGGCATTAAGTTCTAACTCTACTACTTAATATATAATGTTTACTCCCTTAGCATCTATTTTTAATGCCAGGATGACTGAAACAATAGACATTCATTGACTACTTGTTGTAAGCTAGACACCAATAATTTCTAATGCAATTTGCTATAGTTAGATTTCATGACTGGTTTTTGAAATGCTTAAAATGCAAAAAACACAATGAGCAATAAATAATAATTTGAAACATAATTGATTTTGTGGCATGAAATTTATGTTATTAGAGCTTTTCAGGAAAGGGAGAGCTTGAATTAGGAAGAAGTACTCAAGGAAAACAAAGGAAAAAAAAGTCATACAAGTGGAGGGTACAGAGCTGGAAAATTAGTATAATGTCCCTAGGTAGTAGAAGTGCAGGAAGAATTTTTAAGTTCAAAATACAAAATGACAAGGTGACAGTACGCAGTAAGTAGAGAATATGCATATGACACAGGAAAGAGAAATCTGAATTAATTGGAATATCTAAATGGGAATTGACTTAAGAGATAGGTTTTAGTGTCCACAGCAATGTTGGTGAGTGGGCACACACATACACACAAAATGGTTACTGACGGAATGAATTATATCCTAAGAAAGCCAATGTGCTTGGGGAGGATGGACTATTTGCAAGCTCCTGACTGGCTGAATGCACAGCATGTTCAAAGGTAAAGCAAGTTCATACACTATTTTGAAAGTCTCCCTTTAAAAGCATTAAGGAGAACAAATGTTCCCCATTTGACATGTGATAGAAAGTAGTAAAAGATCTCATATAACACATTACCTTTAAGGAAAATGCTTTAAGAATGCACTTTTCCAAGTGTCTGTCCATTCGTGTCTAGACTTCAGCAAGCATGGAAACTAAGTAGAGTTACTCTAACTTCAGAAAGAAATGTCAAGAACAAGCCAGATGTTAATGCCCTAACATGACCAGTCTCTAATCAATGTACTGAAATGTTAAGATAAATGAAAGTATAAACCCAAGTACATGGCAGAAAACGTGGAGAGAAAAGGGTAGACAAATAGATAAGCCTAAGATAGACTGGGCTGCAGATATGTTTTGTGTAGGCTACTTATTGTTTTAAACAAATATTGAATAAATATCATTTTAAAAATAAAATATTTAACATCAGGGAAAAAACACCCCAGAATGTTACCTTATTTTGAAAAACTCAATTGAAACATTGGGTTCATATGCCTGAATGGCATACAGTATGCACTCTTCCAACAGGGAGCCTCCTCTTGAATTCACTGGAGCCCCTCTTTCATCTGCTTTATACAATTTTGTTACTTGTCTGCTTCCTACATATACTGACGTTTGGGATCTATGGTTTGAAAAGTAGTCTTCAAGATGAGATATACAACCCCTAGGACCACAAAGATTTTCTAACATATACATGAACATGGCTTGTTTTAAGAGAGTCAAATATCAAATCTTAAAGACACATATACTGTTTCCTAAAAATTATCTGCCTGAGAAGACATTGAGCGAAAAATAGCAACCTGTTTTTCTTAGCAACTTTTCCTTTCACAAATCTCCCTCCCTACCTATCACAAATTTCAAATATTACTATGTGGCATTGTCTTAGGATGTTAAAGCCTATATACCAACAAACAATATAAACAATTCAAAGGATTAGTATTAGCAATATCTGCTTTAGATAAACTAAGACAAACCATATATTGGGCTTTATATATTTGTCCATCTTAATAACTTGAAACATGGCATTAGAAATGGTGAGTTTTGGCTACTGTTGAAATTTTCTGAATTTAAATACTTTGCAGAGTAGACCCTGAGGAATATAAAAATTTTCATTTATCTATTTTGCCTCTCCACCCCTTATCAGCTCTTGCCAGTGACTGTCAAAAAATACATGTTGTTGGGGAGACTTAAGAGATCAAAGCAAAGCATTGGTAAAGGATAGACAGGTAGATAGATAGATAGATCAATAGAAGCGTTAATTTTTTTCACTGAGGCAACAAACTCATGGTAAAATTTCATATTTTTATTTAACTACTCAAGCATCTATTCATCTTAGAATTAAAAGTCAGAAGTCAAATTTGTATCTCCAAAATTCGTTTGTATTGAAACCCAAGGCCATATTTTTTCTTGGTAGAGGGCTAGTCTAATTTAGCAGGGTATTTGTCAAGGAGGAATGCCTGTGTCATTTAAGTTATGAAACAGGCATTGTTTAACAGAATCCACCAAATCTGCAAATATAATGTTTTAATAAAATGTATTTAAAGCATGTGTTAAGATAAAATTATTTTATGAAACAAATTATACTCAATATATTTCTGACATTTCTATTTTCTTAGACTTTTGCATACTTTAACTATAAAGATACATTAACTAATACTTATTAAAATTTAATGAGACTCAATAAAGCATTTTGGCTACTTCTGCATAAATAAGAAAGGGATTGAGCAACACATTAGTTTATCGACACAGTAGATTTGAAATCATTAACTTTAAAAAAATAGAAGGAAAACATAAGTGAATTTTATATTGATAGATTGATGAAAGTACTTTCCAAAGGTACATCACCAAGTGGCTTTTGGGCTATAACTCAGAAGGAGTTCAAAGGATTTATAGTATTGCTGTACTAAAATTTCTTCCATTTCTATCAAATTATTTATGTAAACATTTTTACCCCAAACTTATATCTGTAAAGCAAAAATAAGAATAGAAAAGATGCCACATAATGTCTCATTATAATGTTAATATTTATGATAATGGTAATATATTAATGGTAATATTTCTCATTTTAATGATAATATGTTAGTGGTGATATTCATCTATTGATGTCGTTTGGCTGTGTCCCCACCCAAATGTCATCTTGAATTCCCATGTGTGGGAGGGAGCAGGTGGGAGGTGGTTGAATATTGGGGGCAGGTCTTTCCCATGCTTTTCTCATGATGGTGACTAAAGCTCGTGAGATGATGGTTTTAAAAATGGGAGTTTCTCTGCACAGGCTCTCTTTTTGCCTGTTGCCATCCACGTGAGATGGGACTTGCTCTTCCTTGCCTTCCACCATGATTGTGAGGCATCCCCAGAACGTGGAACTGTAAGTCCATGAAATCTCTTTCCTTTCTAAATCACCCAGTCTCAGGTATCTTATCAGTAGCATGAAAATGGACTGATAAAATAAACTGATACCAGTAGAGCAGGGAGCTACTGAAAAGACACCTGAAAATGTGGAAGCAACTTTGGAGCTGGATAACATGCAGAGGTTGGAACAGTTTGGAGGGCTCAAAAGGAGACAGGAAAAATGTGGGGAAGTTTGGAACTTCTTTGACACTTATTGAATGGCTTTGACCAAAGTGCTGATAATGATATGGACAATGAAACCCAGGCTGATGTGGTCTCAGATGGAGATGAGAAACTTGTTGAGAACTGGAGCAAAGGTGATTCTTGCTATGTTTTAGCAAGGAGACTGGCAGCATTTTGCCCCTGCCCTAGAGATATGTGGAACTTTGTACTTGAGTGAGATGATTTAAGGTATCTGGCAGAAGAAATTTCTAAGCAGCAAAGCATTCAAGACATGACCTGGGCACTGTTAAAAGAATTCAGTTTTAAAAAGAAAAAAAGCATAAAAGTTTGGGAAATTTGCAGCTTACAATGCAATAGAAAAGAAAATCCCATTGTCTGAGAAGAAATTCAAGCCAGCTGCAGAAGTTTGCATAAGTAATGAGGAACTGAATGTTAATTACCAAGACAATGGAGATAATATCTCTAGGGCATTTTAGAGGCCTTCATGACAGCTCCTCGCATCACAGGCCCAGAGGCCAAGGAAGACAAAATGGTTTCATCGGCTGTGCTCAGTGCCCCTCCCTGTGCTGTGTGCAGCCTAGGAACTTGGTGCCCTGTTTCCCAGATGCTCTAACAATGGCTGAAAGGGGCCAATGCAGAGCTTGGGCCATGGCTTCAGAGTGTGCAAGCCTCAAGATTTGGCAGTTTCTACATGATGTTGAGCCTGCAAATGCACAGAAGTCAAGAATTGGGGTTTGATTACTTCTGCCTAGATTTCAGAGAATGTATAGAAATGCTAGGATGCCCAGGCAGAGGTTAACTGCAGGGGTGGGCCCTCATGGAGAATCTCTGCTAGGGCAGTGTGGAAGGGAAATGTGGGGTTGGAGCCCCACACAGAGTCCCCAGTGAGGCACTGCCTAGTGGAGTTGTAAGAAGACAGCCAATGTCCTCCAGGCCCCTGAATGGTTGATCTACTGGCAACTTGCACTGTGTGCCAGGAAAAGCCGCAGACACTGAACACCAGTCCTTGAAAGCAGCTAGGAGAGAGACTGTATCCCGCAAAGCCACAGGGGTGGAGCTGCCCAAGACCCTGGGAATCCACCTCTTGCATCAATGTGACCTGGATGTGAGACATGGAGTCAAAGGAGATCATTTTGGATCTTTAGGGTTTGACTGCCCTACTCGATTTTGGACTTGCATGGGGTCTGTAGCCCCTTTGCTTTGGCCAATTTCTCCCTTTTGGAATGGGTATATTTACCCAATGTCTTACCCCCTTGGTATCTAGGAAATAACTCGATTTTGATTTTACAGGCTCATAGGTGGAGGGGACTTGCCCCTTCTAGGATGAGATGTTGAACTATGGACTTTTAAGTTAATGCTGGAATTAGTTAAGACTTTGGGGGATTGTTGGGAAGGTATGCTTGGTTTTGAAGTGTGAGGATATGAGATTTGGGCAAGGCCAAGGGTGGAATGACATTTTTTGACTGTGTCCCCACCCAAAAGTCATCTTGAATTCCTGTGTGTTGTGGGAGGGACCCAGTGAAAGGTGGTTGAATCATGGAGGCAGGTATTTCCCATGCTGTTCTTGTGATGGTGAATAAGTCTCATGAGATCTGATGGGAGTCATTTTTCTTTTTGTTTGTTTGTTGTTTTATGTTTGTTTATTTGAGAAAGAGTCTCTCTCTGTTGCCCAGGCTGGAGTGCGGTGGCATTACCTCAGCTCACTGCAACTGAAACCTAAGCCTCTTGGGTTCAAGCGATTCTCCTGCCTCAGCCTCCTGAGTAGCTGGGATTACAGGCATGTGTCACCACGCCTGGCTAATTTTTGTATTTTTAGTAGAGATGGGGTTTCACCATGTTGGCCAAGCTGGTCCTGAACTCCTGACCTCAGGTGATCCACCCACCTTTGCCTTCCAAAGGGCTGGGATTACAGACATTAGCCATTGCACCTAGACAATCTGATGGTTTTAAAAACAGGAGTTTCTCTGCACAGGCTCTTTTTTTGCCTGCTGCCATCCATGTAAGACGTGACTTGCTCCTCCTTGCCTTCCATGATTGTGAGCCTTCCCCAAACACATGGAACTGTAAGTCCATTAAACCTCTTTCTTTTGTAAATCACCCAGTCTTGGGTATATCTTTATCAGCAGCATGAAAATGGACTAATACATCTATATATGCATAATTCAATTGAAAAGTAAACTGTACTCCTTTATCTTTCAAGGTGTGTTATCCTCTAACTTTGCTTTATATGCAGTAATTTTAAAAGCCAACACAAACTATATTTACATTGTGTAATAAAGATAAATTGAGGAAAATTGTAATGAAAATGTGATATGAAATCTTTAATACTTTAAATACACATATTTTTGATGCGAAGAAGTGTGATCAGATAATTAAACACTTTCAAGCAAAAATATATAATATAATGGGTAAACTATTAATGTAGGGAATGGCATGGCAATGTGAGTTTAGGAGAAAAGGGAACAATGACAAATTTAAATCTTGCTTATTGATATTTTTAAGTACATGACAAATATCAGATTGATATGGTAGCTCGATATCAATGGATAAATTTACAAGAGTAACCTAATGGGTGTTTTTAGATAGTGATATTTTCATAATGTAGGAAATTACATACTTTCATATTATTTAAAGTTATAATTAGATATCTTAGATATCACTTTTAAAATATGTGTAAATGTATATAATTTTCTGATAAAAAATTTTTGGATGTATTCAAGAAAAAATATTAGAAGATACTCACTTATAGAAACTCGAAATTTGAAAGTTTTATTGGCCTCCAGATTCATTCTTGATAAGGTAGTCACTATTTAGTGCCTTGCCTTGTCACATTGGAGTCCGAGGCTTTGATATATGGTACTTTCTAATTTGATCATAAAATAATTGAAAAACTAGGTAGGACTGAATATTGTGAATACTGTGAATGACTGTAGAATGCAGAAGACAATAGAAGTGGATAAAAGAAAAATGAAAATAGTAAGAGATCAGATTGTGGGAAAGAATTGAAAACCTAGTAGAAATTTTTAAGTTAGTTATAAATGAAATGTGCATGAGTACTTTACATTGGTTATCTCACAGGAAGTTTGAGGAGAAAAACAGTGTAACACTAATTAAAGTTACATGATATTTGAGGGACACAATATCGTTAATGCTAGGCTACATAACAGGAATAAACAATCCCGATATTATTGAATGACAATAATGGATAAAATCATGATGTTAAGATTTAAGACTGTATTAAAAATCTACAATTAACAGGAAAGTTCACTATTACTGTTAATAGCTAAGTTATTTCTTGCCCGTTTAAAGCATTAAGAGTATACTACTGGATAAAATGTAAAATATCTTTAAAAACGGACAGAATAAAAGAAAGAAAAATGAGTCTCCCACTCCCAGCACGAGCAACACAGAAGACAGGTGATTTCTGCATTTTCAACTGAAGTATCAGGTTCATCTCACTAGGGAGTGCCAGACAATCGGTGCTGGTCAGCTGCTGCAGCCCAACCAGTGAGAGCTGAAGCAGGGTGAGGCATTGCCTCACCTGGGAAGCACAAGGGGGAAGAGAATCCCTTTTCCCAGCCAGGGGAACTGAGACATACAACACCTGGAAAATCAGGTAACTCCTACCCCAATACTGTGCTTTACCAAGGGTCTTAGCAAACGACACACCAGGAGTTATATCCCACACCTGGCCCAGAGGGTCCCACGCCCACAGAGCCTCCCTCATTGCTAGCACAGCAGTCTCAGATCTAACTGCAAGGCGGCAGTGAGGCTGGGGAAGGGGTGCCCGCCATTGCTGAGGCTTAAGTAGGTAAACAAAGCTGCCCGGGAAGCTCGAACTGGGTGGAGCCCATAGCAGTTCGACGAGGCCTGCCTGTCTCTGTAGATTCCACTCTGGGGACAGGGCACAGCTAAACAAAAAGCAGCAGAAACCTCTGCATATGCAAACAACCCTGTCTGACAGCTTTGAAGAGAGCAGTGGATCTCCCAACATGGAGGTTGAGATCTGAGAATGGACAGACTGCCTGCTCAAGTGGGTCCCTGACCCCTGAGTAGCCTAACTGGGAGACATCCCCCACTAGGTTGACATCCCCCAGCAGATTGACACCCCACATCTTACACGGCAGGGTACACCATGGAGGTGAAGCTTCCAAAGCAAGAATCAGACAGGTACACTCACTGTTCAGCATTATTGTATCTTCTGCAGCCTCTGCTGCTGATACCCAGGCAAACAGGGTCTGGAGTGGACCTCAAGCAATCTCCAACAGACCTACAGCTGAGGGTCCTGACTGCTAGAAGGAAAACTAACAAACAGGAAGGACACCCACACCAAAACCCCATCAGTACGTCACCATCATCAAAGACCAGAGGCAGATAAAGCTACAAAGATGGGGAAAGAGCAGGGCAGAAAAGCTGGAAATTCAAAAAATAAGAGCGCTTCTCTCCCTCCAAAGGAATGCAGCTTATTGCCAGCAATGGATCAAAGCTGGATGGAGAATGACTTTGACGAGTTGAGAGAAGAAGTCTTCAGTACATCAAACTTCTCAGAGCTAAAGAAAGAATTACATACCCAGTGCAAAGAAATTTCAAATCTTGAAAAAAGAATGGAAGAATGGATAACTAGAATAATCAATGCAGAGAAGGCCATAAACGAACTGACAGAGATAAAAACCATGACACAAGAACTACGTGACAAACGCACAAGCATCAGTAACCGACTCGATCAACTGGAAGAAAGAGTATCAGTGATTGAGGATCAAATGAATGAAATGAAGTGAGAAGAGAAGTCTAAAGAAAAAAGAGGAAAAAGAAATGAACAAAGCCTTCAAGAAGTATGGGATTATGTGAAAAGATCAAATCTACGTCTGAGTGGAGTGCCTGAAAGTGAGGGGGAAAATGGAACCAAGTTGGAAAACACTCTTCAGGATATCATCCAGGAGAACTTCCCCAACCTAGTAAGGCAGGCCAACATTCAAATTCAGGAAATACAGAGAATGCCACAATAATACTCCTCGAAAAGAGCAACTCCAAGACACATAATTGTCAGATTCACCAAAGTTGAAATGAAAGAAAAACTGTTAAGGGCAGCCAGAGAGAAAGGTTGCCTTACCCACAAAGGGAAGTCCATCAGACTAACAGCAGATTTCTCGGCAGAAACTCCACAAGCCAGAAGAGAGTGGGGGCCAATATTCAACATTCTTAAAGAAAAGAATTTTCAACCCAGAATTTCATATTCAGCCAAACTAAGTTTCATAAGTGAAGGAGAAATAAAAACCTTTACAGACAAGCAAATGCTTAGAGATTTTGTCACCACCAGGCCTGCCCTATAAGAAATCCTGAAGGAAGCACTAAACATGGAACGGAACAACAGGTACCAGCCATTGCAAAAACATGCCAAAATGTAAAGTCCATCGATGCTAGGAAGAAACTGCATCAACTAGCGAGCAAAATAACCAGCTAATATCATAATGACAGGATCCAGTTCACACATAACTATATTAACCTTAAATGTAAATGGACTAAATGGTCTAATTAAAAGACACAGACTGGCAAATTGGATAAAGAGTCAAGACCCACCAGTTTGCTGTATTCAGGAGACCCATCTCACCTGCAGAGACATACATAGACTCAAAATAAACGGATGGAGGAAGATCTACCAAGCAAATGGAGACCAAAAAAAAGCAGGGGTTGCAATGCTAGTCTCTGATAAAACAGACTTTAAACCATCAAAGATAAAAAGAAACAAAGAAGGCCATTACATAATGGTAAAGGGATCAATTCATCAGGAAGAGCTAACTATCCTAAATATATATGTACCCAATACAGGAGCACCCAGATTCATAAAGCAAGTCCTTAGAGACTTACAAAGAGACTTAGACTCCCATACAATAATAATGGGAGACTTCAACACCTCACTGTCAACATTAGACAGATCAATGAGACTGAAAGTTAACAAGGATATCCAGGAATTGAACTCAACTCTGCACCAAGCAGACCTAATAGACATCTACAGAACTCTCCACCCCAAATCAACAGAATATACATTCTTCTCAGCACCACATCGCACTTATTCCAAAATTGACCACATAATTGGAAGTAAAGCACTCCTCAGCAAATGTACAAGAACAGAAATTATAACGAACTGTCTCTCAGACCACAGTGCAATCAAACTAGAACTCAGGACTAAGAAACTCAATCAAAACTGCTCAACAACATGGAAACTGAACAACCTGCTCCTGAATGACTACTGCGTACATAACAAAATGAAAGCAGAAATAAAGATGTTCTTTGAAACTACTGAGAACAAAGATACAACATACCAGAATCTCTGGGAAACATTTAAAGCAGTGTGTAGAGGGAAATTTATAGCACTAAATGCCCACAAGAGAAAGCAGGAAAGATCTAAAATTGACACTATAACATCACAATTAAAAGAACTAGAGAAGCAAGAGCAAACACATTCAAAAGCTAGCAGAAGGCAAGAAATAACTAACATCAGAGCAGAACTGAGAGAGATAGAGACACAAAAAACCCTCCAAAAAAGCAATGAATCCAGGAGCTGCTTTTTTTAAAAGATCAACAAAGTTGATAGACCACTAGTAAGACTAATAAAGAAGAAAAGAGAGAAGAATCAAGTAGACACAATAAAAAAGGATGAAGGGGATATCATCACTGACTCCACAGAAATACAAACTACCATCAGAGAATACTATAAACACCTCTACGCAAATAAACTAGAAAACATAGAAGAAACGGAAAGTTTCCTGGACACTTACACTCTCCCAAGACTAAACCAGGAAGAAGTTGAATCCCTGAATAGACCAATAGCAGGCTCTGAAATTAAGGCAATAGTTAATAGCCTACCAAGCAAAAAAAGTCCAGGACCAGATGGATTCACAGCTGAATTCTACCACAGTTACAAGGAACAGCTGGTACCATTCCTTCTGAAACTATTCCAATCAATAGAAAAAGAGAGAATCCTCCCTAACTCATTTTACGAGGCCAACATCATCCTGATACCAAAGCCTGCCAGAGACACAACAAAAAAAGAGAATTTGAGACTGATATCCCTGATGAACATCGATGCAAAAATCTTCAATAAAATACTGGCAAACCGAATCCAGCAGCACATCAAAAATCTTATCCACCATGATCAAGTGGGCTTCATCCCTGGGATGCAAGGCTGGTTCAACATACACAAATCAGTAAACGTAATCCAGCATATAAACAGAACCATAGACAAAGCCACATGATTATTTGAATAGATGCAGAAAAGGCCTTTGACAAAATTCAACAGCCCTTCATGCTAAAAACTCTCAATAAACAAGGTATTGATAGAACGTATCTCAAAATAATAAGAGCTATTTATGACAAACCCACAGCCAATATCATACTGAATGGGCAAAAACTGGAAGCATTCCCTTTGAAAACGGGCACAAGACAAGGATTCCCTCTCTCATCACTCCTATTCAACATAGTGTTGGATATTCTGCCTAGGGCAATCAGGCAAGAGAAAGAAATAAAGGGTATTCAGTTAGGAAAAGAAGAAGTCAAATTGTCCTTGTTTGCAGATGACATGATTATATATTTAGAAAACCCCATCATCTCAGCCCAAAATCTCCTTAAGTTGATAAGCAACTTCAGCAAAGTCTCAGGATACAAAACTAATGTGCAAAAATCACAAGCATTCTTATACACCAGTAACAGACAAACAGAGAGCCAAATCATGAATTAACTGCCATTCACAATTGCTTCAAAGAGAATAAAATACCTAGGAATCCAACTTACAAGGGATGTAAAGGACCTCTTCAAGGAGAACTACAAACCACTGCTCAGTGAAATAAAAGAGGACACAAACAAATGGAAGAACATACCATGCTCATGGATAGGAATAATCAATATCATGAAAATGGCCATACTACCCAAGGTAATTTATAGATTCAATGCCATCCCCATCAAGCTACCAATGACTTTCTTCACAGAATTGGAAAAACTGCTTTAAAGTTCACATGGAACCAAAAAAGAGCCCGCATTGTCAAGACAATCCTAAGTCAAAAGAACAAAGCTGGAAGCATCACACTACCTGACTTCAAACTATACTACAAGGCTACAGTAATCAAAATAGCATGGTACTGGTGCCAAAACAGAGAGATAGATCAGTGGAACAGAATGGAGTCCTCAGAAATAATACCACACATCTACAGCCATCTGATCTTTGACAAACCTGAGAAAAACAAGAAATTGGGAAGGGATTCCCTATTTAATAAATGGGAAAATTGGCTAGCCATAAGTAGAAAGCTGAAACTGGATCGTTTCCTTATTCCTTATACAAAAATTAATTCAAGATGGATTAGAGACTTAAATGTTAGACCTAATACCATAAAAACCCTGAAGAAAACCTAGCTAGTACCATTCAGGACATAGGCATGGGCAAGGACTTCATGTCTAAAACACCAAAAGCAATGGCAACAAAAGCCAAAATTGACAAATGGGATCTAATTAAACTAAAGAGCTTCTGCACAGCAAAAGAAACTACCATCAGAGTGAACAGGCAACCTACAGAATGGGAGAAAAGTTTTGCAATCTACTCATCTGACAAAGGGCTAATATCCAGAACCTACGAAGAACTCAAACAAATTTACAAGAAAAAAAAAAAAAACCCATCAAAAAGTGGGCAAAGGATATGAACAGATACTTCTCAAAAGAAGACATTTATGCAGCCAACAGACACATGAAAAAATGCTCGTCATCACTGGCCATCAGAGAAATGCAAATCAAAACCACAATGAGATACCATCTCACACCAGTTAGAATGGCGATCATTCAAAAGTCAGGAAACAACAGGTGCTGGAGAGGATGTGGAGAAATAGGAACACTTTTACACTGTTGGTGGGGTTGTAAACTAGTTCAACCATTATGGAAAACAGTATGGCGATTCCTCAGGGATCTAGAACTAGAAGTACCATGTGACCCAGCCATCCCATTACTGGGTATATACCCAAAGGATTATAAATCATGCTGCTATAAAGACACATGCACACGTATGTTCACTGCGGCACTATTCACAATAGCAAAGACTTGGAATCAACCCAAATGTCCATCAGTGACATACTGGATTAAGAAAATGTGGCACATATACACCATGGAATACTATGCAGCCATAAAAAAGGATGAGTTTGTGTCCTTTGTAGGGACATGGATGCAGCTGGAAACCATCATTCTCAGCAAACTATCGCAAGAACAGAAAACCAAACACTACATGTTCTCACTCATAGGTGGGAACTGAACAATGAGATCACTTGGGCTCGGGAAGGGGAACATCACACATCAGGGCCTATTATGGGGAGGGGGGAGGGGGGAGGGATTGCATTGGGAGTTATACCTGGTGTAAATGATGAGTTGATGGGTGCTGACGAGTTGATGGATTCAGCACACCAACATGGCACAAGTATACATATGTAATAAACCTGCACATTGTGCATATGTACCCTAGAACTTAAAGTATAATAAAAAAAAGAAAAAAAAAGAAAAGCTACAATTAGATATTGTCTTATCCCAGTTTAAATGGCTTAAAATGGTACTCTTTCCTTCACATCATTGCCAGCATTTGTTACTGCCTGTCTCTCTCTTGCAGAAGAATGGTTACCAGAGTCTGGGAAAGGTAGTTGGGGTTAGGAAAAATTGGCAATGCTAAATGAGTAAAAAAAACAGAAAGAATGAATAAGACCTACTATTTGATAGCACAACAGGATGAATATAGTCAATGATAACTTAATTTTACATTTTAAAATAAAGAATGTAATTGGAGTGTTTGCAACTCATAGAATAAATGCTTGAGGGAATGGATACCCCTTCTCCATGTTGTGCTTTTTCCACATTGCATGCCTGTATCAAAATGTCTCATGTACCCCATAAATATATACACCTATTATGCAGCCACAAAAATTAAAAAAAATAAAAACTGAGGCTAAAATTGGACAGAATATTACAAAATACTTAAATACTAATATTTAGTCAAAAATTGTGTTATCTCAAGTTTACTTGGTGCTTGCTATACACCAGGCACTATTTTAAATATTGATCTATATTAGCTCATTATAATAACTCATTACCTTTCCCTATACACCCTCTGATAAAGGTATTAACACTTATTTTGTTATTAATTTTAAAAAGTCACAGTCCATGAAAAAGAAGAAAATACCTAAGATAGATAACTTATTTTTTTTTTAACTCAATCCATAAGATAGAAAAGCTTAAAATCTGTAGCTTTCTAGAACTGAAAGACAAATTCAAGCATCCTCGTCATAACATCTCATTTTAACAATTAAGCAATTGAATGCTGTGCCTGGGCTAAAAACACAATCATTGTTGAATGAAAACTCTTGTAATGCCTCCTCCGTTACCTTAACATAAGGCAATATATTTTATCACCAATATTAGGAAAATAATAATACCTGTGTCAAGTGGTTGGTTTGAAAAGTAAACTAGTTAGCACATATAAAACAGTGCCTAGTATATAATTAGCATTCCATCAATTCGGGCTAGTATTTGGGTAGACTAGTGATTAATCTTTCTCACCTTAAAACATTTCATTTCTTTGGAAATTCTCAGATTTCTCTCATATTGTTCTGCCATTTTTAGGCCTTAAATCTTTTAAAAGTACAATTAATTACATAAGTGCTCAAAACCTAAAATTATTTGCTAATGATCTAAACATACTAACAGTTATTTAAAACTGTTATTTAAATATTATTTAAAAGTGTTTTGTTCTGTTAAATGTTGAAAATGAGTTTACTTGCACTGACCCTGTACTTCTAGCAATTGATGTTTATGTCTGAACAATATAATAATGTTTTGAATACAGTCATCTTGTGCTTCGTCTAATAATATATGCAGGATTGAAGTTGACTCTGAAGCAATAATATATACCTAGGATACTTTTCTGGTGCACTATTTTGATTTTTAGTTTGGTGCTGCTAAAATGGGAGGAGATGGGAAGGTTTTAAGGAAGAGGGTCTACATGCTTCTAGGAGTTTATCTGTCTCTGAGGATAGGGGAATTTTGAGTCTGAAAATGAACTGAAAATATCCTTAAGAACATACTCCTATTTATCCCATCTAAGTGCATGGCCCTAAGGAAATATGATTATTCCTGAGGCTAAATAGAATATTGGGACTATGGTGTATATATTTGTTAGAAAAAAACAAAACAGTTGCATGATTAACTCTTGAATAAATTATTGAGATGTTTTAGAATAAAACCCAAATGAAGATTTAAGACTTGAAGATAAATAGAAAATGTATGAGTTTGGTTAACTCAACAAAAAGCAACAAAATATTTGTAAACATTCAGAATATCAACTGAAAACTTCACTTTTTATCCAAATGTTTAGCATCATAAAATACATTTCCTCAACTCATTTCAACTTTTGGGGGGCAATCAGGTGGTTTAGGAGAAACTGGTGTAATATCTATACCACATTCTGGTTAGGAAATTACAATTGCACTGTTAACACTTTTAGGATCATATTCTAGGTTTCTATTCTATCTACCCATTAATTATTCTCTTATGGAAAATAGTGTCTATATTCACATTTATTAAAAGTGTTCTAGAATTTTCCATGTAAGAAAAAAAAATCACGCAAATAATTTTTATGGAAATTATTTTTTACTATGAGGTCAGTTTGTGCTAGATAAATCTAGAGTATACAATTTTACCATTAATGAAATTGGCATCTACCACAGTTGTTAAATATTCAGTTAAGAATGCTCATGGTAAAATCTTATCAGCTTTAAAACTATTGAATATCTGATGCAGTCTGTGGGAATTAGTGTTTTCAGTAAAATGTTCTCCAACATGAGCAGTGTTTTGTCAAGAAGTTTCAAATCTATAATACTCAGTTCCTTCTTCCCTTCTTACATTCTACATGCACATACATTCAGATGCCAAAATATGTCTGAGAATGAAAAGGTGCAGAAAGAGAGAAAAGGAGAAAGTGATAAAGAATAAGAGAGAGAGAGAGAGAGAAACAAAATAGATTGTTGTCAATTCAAAATTTTTCCTTGAGTTGTTTGTAAACTATGTACACATAAGAGAACTAATTACAGCAGTAATTTTCATCCATGAGCTATTTCGTTTTTAGACAGAGTCTTACTCTGCTGCTCAGGCTGGACTGTAATGGTGTGATCTCAATTCACTGCAACCTCCCCCTCCCCGGTTCAAGCAATTCTCCTGCCTCAGCCTCCTGAGCAGCTGGGATTACAGGTGCGCACTACCACGCCCAGCTATTTTTTTTTTTTTTTTTTTGAGATGGAGTCTCGCTCTGTTGCCCAGGCTGGAGTGCAGTGGCCGGATCTCAGCTCACTGCAAGCTCTGACTCCCGGGTTTACGCCATTCTCCTGCCTCAGCCTCCTGAGTAGCTGGGACTACAGGCGCCCGCCACCTCGCCCGGCTAGTTTTTTGTATTTTTTAGTAGAGATGGGGTTTCACCATATTAGCCAGCATGGTCTCGATCTCCTGACCTCATGATCCACCCGTCTCGGCCTCCCAAAGTGCTGGGATTACAGGCTTGAGCCACCGCGCCCGGCCTTTTTTGTATTTTTAGTAGAGATGGCATTTCACGATGTTGGTCAGGCTGGTCTCGAATTACTGACCTCAGATGACCCACCCACCTCAGCCTCCCGATGTGCTGGGATTACAGACGTAAGCCACTGCATCTGACCCATGAGCTATTTCTATTCTTCAAAAATATTGCATCATTTGGAAATTTTAAAGGTTATGAGAGATTTTTCTTAATTCAGGTTAGAGCAGTTCCGACTTGAGGTTAATTCAACCAAATCATTAAATATTTGTATTAGGATATAAATAGGATTCTAAAAAATTTAATTTATCTTACCCTATGGCTATTACTATCCCAAGTCATATAATTCTTACGAAAAGAACACTTGCATGTCTTCATGTTAAGCAAATTTTTTTCTCTCCTCTTATCCTTAGCAGCTTCCTTATATTTAACATATTTCTCTTTTGAAATTTTGTTTACATTTCACAGACAACATTCATTAAAAATATTGAAATTTTGAAAAATATCTAATACTTATTTTTACCAAAAAATGCAATAAGAGGGCTTTAAGTTAAGGAAGGCAGAATGAAGGTATATATATACACACACACACACACACACACACACACATATACACACACACAAACATATATATATATATATATATATATATATATATATATATGTTTTATTTCTAAAACCCTACTAAAATGACAGCAAATGGGGTTTAAATTTTTCTTGAAGTCACCAAGCACAGAGAACAGGAGAGAAATGCAGAAAACATCAAAATAATTTTAGGAGCTGAGGAACAGATGTATGAATTGTAACTAAGTTAACATACTCAAGGAAGCCCAGTTGTAAGACTCAATTCCAAAGCTAAGTTGTTAGCAGTAAAGAAACCTATGTCATACTACAGAGACCCAAAATTTCAAAGATTTTTAATGTCTGGTATCTCTCAGAGAGAGGGCAGGAAAGTGAGGCCCATCTAAATCAGAATCGTTTGAAAGACTTTTGAAGAAGTATTGAGAGCCCTAAAACCTTCCCAAACTCTGTACTGTCAGGCAATTCCTCTTCCTTTATGTTATCAAAAGGCTGGAATTTCATTATCCACAGAGCATAAAATGAAGACATCAGGCACAAGTGAAGGCTTGGGTATATTTCTGCAAAAAGGATGATTAAGTACATTTTGTTGCTATACTTAATGTTGAGATGCAGAGTCTTCTTTCCTCCCCCTTCCATTTGGTTCCCAGAATACTGGCAAATAACTCACAATTTCCAAGCATGAGATTGGAAGAGTCTTCTGTAAGGAGTATGACTACCCTAAGAGTACAGAACTTAAGATAGTAAGATTATGGATACCCTAAGAATACAGAACTTAAGATAATAGAAATATGGCTACCCTAAGAATACAAAACTTGAGATAACAGGAATATGGCTACCTTAAGAATACAGAACCTAAGATAAGGATTCCCTAATTAAATTGTACAGCTGTAATATCATAAAATGAAGCTTATCAGTAACAAGCCCTTCCCACAGTTACCAATCCTCTAAGTAGTTTTAGTGTCCAACATTATATATAAGCATGCAGATAAAGTTTGTTAGACATTTCAGTTAAGCCTCCTGTACAAAAGACAAAGATGAAACACATAATCAGAATAACAATAAAAAACAACTTGAAGGAGGCAGTCTATGAATTGAGAAGAAAACTACAAAAGAATTATTTTCTGTCAATGAAAGGAAGACACTTTTCTTCCTCTAAGAAAATAACACTGCCATATATATAAAACAGATAACAAACAATAACTCGGAGAACTTAATAATATGATAGTGTAAGTGAAATGAAGAAATATAGTGAAATAATTTTCTAGAAAATAGAGCAGAGAAAAACAAAAATTAGGAGAGTAAGGGTAAAATTAATAAAGAACCATTTTAGATTATCCAAATAGGAATAACACGAATTCCAGAAAGATCAACTAAGACAGAAGAGAGAAAAAAATACAAAGTAAGTGGTCTAAAAATGTCCTAAAAACTGATAGACATGAGTTTCCAGATTGTAAAGGACCACTGATTGCCCAGTAAAGCAAATGTAAAAAGACCAGCATCCGTACTTATCATTCTGAAATTATAGAGCACACAGAATAGAGAAATTATTGTAAAAGTTTTCAAAGAGAAAAAATAAATTGGTTATTAATATGAAGACTCTGTAGACAGAATTGCATGAGAATTTCAAAAACTACACCGAAAGCTAAAGAAAATGAAGTAAAGCTTTTAAAATTCTGAGGGAAAATAACTTCCACTTCAAATTATAAATCCTATCAAATTATCTGCTAGATATGAATGTGGACTAAAGACATTTTCAATATGCAAAATCCCGCCAAAATTACCTATGTCACTTTTCTAAGACCCTGAGAAAATATCATGAGAATAAGCTGTTTAGGCTTAAGTTTTGTCTACCCCAAAACCTTCTTTAACTGCAGAGAAAATGAAGTCAGATTGCTTATATAAACACTGTTCCCTTATTCATAAATGTAAACCAACACGATCAAGTATCATTATATAATTCAGAATTACCATTAAATGATGGAAAGAGCTGATCCATGTTAAGGAAAATGATGTCCATGAAGTAGAGAAATTAAAAACACTGGGGGGACAATTGACAACAAAGTTGTGAGACTTTTTTCTTAAAGTTAGGAAGAACTGAATTTTATGAGATTTAAAGAGCCCTCCATAATTGAGGAAAAAACCGGTTTCAAAATTCTCTATGCTGAGATAAATAATTGAATTTCAAGGATGAAGAACTTTTAAAACATTTAGCAGGAGAAATAAGGGAATTCATACCTCTGTATTCTCTAGAGATGATCTATAGTGAATCTTGGAAGACAATGGAGCAATAATTGTAAAATTCTAAAAGCCCAAGAAAGGTGTGAACAGCTTTTAATTTTTATTCTATGCTTTTTGCACTATTGGAATTTTTGAAACATATGCATTTCTAGATTAACAAGTATTGATATATGTTTATTGGCATAGAATTCTGGACCTGTATTTGTTAGTATCAGGTTCAGCTACATGTAACAGAGTGAAACTAAAATGAAATCAATCAATTAAAGAAAATAAATACTGGATAAGCAAGTTTGTTGTCTGTTTATCTCTTGAGATACTTCAATCTGGGCCTTCTCTTCCAGAAACTAGGCTTATACTAGCTTGCTATTCCAAGCTGATTTTCTCAAACTAGGCCATCGTATCTAAATTCTAGATAAGAAAATGAATAAATAAAGAACTAATGATTCATTTTTAAGGACATGTACCAGAAATACCATAATAAAGATCTTCTGGCTGGGCACAGTGGCTCACTCCTGTAATCCCAGCACTTTGTGAGGCTGAGGTGGGTGGATCACTTGTGCTCAGGAGTTTGCAACTAGCCTGGGCAACACAGTGAGACTCTGACTCTACAAAAATATATATACAAAAAGTAGCTGGGTGCAGTGGCACACACCTATAGGCCCAGCTACTCAGGAGGCTGAGGTGGGAGGATCACTTGAGCCCAGAAGTTCGAGGCTGCAGTGAGCTGAGATTCCCACCACTGCACTCCAGCCTGAGCAACAGAGCAAGACCCTGTCTCAAAAAAAAAAAAAAAAAAAAAAAATCTCCTTACCTCACACTGTTCAAAACTTAGTAACCCTTATTTTTAGAGAGGCTGGGAAAGAGAGGCCTTATAATTTTTTCATGGATTATAGATTCACAGTATTTTATTTAAATACAATAAAATACATAGAAAAATGTTTATCTTTCTCAGTGAAAAAGAAAAGGTATTAACTTTGTCTATGCTATGATTAATAATATGTAAAAATCACATCTGCAATTGGAAACTGACTCAAATGTAAACATGGAAAAAGTAAAACTGCTATAGTTGTTGGGGGGTCATAAAATTGTAAATTTATTTTTTCCTTTTTGTCAATTAAAGTTAGTGCTCTTCAGTAAACTTTTTAAAATGTTTCTTCAAGAGTAGTTGGAGAGACAAAGAATGGATCTGGAAATTTTATATTTTGACTTTTGTAAGTTATTGAGTAGGTCTTTGGGGGCAGTGATCATTAGAGCACTTGGCCATTGAGGGTCTTCAAGTGAAACAAAGAATATTACACAGTGAACACTCTTCTTTACTTTTTTTAAAGTGTTGTCCTGTAGCTATGAGCATCTGATATTTTAGTGGGAACTTGAATGGCATTATTTAAACCATTTTAGCTATTAAATTATTGTTGATAAATTATTTATTTACTAAAATCAGTAAATTGACGTTTTTTAAGCTATATGCACCAAATATATTTCTTCTTTTTTACTATCATAGAAAGAGACTTTTATGATTTCAATGCCCCTAGAATCTGCTTTTCCTATCATATAACTATGAAAGACTTTATCATTGTTCATCAATACCTGAACCCCCTCGCCACCTTCCACATCGTGTGAAGACATCACTGACCCTCTTGAGATGAGACATGGACATATAAATAATTTGAATAAATGATTTGTTGGTAGAACCTATGTACCTCACTTTCTGATTGGAGAACTTGATTGGCAGAGACCCTATAGGCTCACTGTCCCTGTTTTGGTGATCATGAGAGACTCACTGCTAAATAACTCTGATGAGCAAAGCCCCTATTAGCCATTTTGGGCATGTGTTCCCAGTAAGAAATCGTGAAAAATAAACCTTTGTGGTGTTTAACCAGAAAGAATAACCTGACAGGACTATATTTGCTTCTCTGAATGTTAAATTTCAAATTTTCTATAAGCAGGTATAAAATCAGAGTTGTGCTTTACTGTTTTTTCATAGGGAGAATCATGAATGCTAGAATTTTAAGCATATTTATATATTCCCCTTCTTACACAATTTTGAACTCCACTTTCATTTAAATTCACAAATTATTTTCTACCATACAAAATATTACTACAAAACAAGCTTAAAACTGAAAATATCAACCATCATTTGCAATTCTGATGTTAATATTTTTCTTACATGTTTGAATCTTATCAACATGGAGTTAGAGGATCAACTATACATTAAATGACTATATATGTATATGTCTAACAAGTGTGTATATGTATATTCATTTGTATATAATTTAGGTTTAATTAACATAGTAAAAATACATTTGTTTAAGGTATTTCGTTTATTGAGTTCTATAAAAAACATTTCTTTTAGGTATTTGGTTTATTGAGTTCTAACAATTGTATAACTGTGTGACCACCATCCAAAACAAGGTAAAAAACATTTTCATTACCCCAGAATGTTATTTTTCTTCTTTCTGGTCAATCTCCCTCCCTCACTCTCCAGGAAATTACTTTCTAATTTCTGACAGATTATTTTTTTCTGTTTTTTTTTTTTTTTTTTTAATATATGGAACAAGAGAATGGAACACTTTTTTGTACCAGGTTTTTTTTGTTTAACAAAATATTTTTGCAATAATTCACATTATTTCATTTAGTTCATTTATTTTAAATGATGAGTAACATTCCATTGTATGAATACACTATAGTTGGTGTAGCCTTTTTCCAGCTGATGGATATTTGGGATTATTTCCAGTTTTCACCTGTTAATAAATAGGCTGCTATAAACATTTTTATGTGTGTCCTTTCAGCAAAATATGATTTCACATACGTTGAGTAAGTATTTAATTGTGAAATTCATTATGTAGAAGAGCTATTTTGTGGTGATATGTATATGTTAACTGGAATCAGAACAACCTTTCCACTACAAGTTTGTTTTGAAATCTGCATGTCTTGGGGGGAAATACTATTAAATCAGAAGCCAACGAAACCATCTCCCTGTTTTGGTTCCTGTGGCTAGCTAGGGAGTGGATACTCAGATTCTTACAATTAAATGCTCTTACGTCCCGCTTTGAATCTTGAGAAAGAGATCAAATGATGTGAGGATATGCAGACAGTTTTCATTTTAGTATTGACAGCACTTGTGACAGTTCAGCAATGGAAACAGTGATAAGTACTCAGTGGTATTAATGCCAGCAGTAATATCCTAATCAGACCATCACTGAGGCATAACATTGCCTTTCTTTCCTGCCACCTGGATGGATATTCCTGAAATATAAACATTCTGAGTCTATTTTTCCCGCCTTCTGTTAATATTACGAATTACCACACATCCTTCCAGAGAATTTCTTTTCTACTTGAGTTCTAAAATATATTCAGGGAACTGTTGTGGTATTCTGTTGAAACAAGATGGACACCCCCCTAAAGTCTGGTTCTACGCCAAGACTGATGACACACATAAAAATAAGAAAATATATAACATTGTTTATTTCTCATATTAGGAGGCATTCTGGAGAAAGCAGTATAGGCTTCCAAGCTGGTCAGAAAATGACTTTAGAGAGTCAGATAAGGACACTGGCTTGGCTTTCATGGTGATTACGAGTATAACTGAGTGAAGATTTCCAGGTGTGGTGACCTAGGTTGCATGGTCTGACATTGTCACAGGAACCAGAAGAGGTAAGCATCTGAGCTTTTTATCACTTTGCCCCGATGTGGGGCAAAAGGGGAACAGGAGTGGGAAGGCTTAAAAATGGTTAGTAGTCAAACATTAAAAAATGAAGTTAGATTCTTTATTAGAGGAGTTACTAAAAATATTGGCTGACCGAGACCAAATCATGGAGACCAAAATTATAATGAGCACCTTCAAAAGGAGTAAAATTTTTGCCTCATTAATAACTACTGAGTACATTTATCTAAAAATATGGTAAATGGCAAGTTTAGTGGCTTTGGAATTAGATAAATATGGCTTAAATTCTGGCTCTTCCCTAATTAACTATCACCTTGTACAAGTTATCTTATCTCAAGATTCATTTCTATCATCTGTAAGAATGGTACTCATAATAGCAGCATCACACAATAATTAAGAATGCCATCTCAGGAGTCACAGGGCCTTTGTTAAAATCTCCTCTCTACCATTCACCAATTCAATAACTTTGAGCAAATAATGAAACCTCTCAAAGAATCAGTTTCCTCATCTAAAGAGGGGAGAACAACAGTACTTTTAAAAATATTGGGAAATAAATGTAATCACAGATTTGGCTCAGAATGAGAACTCACTAAATCTCAGGTGTTAATATTCTATTCACCAAGTGGATCCAACTCTACCATGTACTGACAAAAAACTGCATTGCTTACTGAAGATACTCTGAGAATGTAGGTTGATGTTTCATGTTATATACCATACAGAAAAAGCTTTGTCAAATTGCTTATTTCAGGGCTTCCTTCTTCTCCATTAAGGTATTTTCTCTGCAAGATACTTGTTTCCTGTCTATCCCTCCACAGACCCCAAAATCCCACTAATTGATTATTGTAATTAGTTTTTACCCTTTATTTCAATATCCTAATCAGTCACATACAATCCCAGCAGTCACCATTGCATTAAGAAGGTATTATCTTTTAACAAGTTTATAGAAGAGGATCTTATTTGCTACCACACAATGAGTGACTTACCATATTGTTAACTCAACAAAGTATGTCTCTGTATAAAACAGGGTATGTCTCCTAAGAAAATGAATAGGTCTAAATAGTGCTACAAAGGAATTATACCTGCCTCATGAGCTTGTAGAGAGGATTAAAGTAGGTAATTTCTGTAAACAATTTACTTCAATACCTTTCTCATGAGAGCTGGAAAATTCATATTAGTAATTTGTATTAGTTACTCCCATTTGTGCTGTATGTAAGGATCTAGTTCATATTTTCTCAGAATAGTATTTAATCTTACAATGGATCTGACATTTTAAAATTCTATTTGTTAAAAATAATATCTTACTAATGCCAGTTTACTTACCAAACTGTAAACGCCAATTCAAATTTTATGAAGTTTAAGGCAAAGCAAAATAATAATTCAATTAAAATCATGACAGCCAATTATAGACTGATAAAATATAATATTACTTTGGGCTTTTAAAATCTTCATTAATGTTTTAACTTTTCTTTTCCTCTTTAGACCTCTGAAATATAAACTATTTTGGAAAAGAGTGAGAAAATTATCTGCTTTTGGACCACAGAAAATATCCTGAGATTATAAAATATTTAGTTTATTTATTTGTGCAATATACACTGTTTTTATGCTTTCCAAAACCTCTAAGTCAAAACTGAAAACAAAATATTTAACTTGCTAGCCTTTAAATGCTTAAAGGGCTACTTATTTATTATTTTAAAATAAACTGAAGAATGTATAGAAATATTTGAACATTTAAAAAAGTATAACCTCCTCTAGCAAACAAAACCAAACAATATTAGATTTTATTTCTGAAGGTTTAAAATCTCTACTGTTAGTGATGCTGAAACTGAATAATCCTAAATAAAATCTTATATAGTCCCTTCCTCTTCCCAAAGTACGAATGCAGGCCTAGGTTAAGTAGCAGGAAAAAAAGGCAGCAAAAATGTTTGCATTAATAACATAGAAAAATGTACTATCTTATCCACATCAGGAAGGAAAAAGAAAAGGACCAGGTTATATTTCAAAAGAAAAAAATGCTCATAAGGACATAAAATGCTCTTAGATCAATCCTGAGTTGAATATGCAGGAAGACTAAAGCTTTGACAAGAGGTGGGTAAGACAAGATGTTTGGTGTGTGATTCTCACCCTGCAGCCTATTTCTTGAACATAGAGCCAATTACTAATATTTATGCACTAAGATTTTTGCATTTTCATCAAAGGAAAAGTACTCTGTTAAGAATATTGTCGAGGAGAAAATGTGTTTTCTAAGCCTACTTAAATCTAAATTGAAAGATAAAAATCTACAAATACAGGTGAAAACAAAAACAAAAAAAAAATCGATTTATTGAGCAAGCAATAAGCAAATGCATCAGGTAAATACATTAATGAAGTGCAAGTGAAGTACGTGAGTCATTGCCATTTGCGGAAACAATACGTTTTTGACTCAGTAGTTACTCAGTAAATATATGTAGAATTTAGTTGCATCAATACCTCCCTAGGTTGCTTTGTTCCTGATTTGGAAAGTGAAATATATTTCTCTACAAATAGAGCAAGAAAGCAAAACTTTGGTATTATTAATATGAGTGTAGAATAGCTCATGGTTTTTCAATGAGTCTGACTAAAATATACTTAAATAATTTTAGGTCAAACATAACAGCCTATGGAAGACAGTATTCTCTAAATTCTGAGATGGCTTCAAATCTTCAAAGATTTTTGAGATAGCTAACATGTTGCCTTTATTAAGAAACCACATATTTACAGCAGAACCAGGAACTATGCACATCAGCCAAGGTATGCCTGTTTCACACTGTAGGGACCCATTGTGCTTGTTGAAACAGACATTCCAACCTCCATTTCACACATCCTACATTGCAGCCATGAAATTTTGGGAATTGACTCTTGTACAACACAATAGCGTGACTTGATTTGTCTATGAATTCCTCTTGTCTGCATTTGATTTAGATTTAAGTCACATTAAGCCAATAAATGCTTACAGACTTTTGCCAATGGAGCCGTGGTAACATGTGAGAGTCAGTTTCTCTCCCCTCTTAGATGTGAACATGGGAGCATGCTGCCTGTATTGTTGCAAGTAGCCATCCTGCAAATATACAGGAAGGATAATAAAACCAAACAAGCAAGAAAATGAAAAAAGAATCTCAGAGAAATAAAGTCAGAGCTACCATTACGTGACTTAATATGATTCCTTGTTCTGCAGGCCGGTTTGAATGGAGTGTTTGCTATACACATGCAAAAGCATCCCAATACAGGATGCTATAGGGTAGCCCTACATCTCTGCCTGCCTCTGAGAGGCCAGTGTGTAGGAGCACACAGAGAATGCTGGCTTGATCACATCTAAGTACACTTATATCCCAACTATAGAATAAGCCCTTTTCTAATTTCTGCAATCAATGAAACTTTCCTGACTTTCTTTTTAAAGTCTTGCTTCTTTTCAAATGAGATAGATATCTCTAGTTTATAGAAAACAAAGTGAGGATGGGGTAGAATAAAATTTTGTCTGAAGAACAAAACAAAAATTAATTTTCCAAATTAAATTGTTATAAGACTTATCAAAAGAAAACCAAGCAAACCCAAATATCTTTGTCTTCTTTGGGAAAGAAAGAAGAAAGAAAGGAAAAGTAAGGAAGGAAGGAAGGAAGGAAGGAAGGAAGGAAGGAAGGAAGGAAGGAAGGAAGGAAGGAAGGGAGGGAGGGAGGGAGGGAGGGAGGGAGGGAGGGAGGGAGGGAGGGAAGGAAAAAGAAAGAAAGAAAGAAAGAAAGAAAGAAAGAAAGAAAGAAAGAAAGAAAGAAAGAAAGAAAGAAAGAAAGAAAGAAAGAAAGGAAGGAAGGAAGGAAGGAAGGAAGGAAGGAAGGAAGGAAGGAAGGAAGGAAGGAAGGAAGGAAGGAAGAAGGGACGGAAGGAGAAGAGAAGAGAAAGGAAGGAGGGAAGGGGGAAAGGAAAGTAGGAAAGGAAAGGAAAGGAAAGGAAAGGAAAGGAAAGGAAAGGAAAGGAAAGGAAAGGAAAGGAAAGGAAAGGAAAGGAAAGGAAAGGAAAGGAAAGGAAGGGAAAAGAAAGGAAAGGAAAAGGAAAAGGAGCGGGAGCCTGGTGGTGTGGTGCTTCATAGCACTTTGGGAAGCTGAGGCAGGTGGATTGCTCGGCCAACATGGAGAAACCTCGTCTCTTCTAAAAACACAAAAATTAGCTGGGTGTGGTGGCAGGTTTCACCGTATTGCCCAGGCTGGTCTCAAACTCCTGACCTCATGATCCACCCCCTTCAGCCTCCCAAAGTTCTGGGATTACAGGTGTGAGTCACCGTGCCTGATCTATGACTTATTTTTTAATAGCATTATGTAAGAACTTCATGTATGTTAATGATTTATATTTATTATTAGACTATTGGCAGAATTAAAATCAATATGTTCAATTTTATAGAATTTTGAAAATCTAGTATTACTCTTAAAGAGGTAGTCTACAAATCAGTAAGTCAGTGGATTATAATAGGTGATATCTGAATTAGTACTTGAAAAGTCTGATGAAGGTCATCTTGACAAAATAAGCAAACATTGGTCTATAGAAATAATTTTTTGAGAATGTTTGAATAATTCAGATATGATATTTATATAATGGATTGAATTAGATAAATTTAGCATTATCTGTTCAACTACACTTAGCAGAAGTACAATCGAAGAGATACATAAATCACCATTCTTATCAAAATATCTGAAATAATTGGAATATACAAATATGTATAGAAAGAGATACATGTGTGTTTAATTTTTAAGTGAATTGCTGAACATTTATAATAATGAATCCATGGATTCCAGAAATTAGGTGACTATACGAATCTTAGAAGGCATTTAGGAGCCAAAGACATGTTTCTGTCAAGATTAAGTATCTAATTTGAGGACTGCACAGGATATCGAGAACAGGATCTACAGCCTAAGTCTTCTCGTTATTAGAAACCTAAAAAAAAAAAAAAAAACCCAACATAAAGCTGAGACCTTGCATAAATTTGGGACCTTGAAGGGTTACAGTCTCAGCGTAAGTACAAATGAGAAATAAACCCCATTATGAAAGATAATCATCTGTCATAAACTTGATATTGAATTGATGAGGGAAGATATTCTCTGGGAATCTGTAAATACAATGTCATCATTTTGAGATGTGTTTGTTCAAGTTCATAGGAACTATGTGGTCTGAAAATATCAAACAAAGATTCTGATTTAAAATGCCACCAAGATGACTAGCAGAAATAAAGGTAAATACTCTATGAAGAAAATGGGCCGGGTGTGGTGGCTCATGCCTGTTATCCCGGCACTTTCAAAGGCCAAAGCTGGGGGATAACTTGAGGCCAGGAACTTGGTTTGAACAAGCCTGGTCAACATGATGAAACTCTGTCTCTACTAAAAGTACAAAAATTAGCTGGGTGTGGTGGCACAGGCCTGTGGTCCCAGCTACTCCGGAGGTAGAGGCATGAGAATCGCTTGAACCCAGGAGGTCAACGTTGCAGTGAGCCAAGATGATGCCACTGCATTCCAGTCTGGGTGACAGAGCAAGACTCTGTCTCAAACAAAACAAAACAAAACAAAACAAAAACTTTAACTCAATTTCCTCTTTGAATTTTTTTCACAAAGTTCTAAGGAAAATGGGCAACTCATCTTTCAATTTCTGAAACATTCCCATGAAAATTGAACCGTGGAATGCCCCATGTGTCAAAATGAACAAAGATAAAGTAAAAATAAAATTCAGAATCTCATATCAGAATCAGATCTAAGATTTGCCAGGCACACAATATAAAGTAACTAATGTTTTGAAAACTATTAGAGACAAAAAGGCATGAAACAAGAAGCAACAAATCAGATGTGTCAAATAACAAAACAGAAGTTTTTTAGTGACATCTAAAGTACTTTTAATGATGTATTTCTTAACCTGGTGATGGGTACTTAGGTATTATTGTGAAAACAAAAGCAAAGTCCAAACAAGACACACATTATCAAGCCTGCTGGAGCCAAATTCATTGGAGAAAATGCGCAGAAATAGAATCAGTCAATGTTGTACAACTCTTATATTTAACTATCACAACCTGGGATAACACAAGGCTATCTGAAGAGTCAAATATTAGACCCCAAAAGACAGTCTCCAGGAGTCTTGGGCTATAAAACTTCTAAGCTGTATGATTAAAGAATCAAGCACCAAATCACTTCCCATTGTAATCTGGATCTGCCAGTTCAGTGTTTGTGGCTCAGAGTAGCACATTCTGGCCAGATGTTACAGAATGTATTAGTCTGTTCTCATGCTGCTGATAAAGACATACCTGAGACTGGGCAATTTACAAAAGAAAGAGGTTTAATGAGTTACAGTTCCACATGGCTGGAGAGAACTCAAAATCATGGTGCAAGGCAAGGAGGAACAAGTCACATCTGACATGGATGGCAGTAGGCAGAGAGAGAGAACTTGTGCAGGGAAACTTTCATTTTTTAAATCATCAGATCTTGTGGGACTTACTTTCATGAGAAAAGCATAGGAAAATGCACCCCCATGATTCAAATATCTTCCACCAGGTCACTCCCACAACACATAGAAATTATGGGAGCTACAGGATGAGATTTGGGTTGGACACAGAGCTAAACCATTTCATTTTGCTCCTGGACCCTCCCAAATCCCACATCTTCACATTTCAAAACCAATCATGCCTTCCCAACAGTTCCCCAAAGTCTTAACTTATTTCAGCATTAACTCAAAAGTCCACAGTCCAAAGTCTCATCTGAGACAAGGCAAGTCCCTTCTGCCTATGAGCCTATAAAATGAAAAGCAAGTTAATTACATCCTAGATACAATGGGGATACAGGCATTTGGTAAATTCAGCCATTCCAAATGTGAGAAATTGGCCAAAGCAACGGGGCTACAAGCCCCATGCAAGCCTGAAATCCAGCGAGGCAGTCAAATCTTAAAGCTCCAAATGATCTCCTTTGATTTCATGTCTCATATCCAGGTCACAATGATGCAAGAGGTGGGTTCCCATGGTCTTGGGCAGCTCCACTCCTGTGGCTTTGCAGGGTATAGCCTCCCTTCAGCTGCTTTCACAGGCTGGTGTTGAGTGTCTGCAGCTTTTCCAGGTGCATGGTGCAAACTGTCACTGAGTCTACCATTCTGCGGTCTGGAGGATGGCCCTCTTCTCACAGCTCCACAAGGCAGTGCCCTAATAGGGCTCTGTGTGGGGACTCCAACCTCTCACTTCCTTTCCACACTGTCCTAGCAGCATGAGGGCCTCACCCTTGCAGCAAACTTCTTCCTGGACATTCAGGCATTTTCATACATTCTCTAAAATCTAGACATAGGTTCCCAAACTCCAATTATTGCCATCTGTGCACATGCAGGCTCAACACCATGTGGAAGCTGCCAAGTCTTGGGGCTTGCAGCCTCTGAAGCTATGGCCAGAGCTCTATGTTGGCCAGGCTGGCTGGCCATGGCTGGAGTGGCCAGGACACAGGGCACTAAGTCCCTAGGCTCTACACAGCATGGGAACCCTGGATCCCTCCCACAAAACCACTTTTTTCTCCTAGGCCTTCAGGCCTGTGGTGGAAGGGTCTGCTGTGAAGACCTCTGACATGCCCTGGAGACATTTTCCCCCACTCCCTTGGGGATTAACATTTGGCTCCTCATTCCTTATGCAAATTTCTGCAGCTGGCTTGAATTTCTCTTCAGAAAATGGAATTTTCTATTCTATTGCACTGTCAAGTTGCAAATTTTCCAAACTTTTATGCTCTGCTTTCCTTATAAAACTGAATGCCTTTAAGAGCACCCAAGTCACATCTTGAATGCTTTGCTGCTTAGATATTTCTTCTGCCAGATACCCTAAATCATCTCTCTCAAGTTCAAAGTTCCACAAATCTCTAGGGTATAGGCAAAACGCTGACAGTCTTTTTCCCAAAACATAACAAGAATCACCTTTGCTCCAGTTCCCAAGAAGTTCCTCATTTCCATCTGAGACCACCTCAGCCTGGACTTTATTGTCCATATCACTATCAGCATTTTGGGCAAAGCCATTCAACAAGTCTCTAGGGAGTTCCAAACTTTCCCACATTTTCCTGTTTTCTTTGGAGACCTCCAAACTCTTCCAATCTCTTCTTCTTACCCAGTTCCAAAGTTACTTCCACATTTTCAGTTATCTTTTCAGCAGTGTCCCACTCTACTGGTACCAATTTACTGCATTAATGTGTTCTCAAGCTGCTCATAAAGATATACTTGACACTGGCCCATTTACAAAAGAAAGAGGTTTCATGGACTTACAGTTCCACATAGCTGTGGAGGCCTCATGATCATGGCAGAAGGCAAGGAGGAGCAAGTCATGTCTTACATGGATGGCAGCAGGCAAAAGGAGAGAGCTCGTGCAGGGAAACTCTTACTTTTAAAACCATCAGATCTTGTGAGACATATTCACTATCATGAGAACAGCACAAGAAAGACTCACCCTCATGATTCAATTATCTCCTACCAAGTCTCTGCCACAACACATGGAAACTACAGAAGCTACTAGGTAAGATTTGGGTGGGGACACAGCGCCAAACCATATCACAGAGTTAGCATACAGGCCTTGCACTTGCAGCTGCATGCCATAAACTGCAATTGATAGGATTTACCACATTATTATTTATGTTTGTGGGAACACCAATCCTACACTAAGCCCACATCATCATATTGCAAGTGGGTGGGTAAACAAGTAGGTGGTATCCAAACCTTAAAATTAACCTGAATTGACTTTCATGAACTGGGCCATCTTAGTTTTCATGAAGCTTAGGTTGGGCACAGTGGCTCACACCTGTAATCCCAACACTTTGGGAGGCCAAGGTGGGCAGATCACGAAGTCAAGAGATCAAGAGCATCCTGGCCAACATGGTGAAACCCTGTCTCTACTAAAAGTACAAAAAGTATCTGGGCATGGTGGCACACGCCTGTAGTCCAAGCTACTCGGGAGGCTGAGGCAGGAGAATCACTTGAACCCAGGAGGCGTACGTTGCAGTGAAATGAGATCGCACCATTGCACTCCAGCCTGGCAACAGAGTGAGACTCTGTCTCGGAATAAATAAATAAATACATAAATAACTTCTATATATGCACCCAATATCAGAGCAGTTAAATCTATGCCAATATTGACAGATATGAAAGCAGAAATTGACAAAAAAGTAAGAGACTTTAATAACCTACACAATGACTAGAACATCCAGACAGAAAATCAATAAGCAGCTTACTTGAACAACACTATAGACTAAGTGGATCTAACTGACATACACAGAACTTTTCACCCAACAGCAGAGAAATGCACCTTTTTCTCAAGCACTCACTAAGCATTCTCCAGGGTAGACCACATGTTAGGTCTCAAAATAAATATTAACAAATTGAAAAAAATAAAAATCACTCCAAGTAGCTTTTCCTACCACTACAGAATGAAGCTAGAATTCTGCAACAGCAGAAAATGAAACAAAACAACTACAAATCTGTGGAAACTAAACAACACACTCTTGAACAACTATTGGTTGAAATAGAAAATCAAAAGAGAATTTAAAAAGTACCTTAAAATAGATTTAAATGAAAAGAAAACATACTAAATCCTATGTGAAACAGCAAAAGTGAAAGTTTATAATACAAAATGCCTATGTTAAAAATAAAAACTCTAAAATAAAAATCTAATTTTATACCTCAGGGAACTAAAAAAAGAACAAAATGAGCCCAAAATAAGCAAAGAAAAAGAAATAATGACTTGGAAAAGAAATAAATAAAATAGAGAACAAAGCAGTAAAAAAAAAAGAAAAAAAAAAAAGAGAAAGTTTATATTTGAAAGAAAAACAAAATTGACAAACCTCTAGTTAGATAAAGAAAGAGAGAGAGACAACTCCAATAAATAAAATCAGAAATGAAAGAGGACACATTGCAACAGATGCCTCAGAAATGAAAAGAATCATAAGGGACTATTATAAAAAATAATATGTCAATATATTGAATAACATAAAAATTGATAAATTTTTAGAAATATTCAACTTGCCAAAGTTAAATCAGAAAGAAATGGAAAGTCTAGGGGGGGCGGAGCAAGATGGCCGAATAGGAGCAGCTCCAGTCTCCAACTCCCAGCGCGAGCAACACAGAAGACCGGTGATTTCTGCATTTTCAACTGAGCCTCTGCTGCTGATACCCAGGCAAACAGGGTCTGGAGTGGACCTCAAGCAATCTCCAACAGACCTACAGCTGAGGGTCCTGACTGTTAGAAGGAAAACTATCAAACAGGAAGGACACCTACACCAAAACCCCATCAGTACATCACCATCATCAAAGACCAGAGGCAGATAAAACCACAAAGATGGGGAAAAAGCAGGGCAGAAAAGCTGGAAATTCAAAAAATAAGAGCGCATCTCCCCCGGCAAAGGAGCGCAGCTCATCGCCAGCAACGGATCAAAGCTGGACGGAGAATGACTTTGACGAGATGAGAGAAGAAGGCTTCAGTCCATCAAATTTCTCAGAGCTAAAAGAGGAATTACGTACCCAGCGCAAAGAAACTAAAAATCTTGAAAAAAAAAGTGGAAGAATTGATGTCTAGAGTAATTAATGCAGAGAAGGTCATAAACGAAATGAAAGAGATGAAAACCATGACACGAGAAATACGTGACAAATGCACAAGCTTCAGTAACCGACTCGATCAACTGGAAGAAAGAGTATCTGCGATTGAGGATCAAATGAATGAAATGAAGCGAGAAGAGAAAGCAAAAGAAAAAAGAAGAAAAAGAAATGAACAAAGCCTGCAAGAAGTATGGGATTATGTAAAAAGACCAAATCTACTTCTGATTGGGGTGCCTGAAAGTGAGGGGGAAAATGGAACCAAGTTGGAAACCACTCTTCAGGATATCATCCAGGAGAACTTCCCCAACCTGGTAGGGCAGGCCAATATTCAAATCCAGGAAATACAGAGAACGCCACAAAGATACTCCTCGAGAAGAGCAACTCCAAGACACATAATTGCCAGATTCACCAAAGTTGAAATGAAGGAAAAAATCTTAAGGGCAGCCAGAGAGAAAGGTCGGGTTACCCACAAAGTGAAGCCCATCAGAATAACAGCAGATCTCTCGGCAGAAATTCTCCAAGCCAGAAGAGAGTGGGGGCCAATATTCAACATTCTTAAAGAAAAGAATTTTAAACCCAGAATTTCATATCCAGCCAAACTAAGTTTCATAAGTGAAGGAGAAATAAAATCCTTTACAGATAAGCAAATGCTTAGAGATTTTGTCACCACTAGGCCTGCCTTACAAGAGACCCTGAAGGAAGCACTAAACATGGAAAGGAACAACCGGTACCAGCCATTGCAAAAACATGCCAAAATGTAAAGACCATCGACGCTAGGAAGAAACTGCATCAACTAACGAGCAAAATAACCAGTTAATATCATAATGGCAGGATCAAGTTCACACATAACAATCTTAACCTTAAATGTAAATGGACTAAATGCTCCAATTAAAAGACACAGACTGGCAAACTGGATAAAGAGTCAAGACCCATCAGTCTGCTGTATTCAGGAGACCCATCTCACACGCAGAGACATACATAGGCTCAAAATAAAGGGATGGAGGAAGATTTACCAAGCAAATGGAGAACAAAAAAAAGCAGGGGTTGCAATACTAGTCTCTGATAAAACAGACTTTAAACCATCAAAGATCAAAAGAGACAAAGAAGGCCATTACATAATGGTAAAGGGATCAATTCAACAGGAAGAGCTAACTATCCTAAATATATATGCACCCAATACAGGAGCACCCAGATTCATAAAGCAAGTCCCTAGAGACTTACAAAGAGACTTAGACTCCCATACAATAATAATGGGAGACTTCAACACTCCACTGTCAACATTAGACAGATCAACGAGACAGAAAGTTAACAAGGATATCCAGGAATTGAACTCATGTCTGCAGCAAGCAGACCTAATAGACATCTATAGAACTCTCCACCCCAAATCAATAGAATATACATTCTTCTCAGCACCACATCGTACTTACTCCAAAATCGACCACGTAATTAGAAGTAAAGCACTCCTCAGCAAATCTACAAGAACAGAAATTATAACAAACTGTCTCTCAGACCACAGTGCAATCAAACTAGAACTCAGGACTAAGAAACTCAATCAAAACCGCTCAACTACATGGAAACTGAACAACCTGCTCCTGAATGACTACTGGGTACATAACGAAAAGAAGGCAGAAATAAAGATGTTCTTTGAAACCAATGAGAACAAAGATACAACATACCAGAATCTCTGGGACACATTTAAAGCAGTGTGTAGAGGGAAATTTATAGCACTAAATGCCCACAAGAGAAAGCAGGAAAGATGTAAAATTGACACTCTAACATCGCAATTAAAAGAACTAGAGAAGCAAGAGCAAACACATTCGAAACCTAGCAGAAGGCTAGAAATAATCAAGATCAGAGCAGAACTCAAGGAGATAGAGACACAAAAAACTCTCCAAAAAATCAATGAATCCAGGAGTTGGTTTTTTGAAAAGATCAACAAAATCGACAGACCACTAGCAAGACTAATAAAGAAGAAAAGAGAGAAGAATCAAATCGACGCAATTAAAAATGATAAAGGGGATATCACCACTGACCCCACAGAAATACAAACTACCACCAGAGAATACTATAAACACCTCTACGCAAATAAACTGGAAAATCTAGAAGAAATGGATAATTTCCTGGACACTTACACTCTTCCAAGACTAAACCAGGAAGAAGTTGAATCCCTGAATAGAACAATAGCAGGCTCTGAAATTGAGGCAATAATTAATAGCCTAACAACCAAAAAAAGTCCAGGACCAGATGGATTCACAGCTGAATTCTACCAGAGGTACAAGGAGGAGTTGGTACCATTCCTTCTGAAACTATTCCAATCAATAGAAAAAGAAGGAATCCTCCCTAACTCATTTTATGAGGCCAACATCATCCTGATACCAAAGCCTGGCAGAGACACAACAAAAAAAGAGAATTTTAGACCAATATCCCTGATGAACATCGATGCAAAAATCCTCAATAAAATACTGGCAAACCGGATTCAGCAACACATCAAAAAGCTTATCCACCATGATCAAGTGGGCTTCATCCCTGGGATGCAAGGCTGGTTCAACATTCGCAAATCAATAAACATAATCCAGCATATAAACAGAACCAAAGACAAGAACCACATGATTATCTCAATTGATGCAGAAAGGCTTTTGACAAAATTCAACAGCCTTTCATGCTAAAAACTCTCAATAAATTCGGTATTGATGGAATGTACCTCAAAATAATAAGAGCTATTTATGACAAACCCACAGCCAATATCATACTGAATGGGCAAAAACTGGAAAAATTCCCTTTGAAAACTGGCACAAGACAGGGATGCCCTCTCTCACCACTCCTATTCAACCTAGTGTTGGAAGTTCTGGCTAGGGCAATCAGGCAAGAGAAAGAAATCAAGGGTATGCAGTTAGGAAAAGAAGAAGTCAAATTGTCCCTGTTTGCAGATGACATGATTGTATATTTAGAAAACCCCATTGTCTCAGCCCAAAATCTCCTTAAGCTGATAAGCAACTTCAGCAAAGTCTCAGGATACAAAATTAATGTGCAAAAATCACAAGCATTCTTATACACCAGTAACAGACAAACAGAGAGCCAAATCATGAATGAACTTCCATTGACAATTGCTTCAAAGAGAATAAAATACCTAGGAATCCAACTTACAAGGGATGTAAAGGACCTCTTCAAGGAGAACTACAAACCACTGCTCAGTGAAATCAAAGAGGACACAAACAAATGGAAGAACATACCATGCTCATGGATAAGAAGAATCAATATCGTGAAAATAGCCATACTGCCCAAGGTAATTTATAGATTCAATGCCATCCCCATCAAGCTACCAATGAGTTTCTTCACAGAATTGGAAAAAACTGCTTTAAAGTTCATATGGAACCAAAAAAGAGCCCGCATCTCCAAGACAATCCTAAGTCAAAAGAACAAAGCTGGAGGCATCACACTACCTGACTTCAAACTATACTACAAGGCTACAGTAACCAAAACAGCATGGTACTGGTACCAAAACAGAGATATAGACCAATGGAACAGAACAGAGTCCTCGGAAATAATACCACACATCTACAGCCATCTGATCTTTGACAAACCTGAGAGAAACAAGAAATGGGGAAAGGATTCCCTATTTAATAAATGGTGCTGGGAAAATTGGCTAGCCATAAGTAGAAAGCTGAAACTGGATCCTTTCCTTACTCCTTATGCGAAAATTAATTCAAGATGGATTAGAGACTTAAATGTTAGACCTAATACCATAAAAATCCTAGAGGAAAACCTAGCTAGTACCATTCAGGACATAGGCATGGGCAAAGACTTCATGTCTAAAACACCAAAAGCAACAGCAGCAAAAGCCAAAATTGACAAATGGGATCTCATTAAACTAAAGAGCTTCTGCACAGCAAAAGAAACTACCATCAGAGTGAACAGGCAACCTACAGAATGGGAGAAAATTTTTGCAATCTACTCATCTGACAAAGGGCTAATATCCAGAACCTACAAAGAACTCAAACAAATTTACAAGAAAAAAACAAACCACCCCATCAAAAAGTGGGCAAAGGATATGAACAGACATTTCTCAAAAGAAGACATTCATATAGCCAACAGACACATGAAAAAATGCTCATCATCACTGGCCATCAGAGAAATGCAAATCAAAACCACAATGAGATACCATCTCACACCAGTTAGAATGGCAATCATTAAAAAGTCAGGAAACAACAGGTGCTGGAGAGGATGTGGAGAAATAGGAACACTTTTACACTGTTGGTGGGATTGTAAACTAGTTCAACCATTATGGAAAACAGTATGGCGATTCCTCAAGGATCTAGAACTAGATGTACCATATGACCCAGCCATCCCATTACTGGGTATATACCCAAAGGATTATAAATTATGCTGCTATAAAGACACATGCACACGTATGTTTATTGCAGCACTATTCACAATAGCAAAGACTTGGAATCAACCCAAATGTCCATCAGTGACAGACTGGATTAAGAAAATGTGGCACATATACACCATGGAATACTATGCAGCCATAAAAAAGGATGAGTTTGAGTCCTTTGTAGGGACTTGGATGCAGCTGGAATCCATCATTCTTAGCAAACTATCACAAGAACAGAAAACCAAACACCGCATGTTCTCACTCATAGGTGGGAACTGAACAATGAGATCACTCGGACTCAGGAAGGGGAACATCACACACCGGGGCCTATCATGGGGAGGGGGGAGGGGGGAGGGATTGCACTGGGAGTTATACCTGATGTAAATGACGAGTTGATGGGTGCAGCACAGCAACATGGCACAAGTATACATATGTAACAAACCTGCACGTTATGCACATGTACCCTACAATTTAAAGTATAATAATAATAAATAAATTTAAAAAAATAAAAATAAAAATAAAAAAATAAAAAAATAAAAAGAAATGGAAAGTCTAGATGGACCAATAACAAATAAGGAGATTGAATCAACAATCAAAAATTTCACATCAAAGAAAAGCTTAGGAGTTTATGACTTCCAGGTAAATTCTACAAAACATCCAAAAAGAGTTAATAAACTTTTCCCCAAAGTAGGAGAAAACAGTTCCAAACTCTTTTTATGAGGTCAGTGTAACCCTGACACTAAATCAGGCAAAGATGTTAAAGAAAAGGAAACCATAAGCCATTATTCCTGATAAGCATAGATGCAAAATTATTAATTTAGTACTAACAAACAGAATTCAACAGCACACTAAAAGGATCATATACCATAACCAAGTAACCAAGATTTATCCCAAGGTTGCAAGGATGGTTTGACATACACAAATCAATCAATATAATACAATATGTTTTCTGTTTTTTTATTTAATTTATTTATTTATTTATTTTGAGATGGAGTCTTGCTCTGTTGCCTGGACTAGAGTCCAATGGTGAGATCTCAACTTACTGCAACCCTGCCTCCTGGGTTCGAGCTGTTCTCCCACCTCAGCCTCCCATGTAGCTGGGATTACAGACACCCGCCATCATGCCTGGCTAATTTTTGTAGAGATGAGGTTTCACCATGTTGGCCAGACTGGTCTTGAACTCCTGACCTCAGGTGATGTGTCCACCTTGGCCTCCCAAAGTGCTGAGATTACAGGTGTGAGCCACTGTGTCCAGCCAATACAATGTTAACAGAAGAAAAAATGCATGATTATCTCAATAGAGACAGGAAAGAATTGGCAAAGTTTAACACTCATTCATAATTAAAAGTCTCAATAAAATAGGTATAGAAAGATCTTACCTCAACACAATAATCGTTATATATTAAAAGCCCACAACTAGCATAATTAATAGGGAAATAATAAGAATTTTCCCTCTAAAATCTGTTACAAGGCATTTTATTTCATCAGAAAGATGAAAGATAAGTATTGGCAAGGGTGTGGAGAAAAGGGAACCCTTCTCCACTTTTGCTGGGAGTGTAAACTGTCACAACCAATAGAACATTGGAATAACATTTCTTCAAAAAATTAAAAATAGAACTATCTTTTGATTCTGCAACTTCACTTCTAGATATATGTCCAACGGAAATGAAATGAGGATCTCAAAATGATCTCTGCACTCTCCTTCTTTCAGAATTATTCACAACAGCCAAGAAATGTCTCTCAACAGATAAGTGGATAAAAACAGTTTTACACACACACACACACACACACACACACACGCACACACTGGAATGCTATTCAACCCTTAAAAAGCAGAAAGTAGGCATGTAGAAGTATGGAGTTCTTGTCAAGCAGTAAAAAGTTTCAGTTATGCAAAATTATTAAGTCCTGGAGAGCTAATGTAAAATAATATATTGATAGTTAACAATACTGTATTATATACTTGAAATTTCCTTTGATGGTAAATCTCTAGTGTGCTTACCAAAAAAAATTCTAAAAGCAATAATATGAAGAGATGGATATGTTAATTAGCTTGATTGTGGTGATGGTTTCAAAATATGTATGTGTAGCACATCATCAAATTATAAAATTTAAATATATACAATTTCTAATTGTCAAATATATCTCAATGAAATTTTTTAAAACAACATAACTCCTTTTCAGGCATTTTATTGGTGATTTTTCTTAAATTTTAGTATAATTATATGTATTCATTTCTACATATATTTCATAATCTTACGGTAAGTATATTTAAACTCATGTTAAATATATTCCACTACTTTGGATCAATAGCAGTAGCATCTTCTCAAACACTTTATTTTTAATATGTAAGTCATTACTGTGGAGCATAAAATTTCTCCAGCCAAGGTGTCAACACTAAAAGAAGAGTTTCAGATTTCTACATGACATGGTTTGGAACAAAATAAACTAATCACCTCCTACAATTTAATAACTTGTGATAACTCATGAAATGATGCTTTCTATTTGATGGAATATATATATATATATATATATATCTTCTTCCCAATTTAACTTTTACCATATCCAATATCTACACTATAACGAATGATGTCTTTATTTCTTAGATGCTCCTGTTTTCTCTGTGTATTAGTTGTCTCTCTCATTAAAGATAGTTTCTCAAAATCTGGTATGCCTCAAAATCACACTTGTAATAATTGGCTCCACTCAGCACATATAGTATTTCCTTAAATTCAAATATACTTCATAAACATTTCTTCTCCCTCACGCCCACCTTCAACTTAATAAGAGATGAAACAAAATAGTTTAGTTTCTCTAACTTTTGTTTGGCAAAGCGTTAGAGTCAGGATATAGCCCATATTCCACAGTGTGATTCTACCTCTTTAGACATAGGAATCCCTGTGGTTAGACTATGCATCTTCCCTTAACTGTCATGCCCAATTCGACATAGTAATTAGAAGAATCAAAGTCTGGTCATGCCATGTTGGGAACTAGAGAAACATGAGTGAAAAAAGCCTCAGGTTAACTTTTGTATTCAAAATGGAAGATTGTTGAGAGCAGCTCATATTGAGAACTCGTGGTTCACTGAAAAGTTGCACTAGTTGTGTGAGGCACGTGTCAGAAAAGTAACCAAGTGCTTTGGATTGAATTGTGTCCCTCCGTAATTCATATATTGAAGTCTTAACACTCCAGGTGTCTATAATGGAGATAGGACTTTTAAGAAGGTTATTAAGCTTAAATAAAGTCACAAGAGTGGAGCCTTGATCCTATAAAACAAGAAAGGCACAAGAGATCCCTCTCTTTTTGCTGTGTAAGGACACAGCAGGAAGATGATAGTCTGCAGGCCAGTAAGAAGGACTTCATCAGAGACTGAATCAGCCAGCAAATGATCATGAGCTTCCAAGCCTCCAGAACCGTGAAAAAATACATTTTTGTTGTTTAAGCCACCCCATTTATGCTATTGTTTTGTTACGGCAGCCCAAGCTGACTAATGCACCGTAAGTAGAAACCGGAGATCAGTAGTCATGGAAATCAGGTGAAATAACCAAGACGGCAACATGGGTAACAGATGCAATTTGCTTTAACTCTGCCAGAAGGCATTTCTGTGAACCAGAGCTGCTTTGAAAGAGATGAGGACTTGCGTTCTTTTGTTGCTGTGCAACATCTTAGTGTTGCCTTACTCTTGACACTGATAGATTGAAATGTTTCTGTACTTTGGATCAGGAACATCTTTCAGATTATTTACTTTACCCTAATATTAGGTTGAATTAGTTATTTTAAAATAAAATGTATTAAAACTAAAAAATCAAATCACAGCCTGGGGAGATGGGGGAAAGTTTTGTTACTATTAAATGCAAGCGAAATAAATACATTTGTGTCAGGCACTAAGCTGGATGCTGATAATACAGGAGTGAATAAGTAGAGTCCCTATTATTGAGTGTTAACATTTCAAAGTTTAGAATACATCTGGAAATATAACTAAGAAACAAATGCCAGAAAGAAATGGTCCCAAGAATTAGTCAAACCAGAAAAGATGCTTACCTAGGGAAACCTTGGATACCAGAAGAGTTCTCTAAACTGTCATAAATAATAGCATGCAAAATGGAACTAAGCTTCACAAATAAGGAGAGAAGTGAAAACAATGATTAAACAGTGAGCAGTGTGTTTGGTGTTAGCTGATGAAGCCAGAATCAGAGAGATCAGGCAGCATTCTGAGTTAAAGTGAAAAACAAGCTGCTTTCAATGTGGTAATTCCCAAAATCCCTGGGGCCAGAATGGTGGATTAAAAGAATAGTTCAGCTCTGAAGTCTATTTCAGATATCATTGAGTGTGTTTTACAGTGACTCATGTATTTATTCAACACAAAATGTTTGGACATTTTTGTTGTGTGCAAAACCACGTAAGGCATAAAATGGAGAGCCTACCCCTTAGGATGCATTTACTCAAATTGAAACTCTTTAATACCCCACAATGGGAGTAAACTTTTTTTTTTAATTAATGATTCAGAGCCAGAAGGGATAAACCGTGAATACCTAGTGAGTCACCCTAAAGATAGTTTCTGAATAGGTCTCATGGATTTCAGGGTGTAGGACCATGGAGGGAATAAAACCACCAAGTTGTTGTAGGTGAGGAAGGAAACGAGGCTTTTTGATGAACGAGAAAAAGAAACTTGACTCTCCTTTAGTATGAAAGGGACGTGGTTTCAGATTGTGCATCACAGGTTCATGGAATGGAGAACTTCTAAGGAGATGGCAGTACTTTTAAAGAGATAAATCGGATGTTCCTTTGGTGAATAATTAGCAAGGTTTATGACCTTTTAAGATATAAAAGGTCACTTGTAGCTGAACATGGCAAGTGGAAGCACGTAAACTAGCACAGCCCACTGGCTAAGGTGAAAAGTCAGGAAATAAAACCCACTTCAGTAACTTATTCTACTTCCTCCAGGTTTATCTGTGTTGTAACAAGTTGCAAGGTTTTCTTCTTTTTTTAAGTCTGAGTAATATTTCATTGTATGTAGCTACCACATTATCTTCATCTATTCATTCATCAGTGGACATTTAGGTTGTTTCAATATCGTGGCCTTGTGAATAACGCTGCAATTAACACAGAAATGCAGACATTTCTTTGAGATTCTGATTTCATTTTTTTTCATATCTACACAGAGATAGGGTTGCTAGATTATGTAATGCTTCTATGTTTAATGTTTTGAGGAATCTCCATACTGCTTTTCATCATGGCTACATTTTACAATCCCATTAACAGTGTACAAGTGTTTCATTTCTCCACATCCTTGTCAGAACTTCTTCTTTTTTTGCTTATAACAACTATCCTAACAGGTATGAAGTGACATCTCACTGTGGTTTAGATTTTTGGTTATCTGATTATTAGTAACATTGAACATCTTTTCATATACCTGTTGGCCATTTATAAATATTTTTTGAAGTAATGGCTATTCAAGTTTTTTATATATTTTTAAATTGGGTTATTTGTCACGAAAGGACAAATACTGCATGATAGACTTATATGAGATATCTAAAATAGTCAAATTCATAGAAACATAGTCAAATGATGGCTGCTAGAGACTGAAGGGAGAAGGACATGGGAAATAGCTATTCAATTGGTATGAAGTTTCAGATATACAAGATGGTTAAGTTCTAGAGATTTATATAACTTTGTTCCTATAGTTAACAATACAATCTTGCACACTTAAAAATTTGAGTGCATTTCATGTTGTGTTCTTAATATAATAAAAGCCAAAACAAAACAAAAAAACACTTCAGATGGAGCATCATTGTCAGATTTTTTAATAGCAGTATTACATGACTGCAAGGAAAAATGTGGCTGCAGTGACCACATCTGGTAAACCCTATTGCCTCCAAACAGGTCCCTTGTATAGACCTAAAGACAGGTCAAAGTAGCTGACATTAGATTTCTCTTTGATTTTTGAAGATGAGTGCTCAAGTTGGATTTAATCTGGTTTCAAAGCAGACCTTCTCAACTGAGTTTTCATGAGAGAATTCCTTTCTGTACTAGGCATACATTTAATAAATTGATTGATCTCTTAAGCATCTGGAATGATCCTAGATATGCATATTCCATGGGATAAATGAAAATAATAGTGGCCCCTAATTTTCTGTGAACCGTGGCTGAAAAGCTGTTCTAGAGTTACAAATAAATATAATGTGCTACACAACAAAATTCATATATGTAGCATATAATTAAATATGCAGAGAGAGTGAATATTAGGGACTACATCAGTAACACAAATTCTTCCTTTTGACTACATCATCATGGAGCAAAATGGGTAAAAGACATATAAAGCTTTTAAAGTGAGTGAAAAAAAATTGACCATTATTCTTTGGGTAGCTAGGAACATTTAAGTTTTTGAGAGGAGTATCAGGAAGCTCATCAAGAGCAATAAGATTCTAATTTTCTACAGCTGCTTCTGTTTTCTCATTTTTGGCAGACTTTTCCATGTCCCCTCACAAACTCTGCTATATAGCCACAGCAGGCTCAGTGACAAGAATCATTTAACTTTGGAAAAGCCTCATGCTTGCTTTAATAATATATTGTAGAGGTTAACACAACTAGACAATCTAAGTTACCTTGCTGTAAAGTTCTTCAAATCCAAAATCACTTATATAGGCTCCTTGAGGTACCAATAAAACTATTTTCCTGTGTGTGATCTAATTTTTTTCTCAGTCCCTTTTTTTTTTCTTTTTTTTTTTTTTTTTTTTTTAGATGGAGTCTCACACTGTTGTCCAGGCTGGAGTGCAATGGCATGATCTCGGCTCACTGCAACCTCCATATCTGGGTTCACGCGATTCTCCTGCCTAAGCCTCCTAAGTAGCTGGGATTACAGGCACACAGCACCATACCTGGCTAATTTATTATTATTATTATTATCATTATTATTACTTTTAGTAGAGACGGGGTTTCACTATGTTGGCCAGATTGGTCTCAAACTCCTGACTTCATGATCTGCCCCCCTCTGCCTCCCAAAGTGCTCCAAAGATTTCAGCCATGAGGCACCGTGCCCAGCCTGCTCAGTTACTTTAGGCAGGTGACAAGCTTGTTAGGGAATCCTGTGGACTTAGACTGATGTCACCTGTGTTGAGCCCTTGCTCATAGTTTATCAATAGGAAAATGGCATGGACTTTAACCAGTACTCAAAATTAGGTAACAATTCTTCCCTATTTCACCCAGAAGAGGGAAGTAATGGGAGCAGAGCTCCACTTTCAGGGAGACTACTGTGATGAAGACCAAAGGAAGGAAAATTACATATAGGGACAGTTAGGCAACATTTATGCTCTAATCAGGGAGATAGGAGCTGGAATTATAAACATATAAGAGAAGTTAATGCTTTTCAATGAGGAAATTATAATCAAGTTAAAGACTCAAAATGCATGCACAAACCAATTACTGTAACAGCTCACATATTTGATACTCTTTCAACAGCAAAAGTTAAAAGTGTTCTTGATATATATATATACACACACATACATATATATACACACACATATATATATTTGGAAATCAGGAAAGAAAACAACTTCACTGTTGTAACTGGCAAGGCAAAATTAATGAATGTATAGGATGTGAATTATTTTTCTGTATGAGAAAACATATAACTTGTTTTTATTTCTCTCTTTTTCTTTTTTTAAATTTTCATTCTTGAAAATGTTTTTCATTGATAATCAAGAGTCAATGTTATTGCTAATTCTGGTTAAATTTGACACAAATAGAAAAATTTATATGAAGAAGAAAATGGACTAGCTTCTCTATTTCTTTTCTTCTTTGAATCCATCTTTATTAGGTTAGACATGGTGCTTGAAATTTACAAGTTTCCCATATGCTGCAAGAACCCTGAAGGTCAGAGCACCAATACATTTTGGTTGGCATTAAATGTCACACTATCCCAGAACAGTGGGACTTTGCATTTGTATATTAACTCATTATCTGCAGGCAGTACTGATGGGGAATTTGCTCACAAACCATCTCATAGTGTAATTTAAAAATAAAGAATTTGAAACCAAATTAAGCATATAGAAAAAAACATTCTAATTTGATCTATTTTAAATGAACAAATTAAAATTCCTCTATCTTAAATAAAATGGAATCTGAAGTTAAATAAGAAATCTGGTGTAGAACTAACACTTTATGGTAAACAACTTTGTACACAGCTAAGTAAATATACGCATGTGTCCCCAGAGGGAAACAAGTGAACAAGGCATTTAATTCAAAGCAAAGACAACTTTACACAAATGATTTACTTTAAATAGCCATCCAGTATTTTATTTCGGCTGGTGAAGTTCTGAGAATTCCATTGTTCTGTTATTTTAATCTTGGATCCTAAAGTGCTGTGTAAATGTAAGTAACAAGTTAATACTTGTTTGGTTGAAAGCCAAGAACCAGATTTAAAAGGGTTGGAGAGATTCAGCTTGAATCTTGCTGTTGTCAGAATAAATACTGTATTCTTTCCTCTGATGCTCTAAACATAAATAGATATAGAGTGCTGGCGGGATCTTTGGAAAATTGTACAAGCATGATTATCCTCTTTAGAGGCCTTGGCGGGGTAGAGCGGGGTGACTGTCATTATGGGTCTCTTGAGCCCCAGAGATGGCTGGCCTTTGGGAAATCATAGCATTGTCTCTCTAATAACATTCACCTTACCACCCACAAATTCTGTCCCAACTCTAAGAAACAGAAAAAAACCTGAGCTTCCAAGTTAATTTCCATTCGGATGATTTTTCATTTCAAATCCTATAACACTAATATCTTTTCAGTAAAATTCAACTCTGAGTAAAAGTTGCATTAATGTTACAATTTAAATACATACTATTTTAAAACAAAGATAACTTCAGACAAAAATTGTTTACATTAAATACCCATCCAGTATTTCCATTACACTGGTGAAGTTTTGAGAATTCCATTGTTCTGTAATTTTACTCTGTGATCCTAGGGTGCTGTGCAAATATAGGTAACAAGTAAATACTTGTTTATTTGAAAGCCAAGAAACAGACTAAAAGAGAACAAACTGATTATTAGCTTACTAGAAAAGTAAAGTATTTGAGTCAGTCAGTATTTTGTATGAAAATCTGGCAGTCCTCAGGTAATATCATCAACAGTTCACCATGGTTATAGTTTCAATCATTTTTTAAACACATTGATTAAGAACACACTTACAGTTTGCAATTTTAATTATTTTTCTCACTATTTGTCCCTGTGGATATTTATAGTCAAAATTGCATGAGTTCCTTATAAATGACTTGTATTGATCCAGAGACAAAATCTGTACATAAATATCACTGAATCAAAATAAGCAGAAATGGTATACCAGCATTTTGCTTTTTAAACACTTTCAAAAATATACATTTTTTGGACTTAAAACTACAGATTTAGGCCAGGCGTGGTGGCTCACCTGTGTAACCCCAGCACTTTGGGAGGTGGAGGCGGGCAGATCACGAGGTCAGGAGATCGACACCATCCTGGCTAACACGGTGAAACCCCATCTCTACTAAAAATACAAAAAATTAGCAGGGTGCGGGGACGGGCACCTGTAGTCCCGGCTACTCGGGAGGCTGAGGCCGGAGAATGGCGTGAACGCAGGAGGCGGAGCTTGCAGTGAGCTGAGATCATGTCACTGCACTCCTGCCGGGGCGACAGAGCCAGACTCTGTCTCAAAAATAAAAAATAAATAAATAAATAACCCCGTCTCTACTAAAAATACAAAAAATTAGCCGGGGGCGGTGGCGGGCGCCTGTAGTCCCAGCTACTCAGGAGGCTGAGGCAGGAGAATGGCGGGAACTCGGGAGGCGGAGCTTGCAGTGAGCCCAGATCGCGCCACTGCACTCCAGCCAGGGGACAGAGCAAGACTCCATCTCAAAAAAAATAAAATAAAATAAAATAAAATAAATAATAAAAATAAATAAATAAACAAACAAACAAACAAAAAATCCCCTACAGATTTAGCAGAATTAATTGGTAGTTCAACTACAGAAAACAGGTTGTCTTCTAAATGTGAATAATGCATCCATAGAAAAACAACAAATTAGTATAATTACATACTTCTCTAATTGAGGAAAGCAATAGTAATTTAATTTATTATCCTTCAACACAATATAAAAGCAAATAAAATTTTAATTTTGGACCACAAAATGAGTTATTTAATTGGCATAAAACTAGCAAGACTCTAACAAATCAAAGTGTTTCATTCTCTGTAATTATAGTTTGCAAAAACTTTGTCTTGGCAACTTGGTAAAGTTACTTGGCTTTAAACTTTCATTTGCAAGGTGCTTTATTGAAGTAATTTATATGGGTACCTATAACCTCAACTTATATGATGTCTAATTTTTCTTGCAAGATTTATATCAAGTAATGATGTAGTAGAACTATTCTCTGAAAGACAATAAAGTCCTATATTCTTTGAAGCTTCATACCCCACCCACATCTCAATGTGGATGTCAACCATGTGTACTTTGCATCTATTAGTTCATTGCAGAATGATTGTAAAAATGTATGCCTTTACCCTGCACTGAAAGATGTTGTAACAAAGTATACATATTTTATAGTATGTATACATACAGTAATTAAGCTATTACTGACAGTATAATATATAATATCTTCGTTTGGAAAAACTGTAGGAATTAATTTTCTAAATAGACACCACCAGGGAAAGTTTGATTCATCTTGAACAAATGGTTTATGTTAATCATATATGCACTAAGAATTATCCCTCAACTGATTGTGTTTACCTCTGTATTTTAGCTTTAGTCATCTCAAGAAAGAATACAGGGGTTTATGGTATAGATTTTCTGCATTAACCTTACCTTAGGTCTTATCATATAGTGATGTCATGTTAATTTTTCCTAATCGCATCAAATTATCATATTAGCATTTTGTAATTAATGAAACTCTCTAAATTGTTCCAAATTTCATGATATATTTACAATATACGTTCTTTTTATTTCTTTTTTCGGGGGGGACAGAGTCTCGCTGTGTCGCCCAAACTAGAGTGCAGTGGCTCGATCTCAGCTCACTGCAACTTCCACCTCCTGGGTCCATGCAATTCTACTACTTCAGCCTCCTGAGTAGCTGGGATTACAAGCGTGCACCACCTCGCCCAGATAATTTTTGTATTTTTAGTAGAGACGGGGTTTCACCATGGTGGCCAGGCTAATATCAAACTCCTGACTTCAAGTGATCTGCCCACATCGGCCTCCCAAAGTGCTGGGATTATAGGCATGAGCCATCACGCCCAGCCTACAATATATATTTTTCAAAATTTCTACCTGTTTTATTGAGATAAAATTGACATGTAATTAACAGCTCATAGCTAAAATATACAGTTTGATAGGTTTTATTTTTTGTATTTTAATTATTGTATTTATTTATTTATTTTTTAGACACAGTATCGCTCTGTGACCTAGGCTGGAGTGCAGTGGTGCAATCTGTGCTCACGGCAAACTCCACCTCCTGGGTTCAAGAGATTCTCCAGCCTCAGCCTCCCAAGTAGCTGGGACTACAAACGCATGCCACCATATCCAGCTAATTTTTGTATTATTAGTAGAGACAGGGTTCCACCCTGTTGGCCATGCTGGCCTCGAACTTCTGACTTCAGGTGATCCACCTGCCTCGGCCTCCCAAAGTGCTGGGATTATAGGCATGAACGACCACACCTGGCTCACAGTTTGATAGGTTTTGACTTAAGCACAGACCTGTGAAACTATGACCACAATAGAAAGAGCAAACATAGCCATCATTTTGAAAAGTTTCATGTGCATTTATAATCCTGCCTTCCACCTGGCCTAATCCTTCATCATCCCCAATCAGTTCTCTGCATTCTGCAATTATGCCTTTTCCTAGAGTTTTATGTAACTGTAATCACACACTATATATTCTATTTTATAATGTATATTACATCCTTCACTAAACATTATTACACTGGGATTCATGCTTGTTGCTACACATATTAATAATTGCTTTATTTTATTGCTGTTGTTATCAACTGTATGAGCATAGAACATTTTTAAATTCATTTATCTGTTGGTGGTTATTTGGATTTTTTTTTACTATTTGGGACTCTCACAAATAAAGCCTATATAAATATCAATACACAGGTTTCCGTATAAACAAGACTTTTCATTTCTCTTGGTTGATTACTTTGAAGTGAAATGGCTGGGATATATGGCAGGTCTAGGTTGGAGTATTTAAGAAAGTCTCAAACTACTTCCACAGTGACTCTATCATTTGACATTCTCAACACCATGGATGAGAATTTCAGTTCTTCACACCCTTGTCAACAGTTGTTATGACCATGTTTCTTAGCTTTTGCCATATATAAAGTGGGTAGTAATAGATAGATCTGACTTAATTTGCGTTTTCTTTATGACTAATGATGTTCAGCCTCTTTTCATGTATTTATTTGTCATCTGTATCTTTTCTTTTGTGAAATACCTTTTCAAATATTTTTTCTACTTAAAAAAGTTTATATGTATATATACAAATGCACACACATATATACACATATATGCACATGGACATGTATACATATATATCTGTATGCACATATATTTATACAAAGTGTGCGTATGTATGTGTATGTGTTTGTGTGCATATATATTATACACTACTGAACTCATCTAATATTTATTATGAGTGTGATACCAAAATATCCCAATACCATTTGTAAAATCATTCTTCTCCATTTTCTCATGCTTTCTTTGTCACATAATCCAAATCTTTATATAAAGGCTTATTTAACTCTTATATAATTTCAACTTTAATTTTAGATTCAGGGGTACATGTGCAGGTTTGTCACATCTTAGAAGACAACTTAGGAAATCCGCTTCTCCCCATTGGTCTTGGCAAAGAATTTTTGACTACGTTCCCAAAAGCAATTGCAGCAAAAACAAAAATTGACATGTGTGACATAATTAAACGAAAGAACTTGTGTACAGAAAAAAAAAAAAAATCAACAGAGTAAACAGACAACTTATACAATGGGAGAAAATATTTGCAAAATCTGTATATGACAAATGTCTAATATTCAGAACCTATAAGGAACTTAAATCAACAAGCAAAAAAAAAAAAAACAAAAAAAAACAAATAACCGTATTTAAAAATTGACAAAAGACATGAGCAGACCCTTCTCAAAAGAAGACATACATGTGGCAAACAAGCATAAGGAAAATGCTTGTCATCACTAATCATCAGAGAAATGTAAATCAAAACCAGTATGAAATACCTACCATCTCACACCAGTCAGAATGGCTCCTTTTTACAAGTCAAAGAAACAAGGTTGAGAAAAAGGAAACACTTTTACATGGCTAATGAGAATATAAATTAGTTCAGCTACTGTGGAAAGCAGTCTGGAGTTTTCTCAAATAAGTTAAAACAGAGCTACCATTTGACCCAGCAATCCTATTACTAGGTATCCACCCAAAGAAAATAAATCATTCAACCAAAAAGACACAGGCACTCATATGTTCAATGCAATGCTATTCACAATAGCAAAGATATGGAATCAACCTGGGTGTCCATCAGTGGTGGGTTGGATAAAGAAAATGTGATTCATGTACATCATGGAATAATACACAGCCATAAAAAAAAAACCGTGTCCTTTGCAGCAACATGGATGTAGCTGGGGGTCATGATCCTAAGCAAATCACCACACGAACAGAAAACCAAATACCACAAGTCACTTATTAGTGGGAGCTAAACACTGAGTACAGATGGACGTAAAGATGATAACAATAGACACTGCAAACTACTAGAGTGGAGAGGGATAAAGAAGGCCGTAGGTTAAAAAACTGCTTATTGGGTATCATGCTTACAACCTGGGTGATGGAATCCATACCTGAAACCTCAGCATCATACAATAGAACCATGTAACGAATATTTTGCCTATTTTTAATGGGATTGTTTAGTATCTTTTCACGGAGTTTTGAAATCTTTTTACAAAAATATGTTGTGACAACTTGTCCTTTATAACATTTATGCATTGCAAATAGTTTCTTCGAATATATAGGTTGTCTGTATATTCTCTTAACAACGTCTTTTGAAGAGCAGAAGTTTTTGACTGTTGAGAAAATCTGAATTATTAATTTTTTCCCTGTATGGATATTTTTGGTATAATATGTAAGAAATATTTGCCTAAATATCACATAGATTTTCTCTTACTATTATTTCTGAAAATATTATAGTATTGATTTTAAATTTTGGCTTATGATTTATTTTGAGAAAATATTTGTATAAAGTGCAAGATATGAATTAAAATTTACATTTTGCATGTGAATATCCAATTATCTCACCACTATATTTTCGAAAGACTGTCATTTTTCCATGTAATTTCCTATTCTTCTTTGTTGAAATCAATGTCCATATATGCCATAGACTGAAGGTTTATTTCCTACCAAAATTTATATGTTGAAACTTAATTCCCAATGCGATGGTATTAAAAGGTGGTGCCTTTGGGAGATTGACTAGGTCATGAGGACAGAGCCCTCAAAAATGGGGTTAATGAACTTAAAAGACACCCTAGAGTGAGTGGTCCGTTGTCTACTTCTGCCATGTGAGGATGCTGCAAGAAGACAGCTGTCTAGGAACCAGGAAGCTGGCCCTCCAGACAACAGTCTTTTTTTTTTTTTTTTGAGACAGGGTCTGGCTCTGTCATCCAGGCTGTAGTGCAGTGACATGATCTCAGCTCACTACAACCTCTGCTTCCCAGGTTCAAGCGATTCTCCTGCCTCATCCTCCTGAGTACCTGGGACTACAGATGCCCGCCACCATACCTGGCCAATTTTTGCATTTTTATCAGAGACAGGGGTTCACCATGTTAGCCAGGATGGTCTCGATCTGCTGACCTCATGATCCACCTGCATCAGCCTCCCAAAGTGCTGGGATTACAGGCCTGAGCTACCGCACTCAGCCACAACAGAGTCTTAATTATGGTTTTACCAGTCTCTAAAACTGTTTTTTTACTCCAAAAATAAATTTCTGTTGCTTATAAGCTGCTCAGTTCATGGTAGTTTGTCACAGCAACTCAAATTGATGAAGATAATATATATTTGAGTCTATTCTAGATCCCACTCTGTTCCATTGATGTATTTATCTATCTTGATGCCAATACCACACAGTTTTGATTACTGTAGCTTTATAATTCTCAAAATAAACTAGTGTTGGTTCTCCCATTTTGTTATCTTTTTAAAGCAAATATCAGAAGCCTCTGGCTTCATTCGCACCTGTTTTGTTTGTTTTTAAATATATAAAACCACTATTTTTTTGGATTGATATGACTCTTAATCACTTAACTTTGATCCCATTTCTAGGTTTCTGCTCATTTCTTTGAACAAATGACGAGTCTGTTTTCCTTAATCACTAACATTATTAAATATGCATATTCCTGTTTAATCCATTTTATGTCAATTTTTTGGTAATAACGCCTAGTGAATTTCTGGTCTTTGTTTTTTTGCTTTGTTCTGTTTAGTTACATTTTTACAGGGCCTAATTCTGGTCTTAAAAGGAAATTCAAAAAATCTAACCCAACATAAAGCCAAGAGAAGTACTCTTTAAATACTTACAATGTTAATTGAACCTATTTTTAAATTAATTATCTCTGGAATAATCTTCCTTTACTCATATGAACTATTATCAACCAGAAAGTAAAGGCAAATTTACATCAATACTTACTGCTTTGTGGCTTGCCAGCATTTATCAGACTGATTCAGCAAACTACACAGGTGTTCTCTTCCTCAGTACTGTTTAGCTTTTGTTCTGAAAATAGGTGATTGACCAACATTTCTAGATAGAAAATATTGATTTTTTTTTTTCTGTCACCCTGGTGAGCTAGTGGCGGGACTCAACAAAAATAAATCCTAAAGAATAAGAAGTGTGAGAGAATGCTAGATGAAAGACCCAGAGAAATATTAAAGTAAATAAGAAACCATCTATTTGGACAAAGGAAATCTAACTGTATATAAAACATCATGATTTATGCTGAAACCCAAGTTATACAAGAATTTAAGGCCAGGAATGAATGTAAGAGTGGAAGGAATGAGTGGAAGTCACAGTGATTGAAGGTTAATCTGTGGGAAGTTATAGGCCTATAATCAAAGTTTTATGATGGACATCAATATAATTACTTTGAAGATAAGTGCTTCTCTGATCTAAACTCATGGATATATGTAAGAAATGTGTAAGATAGATTGACATTATTTATTTAAGTAATTTAAGATTACTAGTTTTAATTCTCCTAACAGTACTAATAGTTTAGGTTTTATATTTTGTATTTTGGTATTAGGGCTTTTTTGCTCTGTATTTTGATTGATGAAAATCATACTGTGAAACTTCTGCTCCTCGTCAAGTATATATATACATACACACACACACATGCATGCACACACATACACATTAGTATATTATATATTACATATACATGTACATTATATATATACAAATATATGTATACACACACAGTGGTTTTTAGGACACTAGATATTGGATATTAAAAGACTATAGAGATTGGAAACAAACAAGGTGAGTCCAATAATTGCCTCAGTTTACTCCTCGAGATATTTTATAGACTGTGTGCAGGAAGAGATAATCCAGTCAGGCTTGGTAGTCTCCCTGAGTTGAGAAGATATAGCTGGGGGCCCAGGAAATCCAAAATGGCTACAGTTCATGGAAAATGAGTACCAATAATCAGAGAGATGCCAGAGAACCTCAGAGATCTGCAAGGTGTGCCCTCTAATATTCAGCTGAATATCAGTGCATGAGTTTAGGAAACTCATTAAGAGCAGTGAAATGGGGGGACAGGGAGGCAATCTAAAAGGCCTAGTGAGAACAGCCTCGTGTTGACAAAATCTTTCGGCATTTGCTTGTTTATAAAGGATTTTCTTTCTCCTTCACTTATGAAGTTTATTTTGGCTGGATATGAAATTCTGGGTTGAAAATTATTTTCTTTAAGAATGTTGAATATTGGCCCCCACTCTCTTCCACTCTCTTCTGGCTTGTAGGGTTTCTGCCGAGAGATCTGCTGTTAGTCTGATGGACTTCCCTTTGTAGGTAACCCGACCTTTCTCTCTGGCTGCCATTAACATTTTTTCTTTCAATATAACCTTGGTGAATCTGAAAATTATGTGTCTTCGGGTTGCTCTTCTCGAGGAGTATCTTTGTGGTGGTCTCTGTACTTCCTGAATTTGAATGTTGACCTGCCTTGTTAGGTTAGGAAAGTTCTCCTGGATAATATCCTGAAGAATATTTTCCAACTTATTTCCATTCTCCCTGTCACTTTCAGGTACACCAATCAAACGTAAATTTGGTCTTTTCACATAGTCCCATATTTATTGGAGGCTTTGTTCATTTCTTTTTATACTTTTTTCTCTAAATTTTTCTTCTCACTTTTTTTTCATTAATTTGATCTTCAATCACTGATACCCTTTCTTCCACTTGATCAAATCAGCTACTGAAGCTTGTGCATGTGTCACATAGTTCTTGTGCCATGGTTTTCAGCTCCATCAGGTCATTTAAGGTCTTCTCTACACTGTTTATTCTAGTTAGCCATTTGTCTAATCTTTTTTCAAGGTCTTTAGCTTCCTTTTGATGGGTTCAAACATCCTCCTTTAGCTCGGAAAAGTTTGTTATTACTGACCTTCTGAAGCCTACTTCTGTAAGCCCGTCAAAATCATCCTCCATCCAGCTTTGTTCCATTTCTGGCAAGAAGCTGCAATCCTTTAGATGAGAAGAGTCACTCTGGCTTTTAGAATTTTTGGCTTTTCTGCTCTGGTTTCTCCCCATCTGTGTGGTTTTATCTACCTTTGGTCTTTGATGTTGGTGACCTACAGATGGGGTTTTAGTGTGGATGTCCTTTTTGTTGATGTTGATGCTATTCCTTTCTGTTTGTTAGTTTGCTTTCTAACAGTCAGGTCCCTCAGCTGCAGGTCTGTTAGAGTTGGCTGGAGGTCCGCTACAGACCCTGCTTGCCTGGGTATCACCAGCAGAGGCTGCAGAACAACAAATATTGCAGAACAGCAAATATTGCTGCCTGATCCTTCCTCTGGAAGCTTAGTCCCAGAGGGGCACCACCTGTGTGAGGTGTCAGTCTGCCCCTACTGGGGGGTGCCTCCCAGTTAGGCTACTCAGAGGTCAGGGACCCACTTGAGGAAGCAGTCTGTTCGTTCTCAGAGCTCAAACACTGTACTGGAAGAACCACTGCTCTCTTCAGAGCTGTCAGACAGGGATGTTTAAGTCTGCAGAAGTTTCTGCTGCCTTTTGTTCAGTTATGCCCTGTCCCCAGAGGTGGAATCTACAGAGGCAATAGGCCTTGCTGAGCTGTGGTGGGCTGCGCCCAGTTCTAGTTTCCCTGGCTGCTTTGTTTACCTACTCAAGTCTCAGCAATGGCAGACGCCCCTCCCCCAGCCAGGCTGCTGCCTCACAGTTTGATCTCAGACTGCTATGCTAGCAGTGAGCAAGGCTCTGTAGGTGTGGGACCTGCTGAGCTAGGTGCAAGATATAATCTCCTGGTGTGCCATTTGCTAAGAGCATTAGAAAAGCACAGTATTTAAGCAGGAGTGTCCTGATTTTCCAGGTACAGTCTGTTACGGTTTCCCTTGGTTAGGAAAGGAAAATCCCCCAACTCCTTGCGTTTCCCTGGTGAGGCGATGCCCTGCCCTGTTTCAGATTGTCTTCTGTGGGCTGCACTCACTCTCCAACTAGTCCCAATGACATGAACCAGGTACCTCAGTTGGAAATGCAGAAATCACCCATCTTCTGCATCAATCACGCTGGGAGCCTCAGACCAGAGCTGTTCCTCTTCAGCCATCTTGGAACAAAATCGATCATTATAAAAATTTAACACCCATAAAGGATTAAGAACACATGTACAACACAGAAGCACTACTGATTTGTTAAATACATGCATCAGAAATTGCTCTCAGGATTTTTATTAAAATATTATTTCCACACATTGTTTAATTTTATTATTGTTTCTTAGTTAAAACATGCCTAATAAATATATTTCTTGAAATACTGTAAAAGGAAAATAGATTACAATTATTTGACTTCTAAAAATGCATATCAAATGAGTATTGTTATTTTAGGACAATCAATGAGATAAATGATGAACTGAAAAATAGAAAAAAAAATTCAGTTACCTACAAAATATTTGTCTCTAGACAGTAGACAGACCCTTAGAGGGAATGCTCAAAATACTTTACAAGTAATAAGGAACCTGGATTGTGTAGAACAAAGATGGAAATATGAAGACCTGTGATGCTGAATTTCTTGCCTCTTATGCCTTCAGCAAGGTCTCTAGAATAGTTTTCGTATTAAGAATGAATTAATATATTGCAAACTTTCTAAATTTGTGTCAAACTAACTATGAATAACCATCCAACGAGCATTAATGGGCAGAATGTAAATATCCATTATAGTAAATAATTCCCAGATACCTTAAATGTGGTTACCCCACAGTGGGGGAAATCTCAATTTGTGCAACTATAAAAATTAGGTTCAGATACTCCCTAAATTGATCTATGAATTCAATGCAATTCCAAGCACAATCCCACCTGACTTTTTACACAAAAAAATTACAAGCTAGTCTTCAAATTCATATAGATATGCAAGGGAGCCAGAATAATCAAAGCAATAAAAAATAATTTGAAAATTTAACATTTCCTGATTTTAAAATTTAGTACAAAGTTACAGTAATCAAAATAGGTATAATGATTGACTTATAGATAGATCAGTGGAACATAATTGAAAGTTCAGAAATAAAATCTTTACTTAATTCATTTCCAGTTCGGCTGCCAAGACAGTATTTCAATAGGGAAAGAATATCCTTTTCAATAAACGGTGCTGGAATACCTGGATATGTAAATACAAAAGATCAAAGTTAAATCCCTACCTTACACTATACACAAAAATCAACTCAAAATTTGTTGTCACCTGACAAGCTTTTCCTGCCCACACAGATAAAACCAATTCACCAAAACCATGGTATTGCAGTAAAAGAGAGTTTAATTAATACTAAGCTAGCCACATGGAAGACAGAGTTTATTACTCAAATCAGTCTCCCAAAGGCTAAGAGGTTAGCATTTTTCAAGGATACTTTGGTTGGTAGAGAACTAGAGAATGGCTGTTCCTGATTGGTTGGGAATGCAATCATAGAGACATGGAAAATAGTCCTTATACACTGAGTTTGCCTCTGGGTGAGGGACACATAACCATTAGAGTCAGGAGTCATGGAACCAGATGGGGTCAGTTGATTACCAGAATGCAAAAGTCTGAAAAACACCTCAAAATACCAATCTGAGATTTTTCCAGTAGTAATGTTATCTGTAAGAGCAATTGAGGAAGCCACAAATCCTTTGACCTCTGGCTGCATGACTCCTGAGTAGTGAGGGATTATAGAAACTATGTTTACATTTTAGCAGAATTCATGCCCCTCCTATAATCCTAATCTCATGGCCTATCATTAACTTTACAAAGGCGGTTTTTGGTCCCTGAACAAGGAAATAGTTAGTTTTAGGGAAAGACTATAATCATCCTTACTTCAAAGTTAAACTATAAACTTAATTTCTCTTATGTTCAGCTTGGCTTACACCCAGGAATGAGAGGACAGCCAGTCTGTGAGGATACGAACAAGATGGAGTCAGCCATGCTAGACTTCTCTTACAGTAATAATCTTTGCAAAGGCAGTTTCAAATGGACTGAAGATCTAAGTGTAGGAGCTAAAACTATAAAACTGTTAGATAAATACATAGTTGTAATTCGTTGTGGCCTTAAATTAGGCAGTTTTCTTATATTTGACATCCAAAGCACAAGTAACAAAAGAAAATGATATTTGATATCAAAGGCACAATAAAAGAAAAAAATAATAATAATTGACTTCATAAAAGTTAACATTTATGCTTCAAGGAAGCCATCAGACAATAAAAAGACAATCATCAGAATATTAGAAAATATTTGTAAGTCAAATATATGGTAAGGATCTTAAATTCAGAATATATAAAGAACACTTACAACTCAATAGTAAAAAGAATAATTCAATTTTAAATCAGGCAAAGAATCTGTGTAGACATTTATTCAAGGAAGATACTCAAATAACCAATAAGTGCATGAAAATGTGTTCAATGTCACTAGTCACATGGGAAATGCAAATCGAAACTATAATGAGAAACCACGCCCTATGCACTAGCATGGCTGAAAAAAAAAAGAGTCAGAGATTTGGAACCCTCATACATTGATGATGGAAATGTAAAATGTTTCAGCTGCTTTGAAAAACAGTACAGAAGTTCCTCAAAGATAAAACATACAGTTACTCTATGACCTATCCATTTCCACCCCTAGCTAGATACAAAAAAAAAAGAAAAAAAAAAAAAAAAGAAAAGCATATGCCCACACAAAAATTTGGATAAGAATGTTTACAGCAACATTATTCCTAATATCTAAAAGTTAGAAACTGCCCAAATATCTTTCATCTTAATTGAATAATTAAAATTTGGCATTTCTATACAATGCAATAATATTCAGCTATTTAAAGAATGATGTACTGATTCATGCTACAACATGAATGAACCTTGAAACCCTAACACTAGGTTAAAGAGGCCAGATACAAAAGATCACATGCACGACCTCAAATTTAGATCTTAAATTATATATTAAGTGCTTTATAACTGTATTTATATGTTATTTTACACACCTTTATCACTAAAGACTTTCTAATTGGGTTATTCAAAATCTATTTATAAGTGTGAGCATATGAAAGATATTTGGGTGGTTTCCACCTTTTGCATATTATGAAAAATGTTGCTTATGAACATTCTTATACAAGTTTTTGTGTGGACATATAATTTTGTAATTCTATTTATATGAAATGTTCAGAATAGGTACATCTATAGACACAGAAAGTAGGTTGGTGGTTGCTAGGGGCTGAGGAGACAGGTGGTTGGGAGAAAATGGGAAGTGACTACTACTGGGTATGGTGTTTCTTTTGGAACTGATGGGAATATGGTAAACCTAGATGGTAAAGGGTGCATAACTCTAATTATACTAAAAGTCATTGAATTGTATACTTTGAATAGTTAATTGTATACTATAGGAATTATATCTCAATAAAAGCTGTTTTTTACAAAGAAGAAATATGAAAGCCAGTATTTGTTTTATTTTTTTTTTAGAGTTTGTTTTGTGTCATTTATTTTTCTCATAAAACTACAAACATGCTTTTAAAATTTTTGCTCATTCTTATAACTAGATTTTGATTAACCCAATTACAAAATCTTTAGTGACAAAGGTATACAAAAAAGTATAAATATACTTATGAACTACTTATGAAAGTTATTATATAATTTGAGAGCTAAAACAGATATTCAATGTAAGTTAAAATTTAATAAATAAAAATGGAAAATAAATATAATAAATACAACTCATTTATTTTAATATAAAATTATTTCTTACTTTTTAATTATTTGGAAATTATAAAAATATTTTTCAAAATCTAATACATTAAAGCCACTAAACATTTTCTGAATTGTCCTTCATGGAAAAGCATGTATAATAACATTCTTCATTTTAGACAATACAGATTTTCTCTTTTACTGTTTCATATAGTAATTTCTTTTCTTAATTATTCTGCTCTCTTAGAGGGTTTTCAGTAGGGCTTGATTTTTGGCAATATATTTGGAAAGACTGACAAAACTAGATAAATATTTCTATCTATTATAGTTAGTGAAATTAAATGTACCAATACCTCAAACATTTAGAGAAGAGTCTTTGAAACTGCTGTTGAGCTCTGTGTATTTAAAATGTATAATTTATACATTTTTGCAAATAAACCTAGTTTTGTGTAAAATATTTTAAGTTTAAAATATCAATGTATTAAAATTTTCAATATACTATTAGATATTTGTATTAGAATTATGAATATTAATTATGAATTATGAATATATATTCAATACTATTTATGCATGTATATAGGTCTTAAGTACAAATTTCTTATTTTATATCTATTGCTTTTGTAACATTTTCATTTTTTAAAGAAATAGAATACTTGTATATAATTTTTAGAGTAACAAAAATAAAACATTAACACTGATCACACATTGCAAAATAAATAAATATAAAAGTACTTAAATTACACTACATATTATGGTTCTAAAAAATGCTAAACTTGGAGTGATTCTAGCCTGGTTATTTGACCTTTTAAAAATTACCATGATTAAGATGAATGACTTTTTCCCTTGTTATATTGTTCAATAACTAACTAATATAGCAGACCCCCAAATGTTTAATGAAAGACTCTTAATTTACTTAGCAATTATACATCAGTCTCTTGCTCCAGGACTGCTTATTTCTGAGTTGACTTTTCCTGAAAATAGCAATCACACAAGCAGAAAATTTTGTTGACTTTATTCTTCTCTTTACTTTTGACCTGACAATTCTCTAACAATTACTTGACAAGTCCTGCTGATTGTATTTCTTCTATTACATTGTCAATACTATCATAAGATTTTACTCTAACAATTTATACTATGAAATATGACCAGGTACATAGTCATGAAACCCTGTTTTAATAGTGGAGATCTTTAGATTATGCTTCTAAATTAATGTGAGTCTTTCATTAAGAACTTTCCACAGTGTGATGTTCACCTATTTTTGCAATTTTAATCCTAAAGTTCCCTCAGAAGAACCATATGTCCATATGTCCAACCAAATTTAGCTGGCGATGTAGGTTTATATATACATACATCTATAAAACTTGCTCTACAAACTTCTTTCTCAAAGAAAATCTTTGTAAGAATAGTCTAAAATATTGGTCATTATCAATTAGCCATTTCTGCCTCACATTGCGGTATGACTGTGTATATTTACAGTATAACTGGTTGCGCCAAGCCAAGCATGGCACAGGTGAAATATAATTAATATAATTCAAAAGAATTAGGACTCTTTATTTATTTATTTATTTATTTATTTATTTAAGATGGAGTCTCACTCTGTCGCCCAGGCTGGAGTACAGTGGCACAATCTCAGCTCACAGCAACCTCCGCCTCCCGAGTTCAATTGATCCTCCTGCCTCAGCTACTCGAGTAGCTGGGACTACAGGCATGCACCACCACACACGGTTAATTTTTGTATTTTTAGTAGAGACAGGGTTTCGCCATATTGGTCAGGCTGGTCTTGAACTCCTGATCTCGTGTTCCAGCCGCCTCGGCCAACCAAAGTGTTGGGATTACAGGCATGATATTATTCTTATTATTAACAAAGAGATATGGGCCAAGAATGTTCTAAAAATATGCCTGGCCAAGAATTAGGACTCTTTAGCAGAGACAGCCAAGAGAAACAAGTCTACCTTTTCCCAGGCTTACCTTTATTCCTTCTTGGCCTCATTCCTCAAAGGAAAAATCTAGCACAGCTCTTAGACCCAACCAAGAAAAATTAACTTTCTTACTAAATATTTTAAAAACAATTTTCACTTATGTTTGAAATTTTAAAAATTAGTTTAAAATTTGTGTAAGAATCCATTTCACTTAAATTGTGTTTATTGATGAAAATGTGCAATATTTCCAAAGTCTCAATAGGATGACTATTCTACATAATAAATTTGAGCATAATGTTTTCATTGTATTTTTGTTTATTCCATTTAGATAAGATCCTAGAAGACAAATTAATGAGTAAAGAAATATAAATAATTTTAAGTCAGAGAAATCTTACAGAATATTATTCTAAATAATCTGCTGACTTGAAAAAATAACTGCTCCCATTCTGGAAAATTTACATCAGTTATGCTGTCAAATTATTCTAACACAAATATGTTTGCATTTTCTCTCTGTTTCTCAGAGATAACAAAACAAATATATTTCTTTAAGAAAATCCTTGAAAGTCTTTCCACCCTACCAGAGACTATTATAGAGAGGCTATAGAAGAGGCCAATGGATGAGACAAAGCTGTGGTTCTTGGATATTAGCAATTTCACCAATGACTCAAAAAATGAATAAATAAATAAAAACCCTAGATTCTAGCACATTATAAACAAAAACCTACTTTTTTGAAACTTGTATAGGTTTCAGGCCTGGTCATATTATATTTATCATTGAAGCACACTAAAATAACACTAAAATAGCAATAGGTAGTCAGGAGTCAATTTTATAGCTTTGAATTTAAAAAATAAAAGAAATAGTTCTTTCAGTAGCTAAAAATTACAGCAATAGTGTTGGACATACATTTTATTGCTGCAACAAACAGTAACTGCTATAGCACAAAAACAATAAAAATTGCTGTATTAATGTTGAGTTTCAAAAGTTAATGTGAAAAAACAAGTGTCTGGCAGTCAAGTTGCAATGAATCAGAATTATTTTCAAGTGATGATCTGAAATGTAGAAGGCAAAGCATTATGGATTATTCTTTTTGGAACCAAAAGTGATCATGTTACAGATGGTAGTGAAAACTCAAGATAGGAAAGAGTGGAATAAAGCAAAATGCACAGTGAGAAGCTGGCAACAGGAAACTAGGGAATAACACCATTTAAGGGGGGGCCAACAATGTAAAAGGAGTGACAGAGACTGAAAATATACCTAAAAGTTAGAAGGAAAACCCAGACAGTATAGCATAGACAGTTGATGTACAATTATGTACAGACAATTTATTTCTCTTCTCAGTTCTAGTTTCCATCCAGTAATTATCTCTCCTTCCTGTGAAGCCCTGTGTCTTCAGGAGATCTATCTCAAGCACAATCCTCAGGCTTGGGCATTGATTCTAACCAGTTATTCCCTTCCTTGACTAGCATCAGGATCACTTGGAACTTAGGAAGAAAGGAAAAAAAGCAATTCTCAGGACCCATTTCAAAGGTTCTGTTTTAATTAGTAAGTAGAAACACAGAACATACTTTTTTTTTAATCCTTCCCCTGCAAGAAGCTCTTAAAAAACAATTTGATACGTAGAACCAGCTAAGCTCATTAGAATGCCTGAATTTGAAAGTGAAACACAGGATTTTTAAAAATCTCTCTAGGTGAATCTAAAATACAGAAAGGGTTAGAACAACTTTTCTAAAGTAGAATTTTATACCCCTTTAAAAGGATCAGTTAAAATATATATTCATATATGGCCCAAATTAGCCAAAAAACAACAAAGAGAAATTGCTGATAGCTGGAAAAAAATAAAAGTTATGTTTCAAGAAAAATTTTTCTGGAATCAGACCATCCAATATGGCAGCTACTGGTTACCGGTGGCTGTTGGGTAATTGAAATGTAGCTAGCAAAGTTAATAAATAAAATTGTATTTAATTGAATAAATTATTTAATTTGATAGAAGAAAATGTTCTTAAATTTCATTAATCATAATTAAATTTAAAAACTGATACTCAATTTTATTATTGGAAAACTTTTAAATATATTTTAAAAAACTTTGAAATATGAATCCACTTTTTCACCTATACATATTTCAAAATATTCACATATATATATCTAGCATGACAAAGGGAATGCAAAATATCTCAATAATTTGATTATGTAGATTACGGGTGGGAATAAGTGTTTTGATTATGTTGGGTTAAATAAAATATATTATTAAAATTAATTTTATCAGGTTGTATTTACTTTTTTAAGCACATTTTCTAAAAATTTTAAAATTATATTTGTGGCTCCCATTATATTTTCACTGGACAGCACTGGCTAGATATGAGTGACTGTAAAGCACGAAGCTGTGATAGTTATCTTACCACTAGCATGAAGTTAAAATCACAGAGTATGGTAAAGCCAAGCTAAGTACAGAGAAATTGAACAAGAGTCTTGGTGGAAATTCACTGATTTTACCAGGTTGTCAGACATTTTCAGTTACTTCTCCAACCTTCCTGTATTAGTTAGCTGTTGCAGCTTCGAAATTTACCCCAAAACTTCACGGTCTAAAACAATAGACACTCATTATTTTATCATTTCTGTGGAGTGGGAATCTAAACATTCCTTGGCCAGGCACTGGTACCTCAAGGTCTCTAACAAGGCTGCAACCAAGGTGTCAGCCAGGCCTGCGGTCTCATCTGATGGCTGGGCTACTGTGGGAGGATCTGCTTCCAAGCTCACTTACCTGGTTGCTACTAGGATTCATTTCCTCGTAGGCTATTGGATAAGAGCCTTAGTTCCTCACTAGTTGAGCAATTAGCCTCTGGCCTCTTCAATTCTTTGCCGTATGGGCCGCTCCATAGATCAGCACACAACATGCCAGCTGGTTTCCTCAGAGCAAGCGAGAGAGAGAGCTGGGGAGGAAACTCAAGATGGAAGCCACCATCTCCTTATAACCTAATCCCTGAAATGATATCCCATAACTTTTGTCATATTAAATCTATTAAAAGTGAGTTGTTAGGTCCAGTCCAAACTTGAGAGCAATTATTATGTAGAGGAATAAATATTAGAAGGCAAGAATTCTGGGAACCATTTTAGAGGCTGCCTATCAGTTTTTTGTGCACTTCATCTCCAACCTTAGAGGTGATTACTATCCTGAAAGTGGAAAATAATATTTATAGGCAAGTTTTCATGCTTTTACCTCAGATTAGTGAATTGATAAATAACATTTATTGTTTCGATTTTTAAAAGTTGTGTATGTATATCTAACTTTATACATATTTATTTACAACTTATTTTGTATTTTCCTCCCTCAAAATTATGTGCATAAGTTATATCTATGTTGTATTTGATGTTTATGCTGGATAATGCAGTTTATATAAGTTTATATAATGTACCTGCTATATAATATTTTATTGAATGAATATTCCAGTTTATGCAGTAAATATTAAGAAATAGTTACCCCCATATTTATTCTATTACAAAAAGTGCTTCAACAGACAGTGTTCTAAATGGTCTCTGTGCATATATGAGAGTCTCTCTTGACCCAAGATTACTGGGATATAAAGTATACACCACTTCAAATTTATTAGATATTGCGCAATTGCTTTCCAAAATGTTACCCTGATTTGTAAACTCACCTGCAAAATTACAAGTTTTGGTTTCTCTAGCACATGATTTTTAAAAACAATTTATTATATTTAATTACATTTTTCATTCTATTGGCTATAAAATCATATGGTTTTAATTTCTGTTTCCCTGATTACTCAAGAGGTTATGGATAGTCAACTCACTTTTATATGCAAATTTTGGCAGAGTTTTTTCTCTGAGCCTTGTTTAAATGCTTCATCTCTTGTCTCATCAGCTCCTTATGATTTCTTTGTTGTTTTTTTCTTAATCATTGGAGCTTTCTATTATTCTTGTTACAAATCCTTTTATCCAATATATGGGTGAAAAATATTTCTTTCCAGTATACAATTTGTTTGTATTTTTTATGTTTTGTGTGTTAATTCATACAAAGTCTTAAATATTAATGTGCTAAACTTATGGTAATATCTCCTTTATGGTTTGTATTTATTATATCTTGTTTAAGGACATATTCCCACCCAAAATGTATTAAAATATTCTGTCTTTTACTTTCCTCTTCTTAATAAATTATCCACTTGGATAATATCCACTTCCGTTTGCGTTAGCATTTTTAGGAATGTGCTGGCAGGAGAATTTTCAGATTTGCCTTTATCTCCTTTCGCTTTTTGCCTGAGCCAGAGACAACCCATGTTACCTTTTAAACCAGCTTGTGATTTTTCAATTATGTAAACTCTAAAGTATGCTTAATTAAATAATGGAACAAATCAAATAATTTAATAAAGAATATCGTATTCAACAATTTAAAGTACAAAGGATAGCTCAAGAGACACAAAGTTAAAATGTATTTGGTGACCTTGGTGATAACAGGTTTAGGGAATAGTTTGGATGGAAACCGGACATCCATGAGTTGAAAACTATACCAATCTCACTAAAACAATTCTCTGAATATTTTCACCTCTCAGTCTTGAGAGACTGAGATTATTTTGTACTACTCATCTGACAACAGTGGGGCCAGGAATTATAATGTAGGATATAATGTAGAATTATATTTCCTGGTTCCACTGTGGTCAGATGATGTCATATGACAGCTGTTAGCCAATGAGTTATGAGAGTTAGTCACATGTGCTGAATATTTTCTTGTAATGTCTAGAGCTTTCTTTCTCCCTCTGCCAGAGCCACAAGCACATTTTATGGTGTGCTCTTTCACCAGAATGAGTCCAGGAATGAGGAGACCAGCAGACGCGAAAAATGAACCTTTCTCATTGCAAGCCATTGAGATTTGGGAATCTATCACCACAGCATAACCTAGCTTGGTTTGATAACATATAAATTGATACAAATGAGGTGTAAATTCATGTCCATTAGTAGAAGGATTGGCTAGATTATGCTGTAGTAACAAACAATTTGATAATTTAGCATCTTTTAAAAGGAAAGCGTCATTTTTATCCTCATGCAACGTGTCCATTATAACTTAACTGTGGGCTTTGCTTCATACTTTTCTCAATCTAGGCCTCTGGCCAACGGAGCAGTCACTGTTTGGAATATTGCCAATTTCCAGGGTAGAGGAAAATAGTAAGTGGTGAATCATACATGAGATGAGCTCCTTAAGCCTGGGATGACACATATTAATTCCACACATTTTTTGGTTTTGTTTTGTTTTAGTTTGGGTTCCCCAGCTGGCAGTTTATGTGAAAGTGATATCAATAGTAAGTGTTTGTAGCTAAAACATGTAGGAAATTGGAGAAATGGAACTAAAAAGAAAGAAAGCCAAGTAGGGTTGCACTATCAAGCAGAGTTCCCTAAAGAGTACTTCCGGCTCCATCATAAGGGCAACTCACGAGACTGGGCAAGTCAAACCTGAAAGTTGTCCTGATCACAGGGCACAGAAGGCACAGAACCTGCATTATTCTACCCCATCATGTGTCAGTTACGTTTTAAGATTTTTAATGTGGTGATGTAAAACACTCAGCTTTTAAAATTTTGGTGGCTCAAAAAGAGACACAGTCTGTATTTTGGTGGAGAAAAACATGTGAGCCTTTGTATGCTAAAATAGCAAATGGATCCTAGGGGTAAGGTGGTGGGTACACTGACAGCTCTGATATGTGTTTCTGTGGCTGGGCACAATATACTTATGTTTAAGGAGGCAAGCTAGTACCACATTAGTAGAAGGAGGGAGAAGTCACAATAATTAGTGAATGGCAATAAGGACAACTACAATGAAAAGGACGATCGAATAGAAAGAATAGAAGCGCTCTTAGAAAAAAATTATTGGACAACTAGCTGCTTCCAAGAAGGAGCAGAGGCAAGAAGGGAAGAAGAGGGGGGATAAAAGAGTAAGAAAGACAAAATGTGAGAAAGCAGAGGTTGAAAGAGGTTTTTTTTTAAAAAAAAAAAAAACGCTAGAAGTCCTCCAGAATATGTAAATGCTGTTATAAAGTTGTAAAATGTCAGTATGGAAGATGAGTTTGAAGATATAGGTAAGAAGAGGTAATATATGAGAAAAAGTCTTTCAGGAAACACAAGAAAATGAAATCAATTGTGTTGATGGAAACTTTATTTTCACAAGATGGACAGAAACCATTTACTTCAGTGAGAAAAACAAATGGTAATAAGACTAATTGGACATGAAAATAAAATTACAGGCATCAGGCCAGGGAAGTAAGGATTAGCTCAAGTGCTGTCATCACTTTATGTTGCTGAAATAAAATCACCAATTCATCTCCTGAATGGGTGGAAAGAGGGAACCTGGGAGTAAAGGTGAGTTTGGGGTGAATGCCATGAGGAATGTATAAAGTGTATAATAACAATGAAGGCCAAATGAGGACCCAGATCATAAGTTTCGGGTGAAATCGACACACAGGACTCCTCCACACATTGAACAGATCTGGTGCTATTGTGGAGAAGGGTGTTGCAAGGTGGTGGTAAAACATAGCAAGACAGAAACTAAATTTCTACTTTTGACCAGAGAGTGATTAAAATGAGTTATTGTATGAAATCATCTTGTAAGAAAATGAAGGAAGCCAGGAGAGATCTGAAAGATAAAGAAAGTATAGAGAGTTAGGGGCTTGATATGAACAAAGATCAGCCAGAATAGAGCTAATGGAATAAAAGGCCTGCAAGGAAAGAAATTGCATACATGTACATGGTTGAGCTCCTGAATTCCAGGGATTCTGCCATTTAGAATGATATGAAGATTTAGTGTATGGTATGAAATTATGTTAGAGAAATTATGAGGCTAAGGTGTGGTGTTGGGCACTTCATTCACATGTACAATTTGGTTTAGATGATGAGATGACCAAGAGATAAAATACAAGGTAGTTGTAATTATGAAGCACAATATTCTGTAACACGAAATGAGGAGTTTGTGGTTGAAACACCACAGTTAGAACCGTAATCTCTAAAACAATGTCTAAAACTATAAAGTGTGGTTAATACTACCTCCCTTACCTACTTAGCTAGTTACTATGACTAATCATATTCATTATCCTGATAATTAAACATCATAATGAATGTGATCTCTTATCTAATGTGCAAAGTGCTGGGCAAATAGTGTGTTGCCCAACTAGATTGTGTACCTAAAATCTTACATAATGGCAAGCATAATGCAGCACATCAGAGCTGCCTAATGTGTGGTAAATTGAATTGAGCCAATATTTGAAAATGACAGATATCTTCGCGCTTCCTTAAACGCAGTGTGATTAGGGAAAAAAGATGGCTGGCCTCAGATCATATGGTATTGATCAATGTTCTCCTTCGATAAACAAGTATAATTTGATGTAAGTTACTATCTGTCTTTGTCTAGAGAATACAATTGAAGAGTCAGCAGGAAAACCAAATTGCAACTCCACTTAAGTAATAAGACACAGCAGGAAATGGTATTGTTACATTAAACACCCTGAAGTGAGTTAAAGTGATTATAATGCGGTTTCTTTAAACAAACCAATTGTAGTACGCACAGGTAATAAATTATTATCACTATTAGTATGTGAAGCTAATTTTTTCATTTTCTATATTTCTTATATATGCACATTTAAAAATGCTTCTTCTTAAAACATGAATATTTGTATTTTACTGTTCTTAGTTCATCCTGCCAGACAGACTTTACTCTTCATTCAATTATTATTTATTTCATTCCCTTATATAGAAATACTTACCAATAAGGCTATATGTGGAATTTAAATATAATACATGCCATACATATAGTGCATGTGGGTGTTTTAATTATTTTGTTAAAAGAAGTCACATTATAACCACATTAACTCATGGGGAAAGAAGGATTCTAATATGACAATAGTAGAACCTGCTATGTCTTATTATTTGAAAGAAGATGGCCTAAAGGAGTTTTTAATATTCAGAACAATAACTAAATGTCAGGAAAACATGTTTTAAGCACCACAGAGAGATAAATCTGGAGTATATACATGGAGATTTAGAGAGTAATAAATAATATTTCCTTGGAAGAATGAGGGAAAATTTCCTAGCAAAGATAATATCTTAAAAGAATTTTAAGATATCAGTAAAATTTCTACAATCAGAAATCAGAAGAGTTGTCAAGAGACGATTATACAGTTAATCCCATCCTGAATAAGTTTGGAAAGTAATGAGCATCCTGTTTAAAATTATTTTTTAATTAAAAATAAAATGGAAATATTCTCACAGAGTCTTTTCACAAATCAATGCATACATAATTTTCAATCAATTGTTCAAAAAATATTCACTAAGCGTTGATCCTGTTTCATGCAAATGGAGAAAGCTCAAGATAACTTAGTATATTAGTGCTGAAAAAAGAAAAAAAAATCAGATTTGTAATCTATATAGAATTAATACTGACATTTTTTGCTAATGGATTAAAAGTGTATAAGTGAAATTAAGAATAACTATAAGGTTTTGATTTCACCAACTGAATGGATAGTGCTGCCAGTTACTGAGAAGGAGGACCGAGATCAAGAATTAGTAGACCTGTTAGTCCAAGATACCTGTGACCAATTTCTTATATAAAATTCTTTAATAAATATATTTCTGCTTAGAATTATTTCTGCATTTAGGGAGCTGTCAACTTGAATGGATCTATCTTTTTCACCTCTGAGGAACTGGAAACTGAAGTGAGCTTGTCCTAGCAGCTTGGCTGACTATTCCAACAATGCATCTCTCTCCAGTCTCTGTCATTTCTTTCTTTTTTTTTTTTTTTTTTTTTTTTTTGAGACAGAGTCTCACTCTGTCGCCCAGGCGGGAGTGCAGTGGCCGGATCTCAGCTCACTGCAAGCTCCGCCTCCCGGGTTCACGTCATTCTCCTGCCTCAGCCTCCCAAGTAGCTGGGACTACAGGCACCCGCCACCTCGCCCGGCTAGTTTTTTGTATTTTTTTCGTAGAGACGGGGTTTCACCGGGTTAGCCAGGATGGTCTCGATCTCCTGACCTCGTGATCCGCCCGTCTCGGCCTCCCAAAGTGCTGGGATTACAGGCTTGAGCCACCGCGCCCGGCCCAGTCTCTGTCATTTCTACGTTAACATTGAAACAGGTCGGCATGCATCCTTTCCAGTATATATTAAACCACATAAAAAGTTATTGGCTAATTTCTTTAAAGTCTCTTCCCTCGGATTTGAGTAGCAAAGTCAACCATATGCCTCCCTCCCTTAAACATCTATAGAGAGTGATATCCTGCTTCACTAAGTTTTTCCCGAGGGAGGTGACTTCCTTTCTCTTGTCAAATATCAAACAGTTTGGCCATCGTTAAACCTGGGGTAAAACTGATGCTCTTATTTTGAGAAATAAGCCTTGAGAAAGTTAAGAATTTTATTTTCCTCATGATGCTTTCTATGTTGTAAACATTGCACTATTCAACAATTCTAAAAGCCTGAAAATACTGCTTTTAGTTTCTACCTGGGGTTTTTCCTTTGTTTTCAGAAAGTGTAAATACCTTTAAATAAATATTTATTCAAAATGTTGCATCATTAACTATTTTTTACTGGCTAAAAAATAAAAATAAAATAACTCTAGTCTCTATAGTAAGATAATGATTACTTACTGCTCAATCCTCCGTTACTAGAATTCACTGTTGCAACAATAGATGTGGTTCTAGCTTCCCGTTCTACTTTTTTTTTTAACATTTAGAGTTCATTATCACCTTGGGTTATGATTATCTGATCTCCTCAACACTTATCCTCCCGTGACATATACACACACCAAAAAATAGAACAACAAGAAAAACTTGTCATTGGTTTGATTGAAGGCTCCCAACTTAGCGTGATTTTCTTTTTCCAGTAACTGCTATCAGATGTTTTCTTTAGAATCACCCTTTCTTATGGGTTGTAATTTTTCCTTAATAATATATTAATTTCGTCTCACAAATTTTTAGTCATAGTAAAAAGTTTGAACTTACTACTAATAGTAATAGACATTTATTGATGAATGTTAAGCTAAAGAGTGACATGACATATTTTGTGTATTAGAGAAATTACTTTAAGTCAACTTAGTGAAAGAATAGACCTAGAGATATGGAAAAATATTAGTTAAGATATTTTTTAAATCAAGGAAGGTAAATAATGTTATCTAAATTAAATAAATATGATACAGGAAGTGGAGAAAAGTAGGAATTTTACAGATTTAATTAGGCAGTAGAATCAACAGGAATTGGCAGCGAGTTTAGAGACGATAGCAATTAGAGGCCAGAACTGGAGGATTTGGAGGCCAGAATCAACAGGAATTGGAGGCCAGTTGACTGTGTGTAAGGAAAGATGAATGCAGATATGAGGACAACACCAGATTTTTGGCTTTGACAGCTGTGTAGATGATATCGATACTCACTAAAACTGACATTCAGAAATAAAAAACAAGGGAGAAAATGATGTCAGTGTTAAACCATGCTGTTCCTGAGATAATGGTGATGTTTGGTATTCAATTGGACATGTGAGTCAGGAGCTCATTAAAGAAATGTTGTTTAGTTATCTAGATGAAGAAATCATTAAAATTTATAAAAATTGCATCATGAGAGGATATGTAACAACCCTGAATTATAATAATATATGAGAGAAGGAAAAGGATTGTATAAGAAATCTGATAAAATGTAACGTGATCAAAAGTGAGCACTGCCTTTCTGAATATAAACCAAAAATAAAATTCTAAGGCCCCTCCATCCATCTAAACGGACTTCTTCCTCATCCAGAGCTTTTAAAATTTAACCTGAAAGACTGGATCAGGTCATGAAGGGATGTGGGGGTAGGACATGCCTCATTATGCCTCTCGCATTAATATCAACACAGACTTTAAGTCTGATAAGAAACATTTTACAGCCTGTTTCTCTCTGAAGCCTGCTAGCCAAAAGCTTCATCTGCATGATAAAACTATGGTCTCCACAACCTCTTATTGCAACCTAAACATTCCTTTCTCTTGGTCCCAGGTCTTTAGATGAACTTAACCAATTGTCAACCAGAAAATATTTCAATTTACACCCCTAACTCCCACTTTCAGCTGTCCCACCTTTCTAGACCAAATCAATGTATTTCTTTATTTATTATTATTATTATTATTATTATTATTATTTTACCTTAAGTTCTAGGGTACATGTGCACAACTTCCCCTTTTGTTACAAATGTATACATGTGCCATGTTGGTGGACTGCACCTGTTAACTCATCATTTACATTAGGTATATCTCCTAAAGCTATCCCTCCCCACTGCCCCCACTGCCCAGCAGGTCCTGGTGTATGGTGTATGATGTTCCCCACCCTGTGTCCATGTGTTCTCATTGTTCAATTCCCACCTATGAGTGAGAACATGTGGTGTTTGGTTTTCTGTCCTTGCGATAGTTTGCTCAGAACAATGGTTTCCAATTTCATCCATGGCCCTATAAAGGACATGAACTCATCCTTTTTTATGACTACATAGTATTCCATGGTGTATATGTGCCACATTTTCTTAATCCAGTCTATCATTGATGGACATTTGTGTTGGTTCCAAGTCTTTGCTATTGTGAATAGTGCCACAATAAACATACGTGTGCATGTGTCTTTATAGCAGCATGATTTACAATCCTTTGGGTATATGCCAGGTAATGGGATGGCTGGGTCAAATGATATTTCTAGTTCTAGATCCTTGAGGAATCGCCACACTGTCCTCCACAAAGGTTGAACTAGTTTACAGTAAAACCAACAGTGTAAAAGTGTTTCTATTTCTCCACATTCTCTCCAGCACCTGTTGTTTCCTGACTTTTTAATGATCGCCATTCTAACTGGTGTGAGATGGTATCTCATTGTGGTTTTGATTTGCGTTTCTCTGGTGGCCAGTGATGATGAGCATTTTTTCATGTGTCTGTTGGCTGCATAAATGTCTTCTTTTGAGAAGGGTCTGTCCATATCCTTTGCACACTTTCTGATGGGGTTGTTTTTTCCTTGTAAATTTGTTTGAGTTCTTTATAGGTTCTGGATATTAGCCCTTTGTCAGATGAGTAGATTGCAAAAATTTTCTCCCATTCTGTAAGTTGCCTGTTCACTCTGATGGTAGTTTCTTTTGCTGTGCAGAAGTTCTTTAGTTTAATTAGATCCCATTTGTCAATTTTGGCTTTTGTTGCCATCACTTTTGGTGTTTTAGTCATGAAGTCCTTGCCTATGCCTATGTCCTGAATGGTATTGCCTAGGTTTTCTTCTAGGGTTTTTATAGTTTTAGGTCTAACATCTAAGTCTTTAGTCTATGTTGAATTGATTTTTGTATAAGGTGTAAGGAAGGGATCCAGTTTCAGCTTTCTACATATGACTAGCCAGTTTTCCCAGCACCATTTATTAAATAGGGAATCCTTTCCCCATTTCTCGTTTTTGTCAGGTTTGTCAAAGATCAGATGGCTGTAGATGTGTGGTATTATTTCTGAGGTTTCTGTTGTGTTTCATTGGTCTATATCTCTGTTTTGGTACCAGTACCATGCTGTTTTGGTTACTGTAGGCTTGTAGTATAGTTTGAAGTCAGGTAGGATGATGCCTCCAGTTTTGTTCTTTTGGCTTAGGATTGTCTTGACAATGCAGACTCTTTTTTGGTTCCATATGAACTTTAAAGTAGTTTTTTCCAATTCTGTGAAGAAACTCATTGGTAGCTTGATGGGGATGGCATTGAATCTATAAATTACCTTGGACAGTATGGCCATTTTCACAATATTGATTCTTCCTATCCATGAGCATGGAATGTTCTTCCATTTGTTTGTGTCCTCTTTTATTTCACTGAGCAGTGGTTTGTAGTTCTCCTTGAAGAGGTCCTTCACATCCCTTGTAAGTTAGATTCCTAGGTATTTTATTCTCTTTGAAGCAATTGTGAATGGGAGTTCACTCATGATTTGGCTCTCTGTCTGTTATTGGTGTATAGGAATGCTTGTGATTTTTGCACATTGATTTCATATCCTGAGACTTTGCTGAAGTTGCTTATTAGCTCAGGGAGATTTGGGGCTGGGGTTTTCTAAATATACAATCATGTCATCTGCAAACAGGGAAAATTTGACTTCCTATTTTCCTAACTGAATACCCTTTATTTCTTTCTCTTGTGTGATTGCCACTTTTCAAAGGGATTGCTTCCAGTTTTTGCCCATTCAGTATGATACTCGCTGTGGGTGTGTCATAAATAGCTCTTATTATTTTGAGATATGTCTCACCAATACCTAGTTTACTAAGAGTTTTTTGAGAGTTTTTAGCATGAAGGCTGTTAAATTTTGTCAAAGGCCTTTTCTGTATCTATTGAGATAATCATGTGGTTTTTGTCTTTGGTTCTGTTTATATAATGGATTATGTTTATTGATTTGTATATATTGAACCAGCCTTGCATTCCAGGGATGAAGCCAACTTGATTGTGGTGGATAAGCTTTTTGATGTGCTGCTCGATTTGGTTTGCCAGTATTTTATTGAGGATTTTTGCATCGATATTCTTCAGGGATATTGGTCTAAAATTCTATTTTTTGTTGAGTCTCTGCAGGCTTTGGTATCAGGATGATGTTGGCCTAGTAAAATGAGTTAGGGAGGATTCCCTCTTTTTCTATTGATTTGAATAGTTTCAAAAGGAATGGAACCAGTTCCTCTTTTGATCTCTGATAGAATTCAGCTGTGAATCCTTCTGGTTCTGGACTTTTTTTGCTTGGTAGGCTATTAATTATTGCCTCAATTTCAGAACCAGAAAGGGATTCAACTTCTTTCTGGTTTAGTCTTGGGATGGTATATCTGTCTAGGAATTTATCCATTTCTTCTAGATTTTCTAGATTATTTGCATAGAAGTGTTTATAGTATTATCTGATGGTAGTGTGTATTTCTGTGAGATCAGTGGTGATATCCCCTTTATCATTTTTTATTGCATCTGTTTGATTCTCCTCTCTTTTATTCTTTATTAGTCTTGTTAACAGTTTATCAATTTGGTTTATCTTTTCAAAAAACCAGCTCCTGGATTCATTGATTTTTTGAATGGTTTTTTGTGTGTCTGTCACCTTCAGTTCTGCTATGATCTTAGTTATTTCTTGCCTTCTGCTAGCTCTTGCTTCTCTAGTTTTGAATGTGTTTGCTGTTGCTTCTCTAGTTCTTTTAATTGTGATGTTAGGGTGTCAATTTTAGATCTCTCCTGCAGGCATTTAGTGCTATAAATTTCCCTCTACACATTGCTTTAAATGTGTATGAGAGAATCTGGTATGTTGTATCTTTGTTCTCATTGGTTTCAAAGAACATCTTTATTTCTGCCTTCATTTCATTATATACTCAGTAGTCATTCAGGAGTAGTTTGTTCAGTTTCCATGCAGATGAGTGGTTTTGGGTGACTTTCTTAATCCTGAGTTCTAGTTTGATTGCACTGTGGTCTGAGAGAGAGTTTGTTATAATTTTTGTTCTTTTACATTTGCTGTGGAGTGCTTTACTTCAATCATGTGGTCAATTTTGGAATAAGTGCGATGTGGTGCTGAGAAGAATGTATATTCTGTTGATGTGGGGTGGAGAGTTCTGTAGATGTCTATTAGGTCCGCTTGGTGAAGAGCTGAGTTCAATTCCTGGATATCCTTGTTAACTTTCTGCCTTATTGATCTGTCTAATGTTGCCAGTGAGGTGTTAAAGTCTCCTATTATTATTGTGTGGGAGTCCAAAAAAAAATGTATATATTTCTTAAATGTACTTGATTGATGTCTCATGCCTCCCTATAATGTATAAAATCAAGCTGCACCCTGACCACCTTGGGCACAGGTTGCCAGGACATCCTGAGGCTGTATCACGGGTGTGTATCCTTAGCTTTGGCAAAATAAACTTTCTAAGTTAACTGAGATCTGTCTCAGGTTTTCTGGGTTTATTTGAAGAAAAGGAGATGATGAGACAAATAAATAGAAATTTTCAGGCTGGATTGCTGACTGTATCAAATTTAGATAGCAGAGATTTATAAAGGGAACAATCTGCGGATTAATGTTTTCCTTTTTCCTTTTTTTTTTTTTTCCTCTGAAGTGAAATGCAAGATAGGCTAGTTAATGGTTTGTTAGCCAGTTGAATTGATTTGGTGTTGGAAATTAGCTAGGCAGTGCTTCAAAAAGAAAATAAGAAATGAAAATATTGGCCAGTGTCATGGAAGCAGACATAAGAAATCAGAGATAGTGTTTTGTTTGATAAAGTAATGTCAACAAAAAGAGTCAAACCCTATAAAATATTTTAAGAAATTTATTATGAGCCAAATATGAGTGACCATGACCCATAACACAGACCTCAGGAGGTCCTGAGAACATATGCTTAAGGTGGTTGGGTGCAGTTTGGTTTTATATATTTTAGGGAGGCACCAGTCAAATGCACTTAAGAAATACATTGGTTTGGTTCAGAAAGGCGGGACAACTTAAAGGGGTCAGAAGAGCTGGGGTGGAACTTCCAGGCTATAGGTAAATTTAAAGTTTTCTGATTGACAATTGGTTTAGTTTGTCTAAAGACCTGGGATCAATTTTAAAAAAAATGTTCAGGTCAAGTTAAAAGATTGTGGAGACCAAGGTTCTTTTGAAGTCTTATGGTGGCTGCCTTTAGAGAAAATAGATGACAAGTGTTTTCTATTCAAACCTTTCAAAGGTGCTAGATTCTTATCCAAATCCCTTCAGGATTGAGAGGGCCGGGAAGAAAAAGATCTAGCTATGTTAATAGAGATTATTTACAGATGCACATATATTCCCACAAAGGACAGCTTTGCAGGACCATTTCAATATATGGTAAGGAAGCATGCTTTTGGGGTAAAATATTTTGACTTTCTTCTTTGCCACATAACGTTATGCCAGAGTCAGATTGGAAAGTAAGTTACAATATATAGGGTTAAATAAAACCCATCTGGTGAGAATTTATGGTTTGTAGGGTATGACTCCCCCAACCCTTTAGATAGGAATTTGGGCAAGAGAAAAAAGTCAGAGCTTAGACCTCAGTAATAAAGGTGTCATGTTATCACAGAAGATTGTGTTAATTTTATAAATATAAAATATTTTATATAAATATAAGATAGCCAAAAATACTATAAAGTGTGATCTAATCTTGTTCTCTTGATCAATAACAAGATCAAAAGAGATCATTAGAAGTCTTAGTCATGAATTATTCACCTAGACCAATGTCCAGAAGAGTTTTTCCTAGGTTTTCTTGCAGGATTTTTATAACTTGAGGTCTTACATTTAAGTCTTCAACCCATCTTCAGTTATTTCTTTTTTTTTTTTTTTAACATAGTGAGAGATAGGGGTCTAATTTCAGTCTTCTGCATATAGCAAACCAATCCCAAAGCTATCAAAAGAAAGAAAATAACAAAAGTCAGAGGAGAACTAAAAAAAATTGAGAAAAAAAATAACAAATTAAAAGGTGGTTCTTTGAAAAGATAAACAGAATGGATAGCCCATTAGCAAGACTAACAAAGAAAATAAGAGAGAAGATCCAAATAACCATAATCAGGAATAAAAAAGGAGACATTACAACTGATACCACAGAAATAGAAAAGATCATCAGACACTAATATGAATAGCTATATATCTACAAACTAAAAGCCTAGATAAAATGGATAAATTCCTGGAAACATACAACCTTCCAAGATTGAACCAGGAAGAAATAGAAATCCTGAACAAATCAGTAACAAGTAGTGAGAGTGAATAAGTAATAAAAAAAAGTCTCCCAAGAAAAGGAAGCCCAAAAACAGAAGGATTCACAGGCAAATTCTACCAAATATACAAGGAAGAACTGGTACCAATAGTCCTGAAAGTCTTCCAAAAAATCAATGAGGAAGGAGTTCTCCCTAATTAAGCCTAGGGAGTAGGTTTCACCCCAATACCAGAGCCAGACAAGGACACAACAAAAAAAGAAAACTACATACCAATATGAACATAGACGTGAAAATCCTAAAGAAAATACATTTTGGAATACACACTCATAAGCTTACTTTTTTTTTTTTTTTTTTTTTTTTTTTGCTTCCAAATTCTGTCATATCACGGGTGGCAAAACTATGAATATCTATATTCATGGATTAAAATAATAATTATTTAGAGGCCTGCTGCTTCCCTAGAATTATTGCATTTTGCATAATCTGGATTTATACAATTGGTTTACATTTCTCTTTTAACATGAATAAATTTATTTTTTTATTTGTATTTATTTATTTATTTTTGAGACAGGGTCTTGTTCTCTCATCCAGTCTGGAGTGCAGTGGTGTGATCACAGTTCACTGCTGCCTCAACTACCTGGACTTGAGGAATTCTCCCACTTCAGACTCCCACGTAGCTGGGACCACAGGCATGCACCACCATGTTTTTTGTTTTTTGTTTTTCTGATTTTTTGTTTGTTTGTTTGTTTTTTAATATTGTAGAGATGGTGTCACTGTATTGCCCAGGCTGGTCTCAAACTCTTGAGCTCAAGCAATACTCCGGCTTTGGCCTCCTAAGGTGCTGGGATTACAGGCACAAGCTACCACACATGTCCAGAATGAAAGTTTACTTTAAAACTTAAACTTATCTTTATTCTCAGCTCTCTGTAGTTTGGATGTGGTAGGCTTTCACAGTCTCTGGGTACAAATTCAATCCCATTAATGATTAATCTGAACTTGGGTAACTCCGTAGTTACATCTGTGAAATTGTAGACTCCCAGACTTTCATTTCAGGTTCATCCTTCCAGTGTCTCTAAGAGTATTTAGAAGTCTTTCATATGTTCCTAGTTGATTTAAATTAGCTGCATATACTCCTGCAATAACAGTACCTTTGACATTGCCCCGACATGCCTGCAATTACATCACTCACACTGTGTTTCTCAGGATGACCACTGCTTCAACAGAATGGTTTGCCCCTCAGGATGCTCGGCTCCTAGTTGTGTTCTCAACATTTTTGTAAACCACAGCCTATGCCCCTGATCTTTCATTCCATTTCCTTCTTTTCAGGCAACTGTTCTGCCTTGAGCTAGATTCTGGTTGCTAATAAGTTGCCTCTTGGGCCCTTCCTTGAAGCTGTCCTGCTTCAAGTACCCTTCTCTACACTTCCCTGTAGAGTTCCCCGGTGCTATGTCTCATGGTAGTTTTACTTTTTGGACCCAGACATGGTTGTCTCCAGTATTACTCACTCTTCTCTCCAATATTCTTCTCCTTATGAGTCATACTACTGATATTGACCATCACTTCTTGTCTTTGTTCCTGTAGAAGTAAAATCATTCTATTCTATGATTCAAAGGAGCATTGCACCATTCTCAGTTGTTAGAATTATTTAATTTACAGCTAGGTCATTACTTGTTTGTTGTGTGTGTGTCTGTTTTAAACAGTTCCAAGAATGTGGATGGGCTACATGAGTTTAGATCAAGGGTAAAATCAAGTATAGTCATCATGCTCTCCCAGAAGCTACTTCTACCCCTGGCCATAGTTGCTTTTCCTGAATTCAGATTTTATTAACCACAGTGGATTTATTCCCAGAAATCATATCGATTCCAAAATTGTAGTTTTTTCATATCTCCCATTATGCCTTCCATCAAAGTTTAAACAATGCCTTTCATAGATATTCCTATATATGACTAATGCCAGAATGTGGACAAAGCTTAATTTATTTCCAAGTAGATGTTGGACCTGAATGCAAATCATTCATTGTTACCAGATCCTGAAGGTAGAAAATATTAACCAATTTTACTTGCCAACTTTATCTGAATCTGTTTTATTTCAGGTATAAAGCCCTGTAATATATCAAATTACATTTTACATAACTCTGAAAACGCTGAGCTCCTTTAATGCAAGAACTGGGTTATAAATATTTCTGCTCCTTGCTATCTTCAAATTTTAGCATAGCGTATACTCATAAGGCAGCATATATATTTTCTGTTCACATCCAATTGATTAGAATTTTGTAGCATTACCATATCTTGCTACAAAGTATGCTGGAAAATCATAGTTTATATTCTGTATAGATATATGTTTTACCAAATTTGAAGTTATATTTTTGTGTGAGAGAAGGGGAGAGTGGATATTGGTAAGTAAGTAGTGATCTCTTCCACACAGGTCAACTGTGTGTGCTATCTTGATGACGTGTGGAGAAATCACACTAAGAAGACATGAGCATTGGATACGTTCCCCCCCCCGCAAATAAGTAAATACTCTCAACTCTCTTCTCCATTGGCAGAAGACTTACCTGGATGTAAAGAAATAAAGCTAATAGACAGAGAGCTACTTTGAGAAAGGATTGGACAAAATAATATATTATTGAAAGTTATGTAATCTTTACAACTCTCTAGGAATATCAGTTCTTTTGAGTTGGACTTGAATAGTAAGAATTCTTGCTTCCCTTATATTCTTAGGTCCACATTGTTGATAACACTTCTTACATCCAAAAACCAAAATGATCTCTATTTTCTTTATGCCAGAGGCATGATAAATTGATAGATTTATTAATTCAACAAACACATCAAAGGATCTACTATTTATGCTGGACACTAGGAGAAACAATAGAGAATAAAACAACCCTGAAATTTAAAGCTACAAAAAAAAAAAAAAAAAAGTAAGGGAAAAATAACCATGATAATAGAGGGTTTTAAAAAGACTTACGAAGAAAATAAATAAAATATTTCAACAGAGAACACTGTAGAATTCTACATTTGGTATGATAATCAATAAGCCTCTTTGTCTAGGTGCTATGTAGAGAAAATGTATTTGATAGATTGATGAATGTTACACAGCTTCATTTTGGTACACAACTGTGCTTTCCTGGATCTGAGAGTAGGATGTATATGGAACATATACGTCTGCCATCTAGGATCCCTTAAAAGAGCCAATGGCATTGCCTAGAAAGTGGGACATTTATTATAGGCACCACTCAAAATAGATGCTAGGCAGAAAGCCACAAAATTATCATGGGGACCCTGGCTATTGCAATTAGTTCTTTAATTGTTAATTGTGAGGATATCTGGGGAGGCCCAAATAAGGAGCTTGCAGATCAGAGCAGTAGTGGAGCACATGAGGGGGTTGGGTCAGTAGCTATTTGCCAACAGGTTTGGGAATATTTTATATTTCACAAACCAGTTATGTAGTGCCAATGCATCTTTGCTGAATGCCAGCTCTGAGCATAAGGAATATTATGGGCAAAGACCTTGAGGCTCAGATAATCTTAAACTGTTTGAGGAGCAGAAAGAAAGTCAGTGTGAATGGAATAGAACAGTTATGCAAAATAACATACAAAGTGGAAAGTATGCAGGTGCTGAATTAGGTACATTTTTACTCCGTAGACTAGAGAGTAATCGTTAGTGCTTATTTTAAAGGAAAAATAAATGTTCTGAAAAGTTGTAAGCAAAAGGTATGTCTAAAAAATTGGAGGACAGAAAGAACAAAATGAATGAAACCACTTTAGAAGTTGAATATGTATATCAAGTGGGTGATGGTGATGGCCAGGACAAGGATGATGACATTAAAGATAAGAATAAATTGTTTAAAGAACTATTTAGAAACTAGAACAGACTGGAATTTATTCAACTGGATGTACATTGTGAGAGTAAAAGAGGAATTACAATGGATTGCTAAGTTTCTAGTTAAGCTAGATGGTGGTGTTAGAAAAAAAAAATACTGGAAGAGAAACAGGATTGATTCTAAAGAGAAACAGGTTTTTTCCTTGATTTTGATATTTTATCTCTTTTCCTTAGTGTACATCCCACCGTCTGAGAGTGCTAGTTATGTTATAATTATTCTGACGAGAATTTAACACATTGGCTCAATCTCTATGTTTGGCATTGCTAAGTTTAAGAGTGGTTAAACCACTTTGGGAGGACAAGGCGGGTGGATCATGAGGTTAGGAGATCAAGATCATCCTGATTAACATGGTGAAACCTCTTCTCTACTAAAACTACAAAAAATTAGCTGGATGTGGTGGCGGGCGCCTGTAGTCCCAGCTACTCGGGAGGCTGAGGCAGGAGAATGGTGTGAACCCCGGGAGGCAGAGCTTGCAGTGAGTCAAGATGGCGCCACTGCACTCCAGCCTGGGCAACAGAGCAAAACTGTCTCAAAAAAAAAAAAAAAAAGTGGTTAAACGTTTTTTTTTCTTAAGGTATTACTTTGTTCTCACAAGACCATAAAAATTCCCCAGAATAAACTAAATCTATGAATTTAGCAGATATAAACAGCTAGATATATTATATTATATTATATTATATTGACTATTATATTTAATATGCAATATATAATTTATACCTGTGCATGCTTTTGTATATATGTGTGTGTATGAGTGTGTATAGATATATTTAAATGCAAAAAAAACATTCTTTGGTGGTTACTCCAAGGAGTATGGTATCAATTCTCCTCAAATAAAATTGGTTCAGATGCCTAGCCTGATGATGCCAAATATGCCTCTAAAGATTACAAAAGGATTTCTTACTCACATAATGAAATTTTCTGGAGATAGAAGGACAAGCACCCAAATCAATCCATTAAGCTTGAGCAGAGAGAGTGGATAGGGCCCTTATAGTGACTAGAAGAATGTTCTGGGTAAATGTTCCTATGCACCCACTGGGAACTTATGGGCTTCAAACTTCCTGCTAGTGACCAGGGAAGAAGTTAGTGGGTTTTAAAATCGGCTTGGCCCAATGTGGAAAACTCCACTAGGCAGTGCCCAGTGAAGACTCTATGTAGGAGTTTCAACTCCATGTTTAATTTCGACGCCACCCTAGGAAAAGTTCTCCATGAGGGTCCCACCCCTACAGTAAACTCCTGCCTGGAAATCCAGGAGTTTCCATAAATCCTCTGAAATCGAGTTGGAGGTTCTCAAATCTCAATTCTTGACTTCTATGTGCCCACAGGCTCAACACTAAGTGGCAGTTGCCAAGGCTTCGGGCCTGCACCCTCTGAAGACATGGCCTGAGGGGAACCTTGGTCCATTTTAGCCATAGCAAGAGCAGCTGGGACTCAGGGCACCAAGTCTTTAGGTTGCACACAGCAACCTGGCCCACAAACAATTTTTTTCTCCTAGGCCTCTGGGCCTGAGATGGGATGGGTTGCCACAAAGTTCTTTGACATACCCCGGAGACATTTTCCCTGTTGTCTTGCTGATTAACATTTGGCTCCCTGTTACTTATGCAAATTTCTGCAGCAAGCTTGAATTTCTCCTTAGAAAATGTTTTTTTTTTTTTTTTTTTTTTTTTTTTTTTTTAATTTTCTATTGCACAGTCAGGCTGAACATTTTTCAAAATTTCATGGTCTGTTTTCATTTAAAACTGAATGATTTTGAAAGCACCCAAGTCATATCTTGAATGCTTTGCTGCTTGGAAATGTCTTCCACCAGATAACCTGAATCATCTCCCTTGAGTTAAAAGTTCCACAAATCTCTAGGGCAGGGGCAAAATGCCACCAGTCTCTCTGCTAAAACATAGCAAGAGTCACCTTTACTCCAGTTCCCAATAAGTTCTCCATCTCCACCCGAGACAACCTCAGTCTGGATTTTGTTGTCCATATCATTATCAGCATTTTGGTCAAAGCCATTCAATAAGTATCAAGAAAGTTCCAAACATTCCTACATTTTCCTATCTCCTTCTGAGCCCTTTAAACTGTTCCAACATCTGCCTGTTACTTAGTTCTGAAATTGCTTCCACATTTTGTGGTATCTTTTCAGCAACACCCCACTCTACTGGTACCAATATACTGTATTTATCCATTCTAATGCTGCTGATAAAGATATACCCAAGACCGGGCAACTTACAAAAGAAAGGTTTGTTCAATTTACAGTTCTATATGGAGCAAGTCACATCTTAAATAAATGGCAGCAGGCAAAGAGAGAGCTTGTGCAGGGAAACTCCCATTTTGAAAACCATCAGTTCTCATGAGACACATTCACTATCACTAGAGCAGCAAAGAAAAGACCCACCCTCATGATTCAATCATCTCCCTCCAGGTTTCTCCCACAACACATGGAAAATATGGGAGCTACAAGGTGATAGCTGGGTGGGGAAACAGAGCCAAAGCATACCAATACCTGAAAGTAGCAATTTGGGAACTGGATAAGAGGAGAAGTTGGAATTATTTAAAGAGCTTTAAAGAAGACAGGAAAATGTGGGCAGGAAAATGTGTGCAAGTTTAGAATTTCCTAGGACTTGTTTAATGGCTTTAACCAAAACACTGATAATGATATGAACAATGAAATTCAGGCTGAGGTGGTCTCTGATGGAGATGAAGAATTTGTTTGGAACTGAAGCAAAGGTGTCTCTTGTTGTTTTAGCAAAGAGACTGGTGACATTTTGCCCATGCCCTAGAGAGTTGTGGAACTCTGAACTTGAGAGAGATGATTTAAGGTATCTGGTGGAAGAAATTTCTAACCAGTGAAGCATTCAAGATGTCACTTGGGTGCTGTTAAAGGCATTCAGTTTTATAAAGGAAACAGAGCATAAAAGTTCAGCAAATTTTCAGCCTGACAATGTGGTAGAAAAGAAAATCCCATTTTCTGTAAATCTGCAGAAATTTGCATAGATTATGAGAAGCCAAATGTTAATCCCCAAGATAATGGGAAAAATGTTTCCAGGGCATGTCAGAGATCTTCATGGTAGCCCCTCTCATCACAGGCCTGGAGGCCTAGGAGGAAAAGATGGTTTTGTGTGCCAGGCCCAAGGTCCCTGTGCTATGTTCAGAATAGGGACTTGGTGTTCTGCATCCCAGCTGCTCCAGCCATGGCTGAAAGAGGCTAACATAGAGCTCAGGCCATGGCTTCAGAGGGTGGGAGCCCCAAGCCTTAGTATCTTCCACATAGTGTTTAGTCTGTAAGTACACAGAAGTCAAGAATTGAGGTTTGGGAACCTTAACCTAGAATTCAGAAGATGTATGGAAACACCTGGATATCCAGATAGAAGTTTGCTGTAGGAGTGGGATCTTCATGGAGAACCTCTGCTAGGTCAATGCAAAAGGAAAATGTGGGATGGGAGCCCCCACACAGAATCCCTACTAGGGCATGATCCAGTGGAGTTATGAGATGAAGGCCACCATCCTCCAAACCCCAGAATGGTAGATCCACTGACAACTTGCACTGTGTGCCTGGAAAAGCTGCAGACACTCAACACCAGCCCTTGAAGGCAGCTGGAGGGGAGGCTGTACACTGCAAAGCCACAGGGGTGGAGCTGCCCAAGACTATGGGAACCTACGTCTTGTATCAGTGTGACCTGGATGTGAGACATGGAGTCAAAATAGATCATTTTGCAGCTTTAAGATTTGACTGCCTTGCTCTATTTCAGACTTGCATGGGACCTGAAGCCCCTTTGTTTTTGCCAATTTCTAGCATTTGTAATAGCTGTATTTACCCAATTCCTGTACCCCCATTGTATCTTGCTTTGGATTTTACAGGCTGGTAAACAGAAGAGACTTGTATTGCCTCGGATGAGACTTTGGACTGTGGACTTTTGAGTTAATGCTGAAATGAGTTAAGACTTTGGCAGACCTTTGGGAAGGCATGATTGCTTTTGAAATGTGAAGATATGAGATTTGAGAGGGGCCAGGAGTGGAATGATATGGTTTGGCTTTGCTTCCCCACCAAAATCTCATCTTGTTGCTCCTGTAATTTCTACATATTGTGGGAAGGACCCAATGGAAGACGAGTGAATCGTGGGGCCAGATCTTTCTTGTTCTGTTCTCATGATAGTGAATGGATATCAGGAGATCTGAAAGTTTTAAAAATGGGAGTTTCTTTGCATAAGCTCTCTCTTTGTCTGCTGTTATCTATGTAAGATTGACACTCCATGTAGAACTGTAATTACAATAAGCCTCTTTCTTTTTCTTTTGTAAAGTGCCCAGTCTTGTATATGTCTTTATCAGTAGCATGAAAACAGACTAATACAGGTATCTTTAAAGCACACCACTCTACTGGTACCAATTTACTGTATTAGTCCATTTTCACACTGCTGATAAAGATGTACCTGAGACTGGGTAATTTCTAAGGAAAAAGAGCTTTAATGGACTCACAGTTTCACATGGCTGGGGAGGCCTCACATTCATGGCAGAAGGTGAAAGGCATGTCTCACATGGCAACAACAAGAGAAGAGAGTTTGTATAGGGTAATTCCCCATGATAAAACCATCAGGTCTCATAAGACGTATTCACTATCATGAGAACAGCACAGGAAAGACCCACCCTCATGATTCAGTTACCTCCCACCTGGTCCCTCCTACAACATGTCAGAATTGTGAGAGCTACAATTCAATATGAGATTTTTGTGGGGACACAGCCAAACCATATCACCAACCAATTAAAATATCACTCAAATATGTGAAAACTGATTGAGACATTAATGTGGATGGCTTTTAAAAAGCCAAATACAATTTTAAAAATAGAGGTTAATTTATAAAACTTTTTATCAGATAACAGTGATACTTTATACATGGGCTTTTGAAAATGCAAAGTAAAAGTATAAAGAAAAATATAAATCTTCCACAGGCTTACTGGAAAAAAAATATGTTGAAATATTTTCTTCTTGTCACTGTTCTAAATACATATCTATACTGTATCTGTATCTGATTCTACATATTTACATATGTACATCTATATATCCGTATCCATATCTGCATCTATCTATAATGTTTTCAGCTCAGCAATAATTGTGTTTTAACCTAACATTATCTTAGGTGCTATTCTCTCAGCAAATATATTGTTCAAAATTATTGCATTGCATGGATATTCCAAACATATTTAACCATTATTTTTTCTTTATATAATATGCTGTTTTAAATATTTCTATAATAAAAAATACACAGCATACTACTGAACACTTTGAATATCACTCAGATTCTTTAGCTTGGATATACTGAGTCAAACAACATGAATGATTTTAATATTAATTAACATTTTAAATCTGCTTTTAAAAGAAATTGTGAATTTCCGAATTTACAATAATATAAGAGTAAATCTCCACAAATAATCACTAGTAGTGGGTGTATATTTCCAATACACACATCTGTTTATATTCTTTGATAAGATAGTTAAAAATAATATCACAGTTTTTTTAATCCACACTTCTGTGATGGTGATAGATTCTTGATAATCTCTGTTACTTCTACACATCCAGACATTGCAATCTTTGTTCTCCAGAACTATAGTCTCAAGAATGTTTTTGCAAGCCACCCTGGAAAGATAGAGACCGGAACTCCCACTGGAGCAAATGTATTTACATTTCCAGATAGTGAAGAGAAAGTCAGTAACATCTTCTGGAGTGATTTAAAGATGTCTTACCCGTGAGACATTCCAGTTTAATAATTATAGAGATCCTCCCACTTCTCCAAAATGAACTTTCTTATATTCTAAGGTACAAAGACAATGTCTGTGTCAAGAGGGGAGAAGAACAGGTTTGCCAGCAGCCCATTTGTAAGACTAGAGTGTCCTAAAGGCAGGGTTCCTTTCCTGGAATGCCTTGTCATGCTATATTCATGTACTACCTGGCCCTCATGTTGCACTATGAAAATTGGGGCTCAGAGAACTGATGTGAAATGTTACTCTGGCTAATCTTCTGCATTGAATAATAAACTTTGCTCTTACTCAGAAGTCTAATATCTTTCCACCACATGAAACTGTAAAATTATGACTGGCTAACTTGCTAGTTTGCCGGCACAGTGAAATCTCAAATGCTTCAATTTCTGACTTGGCATTTTAATGCTAGTGATATGGGCAGGAGGCAGGGACAAAGGAGAAGAGGGCAATTCCCTTGCAAAGGCCCTACCCCCAAGCCTAAATAGGAATAGGCATTCATGCTTTTGTGCCATGTCCCTAAATAGGAATAGGCATTCATGTTTTTGTGCCCAAATGTTGCCTTTAGCAAAACCACTCTGGCCTGCTGCGCCCCTATCCTGTATGCATGTAAACCCCAAGCTCCACTGACAGAGTGGCAGATCGGCACAGCAGTGAAAGAAAGAAGAGAAAGAGCTTGTGAACATTGAGAGGAGTTTGGCTGGGGACGGCCAGAGAGGAGATCGGCCGCAAGACAGCTGAACTCCAGGGGAAGATCATCTTCTCATTCCATCTCCTTTTCAGCTCCTCATCCATTCTGCTGAGAGCCACCTCCATCACTCAATAAAATCCCCCCATTTACCATCCTTCAAGTCTGTTTGACCTGATTCTTCCTGGATGCCGGACAAGGACCTGAGTACCAAGAGGACAGGGTATAAAAGGCTGTCACCCTGACTCCACTGAGCTGCTTAACACTTAGCCACCCACAGATGGCAAAGCTAAAAGAGCATCATAACACCCCTAGACACAGCTGTGGGGCCAGAGCCCAAAAGCTCTTGCCCCAGCTCACCTGCATGCTCCCATAAGGGGTTTGAGTGCATGGCAGCCGAGTAAATGAGTCACATCCCTGTTGCAAGTCCCCAAAGAGGTCAGGGAACTCTTCTGTCTTAGCTAGGGGCTCGCCTGGGATCCAGGGATTCAGCATGAGGGTGAGTACAGATGCGGAACTGTCAGATCTGCCTATTTTCCAAGACCCTGAGACCTCTCTCTTTCCTTTGAGTAAAAGGAATATTGGCTCTGTTTCTCTTCATGGTGGTCGAACCATTGCATGGGACCAGAGTAGAGTCCTGGGGCAACTAAAGGCATCTTTTGTTGCTAAGAGATCCCAAGACTAAACTTCTTTGGCCAAGATCCCCAGACTTTTCTGTGATACCTTTTGTTCTTTCATGACTTGAAATGGCTCCTATCGCTTCTGTATAATGTTAAGGGTTATGCTACAAACTACTAAGATGCTACTAAGTACAATGTATGTTTGGCTCAACAATCAGGGGAGTAAATTTAAAACAATTTGGTTTCCATTTGTTCTTAGAGGTGCGACCCCAAACCTCACCCTAATGGCTGCAGGTGATACGTAAGATGGACAAGCATGCAGTGACTCACCACCTTCCTGCCTCCCCTACCAACTTGGGGACCTGGGTCTGTCTGCAGCATCCACAAGCCACACCCAATGGCCATGAGGGGTGGGAAAAAAACCGTGATTGCCACTGAGACCCCAGTGCCTCCTGATTGCTGCACCAGAAGAGCCTTTCCTCCCACGGCCGAGGGGTCCTTACTGGTCTGAACTGGGGAAGGGATATAGTAGTTGAAGGAACCTATTTGCACAGAGCAAGAAGTTCCCCCCACCGTACTATTTTTTTTTGTACTTTAAGAAGTTTCCTTTATTCTTTTCTAAGTGAGAGGGGTCCTATCTTCAGCACTCTGCTTATAACAGGAAAAACAACCGATGACCGATCCCTGCTGGCTGATAACTGCAATTTCACCATGGCCCATTTGAGACTCAATACATGCAGCCCCTGAAACATCTTTTTGTCACAAAATCAATTCTAGGATTCAGGTCGAGGGCCTAGAATGAAAAACTTGACCTGAGGGATCCAAAGCCAGGCAACAGGCACAAGGTAAATGGGTAGGACCAATTCCTGCCAACTAAATCCCTGTTTCATGGAAGGAGGTCATGCTCCATGACATAGATGAGGTTCAGGGAACTCAAAGGTTGTTTACAGCAGGGGAAATAGGGCGCACATGGGTAAGAGAAGATACTCCCACCCTGTAGCCCCTCCCGCTATTAACATGGATGAAAATCGCTTTGGCACCCATAGGTGGGACCTGCCAAGGTCTCCAGGACTCGGGGACAAGATGGAAGAGAAAGAATGGATGCCCACCTTCTCTCCATTACACCTCTGGTTATCACCGAAAGAAGGAAAGAAAATGAGGGATGCCTCTATTTCTCTGTCTTTCAGAATTGGAAACCAGCTATCTTCACCACTGCCAGGTTATACTTCCCTGGAGTGTATCCTGAACCACTGGGACTGCTTTGACCCTCAGACTATGGAGGAGAAACACCTCATATCCCTCTGCACAAAGGTTTGTCCAAGTTATGGTTTAGAAGAAGGACTGGTTTGGCCTCAGTAAGGAATCATTCATTTTGATACAGCCCTGCAGTTAGACCTTTTCTGTAAATACGAGGACAGATGTTCTGAGACCCCATATGTTCAGGCTTTCTTTACCTTGCATGACAATCCAGACCTTTGCTGACAGTGTAGGATTTATCCATCCCTCCTGTTTGTCATCTCAGGAGAGGGTACAAGGGGAAATACCAGAGAACTAATAAATCCCAGAGGTACCACCAACACAGAAGCCAGCTCCCTCCAGCCCTGCTCCTCTAGGTCTACCCCATCCTCTGTATCCAGCTTCTCTCTCTTGCTTGCCTTCTCCTAGAAATCCTCACCCTAGACAAGCCCTAGTCTCACCCTTGCTCTCCAATAGATGCCTGGTGAATTTGACCACAGTAAAGTCCAGGTTCCCTTGTGTCTACAGAACTTAAAACAGGTTAAGGAGGATCTTGGCAAGTTTTCAGACGACTCTAATAGATAAATAGAGGCTTTCCAGAATTTCATCCAAATATTTGAGCTCTCCCAGAAAGACTTTACGTTCCTTTTGAATCAGACCCTGACTAACACTGAGAAGCAGGCTGCTCTGCAAGCAGAAGAGAGATTTAGGAATGAGCTTTGTATCACACATAGCATCAGAGGAGGGGGCAAACTTTATCCAACTGGAAGAGAAGCAGTACCGATGGACGACCCTGGATGGAATCCCAATGATGAGTCGGGAGAATGGAAGAGGGGACACTTTCAGGAGTGCGTAATGGAGAGTTTACATTGGACTAGGACCAAACCTCTCAATTATACCAAGTTTTCCATGATAAACCAGGGATTTGATGAAAATCTCACTGCCTTCCTGGAAAGGCTAACAGAGGTCTTGGTCAAACACACCTGTCTATCTCTTGATTCAGTCGAGGGACAACTAATCCTGAAAGATAAATGTATTACTCAGGCAGCTCCTGATATCATGAGGAAGCTGCAGAAACAGGCCCTGGGACTAGATAGTACTTTAGAGAACCTCCTGAAAGTGGACACTTTGGTCTTTTGTAAGCAAAAAGGAGGCCCAAGAGAGAGAGGAAACACAGGAAAGAGACAGGAGCTTTAATGACCACCAGGCAAGTCAACAAATCCCAGAATTTCCAGGGTGCACCTGTTCACTGCTACAGATGTGGCAAGCCAGGGTATTTTAGGAAGGATTATCCAGGAAGCATGAGGTAGCCACCTTGACCTTGTCCGATCTGAAATGGGGACCACTGGAGGTGGGTGGACTGTCCCACGAATGCTAGTCACCAGTTCCAGACCCAGTCTCCCAAATGGTCCAGCAGCAGGACTGATGAGTCCCAGGGCTCATCTCTTCAATGTCCCAATGGTCCAGACCACCATTACTATCCAGGAGCCACAGGTAATTCTGAAAATCAAACAAATTAAAATGGACCTCCTTTTGGAAACTGGAGCGGGTCTCAGTTCTCCTCTCCAGTACAGGGCTCTCTCCCGTCTTAGCATGACCCTGAAGGGCATCTCAGGAAGGCCTTTAACTGAATATTTTCCCCAACCTATTAGTTGAAGTTGGAGAGATCTTTTGTTCACCCATGCATTTCTAATTATGCCTGAAAGCCCAACTTCTCCGTTGGGCAGTGATACTCTGGCCCAGTTGTGGACCTCCATTCTGATGGCCCCTGGGCAAACTCTTTGTCTCCCTCTGTTGGAGACTGATGTTAACCCAGAAGGTTAAGCAATTGAAGGGAAGATTGGCTAAGCCACAACCACCCTACGAGTCAAGGTCCACCTTAAGGATTCCACCTCGTTTCCTAACCAGAAACAATATCCCCTGAAACTAGAGTTTAGGAATGGACTAGAAGCCATCATTGATAACTTGAGGATTCAGTGCCTCCTCAAACCCTGCAACAGCCCTTGTAATACCCTGATATTGGGGGAACAAAAACCCAATGGGGAATGGAAACTAGTTCAGGACCTCCACCTTGTTAATGAGGCTGTGGTTCTGATAATCTGGTGATTCCCAATCCATATACCTTGCCAGCTCAAATACCTGAGGTAACTAAATGGTTCACAGTCCTGGACCTAAAGAATACTTTCTTCTGCATACCATTATACTCTGACTCTCAGTATTTGTTTGCGTTTGAGGATCCTTCTAACCAAACCACCCAGTTAACCTGAACAGTGTTACTTCAGGAATTCTGAGACAGCCCCCAAATTTTTGGGCAGGTAATTATCAAGAGACCTCTCTGAGTTCCTTTATCATCAAGTTAAAGCTTTACAATCCATAGACAAGCCGGGCGCGGTGGCTCAAGCCTGTAGTGCCAGCACTTTGGGAGGCTGAGATGGGTGGATCACAAGGTCAGGAGATCGAGACCATCCTGGCTAACACGGTGAAACCCCGTCTCTACTAAAAAAATACAAAAAACTAGCCGGGCGACGTGGCGGGCGCCTGTGGTCCCAGCTACTCCGGAGGCTGAGGCAGGAGAATGGCGTAAACCCGGGAGGCGGAGCTTGCAGTGAGCTGAGATCCAGCCACTGCACTCCAGCCTGGGCGACAGAGCCAGACTCAGTCTCAAAAACAAACAAACAAAACAAACAAACAAACAAAAAAAATACATAGACAACATTCTCCTCTGGGCTCCAACAGAGGAAATCCCTCAGGAAGGCACTAAGGCTCTTCTTAATTTTCTAGCTAACAGATATAAGGTTTCAAAATCTAAAGCTCAGCTCTGTCAGACTTCAGTGAAATACCTAGGCCTGGTACTGTCAGAGGGGACCAGGACATTGGTCAAAGAAGGGATTAAGAAAATCTTATCCTTTCTCCTCCCCAAAACTGTCAAGTAACCAAGGGAATTCTTGGGTATTATAGGATTCAGCAGACTGTGGATACCTGGGTAGAGTAAAATAACTTGTCCCTTATACTACCTAATAAAGGAGACTCAGGCAGCTAAAACTCACTGTCTAATTTGGGAACCAGAGCCTAGAAAGACTTTTGACCAACTAAAACAAGCCTTCCTTAAGACACCGGCCATTTGTCTCTCCATAGGAGAAATCTTTAATCTTTATGTGTCAGAAATAAAGGGAGTGGCACTGGAAGTTCCAACATAAGCCCAGGGTACTGTCCAGCAGCCCATTGCCTACCTAAGTAAGGAACTTGATTTAGTAGCCAAAGGGTGGCCAGCCTGCCCCTGGGCGGTCTCAGTGGTATCCTTGCTTGTAACAGAGGCTACTAAGTTAACCATGGGGAATAACTTAACTGTTTATGCTTGCATAATGTGGTAAGACTACCGTCTACTGTCTTCTTTATGTTTGTTTATTTGTTTTTTGAGATGGAATCTTGCTCTGTTGCCCAGGCTAAAGTATTGGCTCACTGCAACCTCTGCCTCCTGGGTTTGCAGGATTGTCCCACCTCAGACAACCAAGTACCTGGGATTACAGGTATCTGCCACCACACCAGGCTAATTTTTTGTAATTTTAGTAGAGACAATGGGGTTTCTTCTTGTTGACTAGGCTGATCTCCAACTCTTTACCTTAGGTGATCCACCTACCTTGGCCTCCCAAAATGCTGAAATTATGTGTGTAAGTCACCATGCCCAGCCCAGGACTACTGTCTCCTAAGGGGAGTCTCTAACTAACAGACAACCACCTCCTCAGGTACCAAGCTTTGTTATTAGAAGGATCTGCAGTTCAATTAAATATATACTGGGGAAAATACTTCAATTTCTTTTAAGGCTTGCTATCTGTCATATGATGCTATACTAGAGTAAGATTAGAATTTGGTGTGTTAGTGCTACAAAGTCTGTTTTGTCAGACTTAAGATCCCTGTTTCAATGTTAATGCTGGTCAGTTGTGCCTGACTGAGGCATGTCCAAGCCCCTTTTCTTATCATGGCCTGAACCAGTTTTGTGGGTCAACTTTGGAATGCCTTTGGCTGAGAGGAGGGGTCCATTCAGTCCATTGGGGAGCTTCGAATTGTGTTTTGTGTTTACAGAGCACTGCCATTATCAGTGACCCCTTCCCTTCCCTTTCTAATCACTGTTTCCTGTCAAAGATAATCATTAAGCTGATTCTTTTAACAGTGAAAGGGTTTGATAAGTTGGTTTCTGAAGTTTTCATAAATCAAAGTATTCAGTATAAAATTCCTCTGTATCATTTTTACATATATATATGTGGTTATGTGTACTTTTTCCATAGTTCTATAGCAGAATTTCTCCGTCTTGCACTATGCACATTTTGGACTGGATAATTCTTTGCTATGGGTGTTATGCATGGGAAGACATGTGGCGCATTGCTGGCATATGCTCCTTAGAAGCCAATAGCATTCCTCCAGTTGGGTCAACTAAAAACTTTCTCTATACATTGTCAAACATCCTCTGGGGATGAAATAACCTCCAACTGAGAACCACTGTCCTATAGAATTCAAGTTAATATGACAAAAATGTTAATCAATTTTACTATTGGTTGGTATTTTAGTTGTTTCTCTTATTTTTTTTTGCTGGTATGAACATTCTGCTACATATCTTGTGGTAACAATAGGCAAATGTGGTATGTAAACGGGGTGGGTTCACTGAGTCTAAAGATTAGCCTTAGTAGATATGCTAAGCAGTACTTTAGAACTGATTTTGCCAACTTATTCTTCCATCAGAATTGTGTGTGTTATATTTTCTATACAATTGTTGATACTTTCAGCCTTAAATTTTAGTGCTTATAATAGATATCAAGTGTTATCTCATTGTGGTTTTCCTTTGTATTTTCTATTAAGTAATAAAGTGGACTGCTTTTTCAGTCCATTTAATGTTGAGTGTACATTTGGATACTTTCTTATGACTATAAGTTCAAAACTTTTGCAGATTTTTAAAAATTAATTTGACCCATCTTTTGGGGAGTTCTTTATACTTGCTAGATGTAAATTGATTGTTAGATGTATATATGGCAAATGTAGCTTGCCTTTTTGTTTTCTAAATAGTGTTTTTTGATGAGCAGTTATGTTTAATTACATTTATGTATTTTTATAGTTAGTATTTTTTGTGTTCCATTTGATGCATTTAATATACACTAGATATTGTCATATTTTCTTCTAGGACTTTTAGTGTTTTACCTTTTATCTTTAGAAGCATAGTCTCTAATAAATTAATACTTTATATAGGGTGAAATGAAATAAAATCTATTTTTTCTAATGGGAATATCCAATCGATACAGTGCTGTTTATTAAAAGACCATTCTACTCCCATTGTAATTCATATGTTGTATAATTCACTATGTCATGGCATTATGACACTTACATTATAAAACAGGTGACTTATGTTGCAGCATGCTCATTCTCACATGGAAACATTTCAAAAGAAAGTTTATGCTTAAGAGTGCTCTGTGTTTGATTTTCTTCTACAGTTTTGGCACTTTGACTCAGGTCAGTACTGGACTTGCTGCTCCTCAACCTGGACTACTTCAGCAATGATAACTTGCAGCAGATGTCTCTCTCTCTCTCTTTTCTTTTTCCATTTTCAGATTCTCCCACCGAACATCTGAATATATCCTGCTGATGAGCATTCTGTTGTCTTTCTTTAAGGACTACTGATATGGTTTGGCTCTGTGTCCCCACACAAATCACATCTTGAATTGTAATACCCATGTGTTGAGGGAGGGACATGGTGAGAGGTGATTGGATTATGGAAACGGTTTCCCCCATGCTGTCCTCATAATAGTTAGTGGGTTCTTACGAGACCTGATGGTTTAAAAGTGCTTGGCTCTTCCCTTCTCACTCTCTGTCTCTTCTGCCACCTTGGGAAGAAGGTGCTTGCTTCTCCTTTGCCTTCTGTTATGATTGTAAGTTTCCTGAGCCATGCAGAACTGTGAGTCAATTAAAACTTTTTCCTTTATAAATTACCTAGTTTCAGCCACTTCTGTATAGCAGTGTGAAACAGACTGATACAACCTCCTAAATCATTACTCCTTCTTTTACTGTCTTTCGATAAGTTATTTTAATTTTTCATTACTCAGGGCTGTTACAGATGACATGGAAACGTAGAGCCCAGTTTTCATAGGCATAAATAATTTATTTCCCATTTTCTCTCCATGTTTAAATATAAGCATTCATTGAAACTCCAAGTCATTGTCCAGATTCTTTAGCGCTCTACAACACAGAAAAATTCTAAAACTATTTCCCCTAAGAGACCTTAGCGAGATAAAATATATCTTTTGAATAATAAATAAATATAAAAAGCAATATAAACATAGAAATTAAAAGACGAAAATATCCAAACTTAAACTCTTCTGTTCCTCTTGATTCAACTTTTGTTTGGTCTCCTTCGTGCCCTCCACTTGAATTCTTCCATCCCCTTGCTCTGTTCCTGCTCTTCCTACTTCTGTACTTACCTCCTCTTGCTGAGCACAAAATTCTTATTAGATTATGTCTCATTACAATGTCTTATAAAGAGTTAGATACCACGATTAGCTTTATTTTTATTGGTTAAACCTTGTTTACGATTAGACTGTGTAATCTAATGAAATATCTAGCCCTCAAAAGAAAAGACAAAAGTCAACAAACACTTTAAGATTTTCCACAAGCTATGTATCCAAGGATGCCCTAATATTTACCAATTATTTCACCATTTTGTGGAACTCAGTGATACTAATATTTGGTCAGAAAAAGTAAAATAGATTATCAAAATTGTATTCAATATAAGGATCAAAATTTGACAACATATATATATTTATATGTCATATAAAAATAACATGTATTATAATACTGTATGTTATATGTGGTATATATAACATATATATACACCTGTATATGTTATATAATATCATTTTATGTGTCATGTCATTTATATATGTTATATATAAATAACATATGTTATACATACTATATATTATGTATATACAATCATGTGTCATTTAATGAAAAGAATACATTCTGAGCGATGTTAGGCAATTTCTTCATTGTGTGAACCTCATAGAGTGTACTTTCATAGAGGAGGTATAGCCTACTACACATCTTCGCCATATAGTATAGCCTATTCCTCCTAGGCTACAAACCTGTATAACAGGTTCTGTACTCAACATTGTAGCCAATTATAAGACAATTGTAATTGTTTTTATATAAACATAGAAAAGGTACAGTAAAGATAGCATATAAATGATTATTTTAATGGTACACTTGTATAAGGCAGTTACCATGAATGGAGCTTGCAAGACTGGAAGTTGCTCTGAGTGAGTCAGTGAGTGAGTGGTGACTGAATATAAAGGCCTAGGGCATTACTGTATACTTTACTAACACTGTACATTTAAACTACAATAAACTTATAAAATAATGTTTTCTTCAATAATATTATCCTTAGATTACTGTAACTATTTTACTTTATATACTCTTTTTAACTTTTTGACTCTTTTGTAATAACACAGTCTAAAATACACACTGTATGCTATACAAGAACGTTTTCTTTTTTGTATAGTCTTATTCTATACCCTTTTCATATTTTTAAAGTTTCTTTTTCCCTCTTTAAGTTTTTTGTTAAAAACTAAGAAAAAGCACATGCATTAGTCTAGTCTACACGGGGTCAGGATTGTCAATATCCCTTCCTTCTACCGCTCCATCTTGTTTCACTGGGAATTCTTCAGGGGCAATAACAGGAAGTGAAATTGTAATCTCCCCATGATAACCATGTCTTCTTCTGAAATACTTCCTAAAGGACCTGTCTAAGGCTGTTTTACAGTTAGTTTCTTTTACAAGTAGAAGGAGTACATTCTAAAATAACAACAAGAAGGATAGTGTAGTAAATACATAAAGCAGTAACATATTTATTATCATTATCAAATATTATATGCTGTACATAATTGTATGTGCTATATTTTTATGTGACTGGCAGTGCAGTAGGTTTGTTGACACCAGCATCTCCACAAACCAATGAGTAATGTGTTGCAGTACAACAGCTATGATATCACTAGGTGAGATAACTTTTTCAGCTTCATTATAAACTTATGGGACCACCACTGTATATGAAATCCATTGTTGAGCAAAACACCTTTATGTAGCACATGACTGTATGAGAGAGAGAGAGAGAGAGAGAACTTAGAAATAAGACCTCTTCGTATACTTCATAGCTATTCTTGAAGTTCTTTCTGTAAAAAGTAATTGGTCAAAATTGCACTCCTGAAACAGAAATAAATAAATAAATAAATAAATAAATAAATACATCTCATTCTAGCCTTTTGAGACGTTGCTATCTTGAGGGGAATAAACATTACAACTGTCATATCCACCTTTCTCAGTGATGGTATTTAACCAAGTGTGCTAGGTTTTGTTAGAAAACTAAAAAACAAACAAACAAGAAATAGAATGGCAAGCTCTTTCTAGTTCTATGAATTACTAGGTTTTTTTTTTTTTCAAAACTTTAAAGATCAAGAAAAAGAAAAATACCAAATAAATTATTAGCTTTTCAGATTAGAAATTAGATAAACCCAAGAACAAGGACACCTTTAGCCTAGCCTAGACAAAGATGTCTGATAATATTTTAAGGCAAAAGGGTAGTGGAAGAAAACTTTCCCTGGAAGAAAACTTTCCCTATTTTAGTGGAAAAGATAGACTCTAGTCACACCTGCAAGTAAGTAGCTACTAGTCTACCTACAATTTCTATTAACAAAAAAGGGAGAAAAATTTCATGCAATTGCTCAACTGGAACATTCCATTTCTTATTACTTCCCAGGGTTACACTCCCTACTATAAACCATATGATCCCTCCGTCATTTCTTTTTCAGAGTAACAAAGACATTTTATTGGTAGAAATCCGAGATACCACACAAACACTGCTTTTGCATCACTCAGTTACTGTCTCTCTGGAACTTATCAATATACTTTTATGTTTAGTGATTTTACTCCAATGAATTTGTGGGAACAAGACTTATTTGAAAATGATGTGCCATTATAAAATTTAAACCAGATGACCTCATTCTGGAAATTCCAGAAGATGAATTCTGATCCATAGTTTTTTGATTGCTTAGATGGATCACTCACTCTGGTATCTCCCCTACCAACATCTCAGACCTTGAATCTGTTCCCAATAGCCTTTCAGCTAAAGAAAGTTTGTATCAGATGAAAGATGCTGAAGCCATAAAGTTACTCATCAATCCATCTATGTCTTACTGAAACTAACCCAATATCCATTAATAAAAGAGACTTTTGAAGACCCATTATATTACAAACCTCCAAAAAGTACTCAAAGTTTCCTATATTAGCCGTTGTTATGCCTCTTCTGCCCATCAAAAAGGCAAATGAGTATGGTTACCACCTTGTACAAGATTCATGGACCATTCATTAACAGATTTGTACTCCCTCACTCCTTGCAGTTTCCAACCATAATACAATTCAAACATTCCTTATCCCTGAGGCAGACAACTTCAGTGGTAGACCCATGTTCAGCATTTTTCTTTTAAGTATACCTTTCCATGCAACCTCATGATACCTTTTTTATATTTCTTTTGGGAAATAAATAATATATGATAGTTACATTCCACAGATTTACAGAAATGTTCTATTAGTTTTTGCAAATACTGAGCCAGTACTCCACTCTTATATTATAAATGGATGGTTTTCTTCTGTTCTGTGCTTCAGTTTGAAAGTCTCACAGAATTGATTTCCTCTTTTCTGACAAAGATTTTAAAAACAAACTTCAATTGTTTTTAGATAAAATTGCATTTTCTAGGCCACGACAATATGCAAAATGGTAAATCTTGTTGCCTCAAAAATTGGAATTATTTTTCATTTTCTCTGACCAATTAATAGAAGAGAACTTAGAAGAGATCTTGTTCTCATAAGACACTGTACAAAGAAATGCTAACATTTTTGAATGTACTGACCCTTTATATATAATCAAATGAAAGCTGAAAAATCTGAGGTTTTGGCTTGGATAGATTCACAAGAGACTGTCTTCACTAACATTACGCATATCCTTCAAAATCCCTTTCCCTGGACTACATAATAACCATAAAACTTTTCCTCTATTTGTATAGAAAACTTAGGACAAGTTAAGAAACTTTGATTTAAAACAAATCGCTAGACATGGCCTTCATCCAGAGCCTTCAGATCAAGACACCTGAATGCAGAAAGCCAAAAACTGCTACAACTATCTTTGTATCTTTCTCCTCTAAATTTTAATGACTTTTAATTCCCTGTCTCTGTTAGTTTAGTGTTACTGATTGCCAAGATGAGATTCTACGAGTTATTTCTTCAGTCTTCTTTGTCTAAACACCAAAGATTAAACCTGTCATTTAGATTACATTTGGCACCAATGAGTCCACACTCAAGCTAAAAGTTTAGTTAATCAGATTGCTGAGTTTGTACCATTTTCCCTAGGAAACTATATGCTTGTGCAAGATAATAATATCACTTTCCTTTCACTATATACTGCTAAAGAGACTTGAAAATAATTAATATTTTAAAAAATCAAAATAAAAAAAGTAAAAATCATTGTAGACTATTATTCCCCGCAAAGAAGTTGTGTGTTTAACTAAATCTAATGATTAAAGGTACCCGAAAACAGGTTCTACAAAAACACCATAAACTTCCTTCTCTTATTCTTCCTTTCTTTAGAGAAAAAAATAAAGTTTTTTTTTTCTCTAAACCTTCAGGACAAAATTTGACTATTCATTGCCTTCTACAACCTTATATACTACATTCCCATTTGCCCTATTGCTAGTGTGATTGCCAACTCTACTAAATGCTCTGACACTTTTCAGTTTAGGAGGAAATCTTGTTTATTCTTTTCTATTTGATTCTTACTAAGTTTAGCAGACAATTTTGATACTTGCTTGCAACCAGAAATCACTCCAAAGTTTCTGCTTTTCATAAATTAAATTTTTATGACAAAGTGTCATAATTTTTATGATTCCAACCTTATCAAAACTATGCAGCAATTTAAAAAAATACATTTAACATGCATTTGGGAGGCATTAATCCTAGAAATTCTTCATGAATACAAACAAAGCTATTTGATTAATTCTTCTTGATACTTAAATTTAGACTCTGGGTCACATTGTTTGAATATTTTCAATCTCTGGCACCCAAGATTACTAGATAATTCCTACTTATTTGATAGCTATTAAAAACTTATAATTTTTATGAGTATTTTGGTTTTGTAATAATCTGACTTAATTTCTTTAAATAATAAAACATTCTTTCTCCTTTTTTTTTTTCCTTGCAGATACTGAAACCTTAAATAACTATGGCCCCTATGTAGAAAGGCATGTGTCTAAATTTCCAAGAGAATATTTACTGGAATTTGAAGTTTAAGCCTGAATAAAGATATAACAAACTATGTCTACCAGTGAATACTGGATAGCTGTTTTGTCTCCTAGTATGCAGCTTTGACAGCCATGCGAAAGCTCAGAAACATAGTTTATTATGCCATGATGAAAGAAAAAAACATTAATAACCTAGGAAACCTAAGTAAGATTGTAAGACTTGGTAAAAACTCAAAAAGCTGTGGTGCAATAGAGAAAGACTTTAAATATACTCAGCTCACAAGGAAGTACAGGTGTTGACTTAGGGAAAGAAGACTACACACATCTAGCAAGAGATGAATTGGATAGTTTTCAATGTAAACAAAAAGGTTAGGAAAACTAATATGAAATTAGAGGAAAAAGTAAATGTTATGCAAATTTATATCAAATTTCTCTTCTCTACAGATTCAAAATAAGAATGAAATCTATTCTCTTGGCTTAATCAAGACTGTTGACTAAAATGTATTGTCCAAGGCATTCTGATAATTCTGATATTAATATTTGATTTCTGCATAATTATTTCCTCTGTTCTCAAAGAGTCTTAAATGCTTCTGTGCAGAAACTCATTGGTCAGATAATTTAAATTCAACTACAAGACAAAAGTCACAAAAAGCCCTGATATCTACAATCACCAGTGAATCTGGGAGCATAATTAATATGATTGATATCAATCTAGAATTCTGAACAAATCTAAACGTGATCAAATTAAAATACCCAGCAAACTGTTGAACAATAGTGGGGACTGTGAGAGACCTTGAAGACATAAAAATTGTTCCATTGAAAGCCTTGTATGATATTAGCCCCTACCTTTATTTGCCCTGATCCTTCTTGGTAGTCTCATGACTTTAACACCCATGTGACTGGACACACGTTGCTGAAAAAACTACGATTAAACTACAATTACAAATCTTTCCTTTTCCGAAAACTGTTTTTGGCCAATCATTCTCCATTCTAGCTGAATTAATTTTGCTTTTTTCTCTTGCTTAAGCTCTATTAAATTTCATCTGTCTTCTCTAATTTAAACTACATCATTTTAAAGGAAGATTTTATTGATTTTCTTTCTAAAAATAATTAATATTTTTATAATATTGATCTTGCCAATTCATGATCGTGGTATATACTTCTATTTAATTTAGGTCTGTAATTTATCTTAAAATATGTTTGCGGTTTTTAGTTTTGAAGTTTTCCACATTTTTTTGTTAGAAGTTTTTCCTTGGTATTTAATTTGTATGCTATTGTAAATATTATTTTATTAGTAATTTATTTTATTTTTGTTTACTATTACCATATAAAAATAAAATTAATAAAACCTCTTTGCTAAATTTATTTAAATTCACTTATTAATTGTAATATTTATTTTGAAGACTCTTTTGGATTGTCTCTATCCACAAACACATTGCCTGTAAATAATAGGAAATTTCTTTTTTTATTCAAATTATTAATTATTTTTTCTTCTTGTCTTATTGCATTAGTTAGGGCCTTTAATACAGTGTTGAAAAATGTTGATAACTAACACTTATAGCTATGTAAAAAGCAAATTTGGTAACATATCATTAAATATGGTGTTTGCTATAGTTTTTTTCTAGTAGATATTGTTCTAAAATTACAAATGCCCTCTTCTAATCCTACTTTGCTAAGAATTTTCATCATGAATTAACTTTGATTTTTTGTCAAATGCTTTAGTACATCTAGCAAGATGTTCTAATATTTTTTTTCTCCTTTTCTTTCTGTTAACATGGTAAATTTGTAGGGTTTTGAATATCAGGTTATTATTATATACTTGGAATAATCCTGTTTAGTAGTGAACTATTATCCATTCTATATAACACTGGACTTGATAAAATGTTTTTCACAATTTTTGCATCTATGTTTAAAAGATAGATGGGCCTATCGTTTTCTTTTTCTCTAAAGTTTTTGCAGGTGTTGATTTCAAATTTACGTTGTGCTCATAAGACAAATTAGAATACATTTCCTCTTTTTCTATATTCTGGAAACGTCTGCATAAGTCTAGTGTTATTCCTTTCTTGAATATGAGGAAAAAATAACTTTAAGATATTCAGGTTAATAAATTACTTATTAACTTATTTAAATATATAATTTTGTTCTATTTTATTTTATCTTTTTGATAAATTTTGTTTAAATTTCTATTTAAATTATATTTATTTGTTCAAGTAGTATTTTATCTGACTAATGTCTGTAGCACTGTAGGAATGTCTTTTTTTTTTTTTTATTAGTTTCATCCCTCTGACCCATCTTACCAAACTCTTATTAATTTTAACAGTCTTGTTGGAGAAAAATAAATTTTGTTTTTGTTGTTTTTCTCTAATTTTGTTTTGTTTCTATTTTGTTAAATTTTTTCTTACTTTATTTTTTTCCATTTCTTTTAGCATTAATTGGCTTCTTCCCCCTAACTTCTTATAATGCACTTATGTATCATTTATTTCAAACTTTGTTCTCTTAATGGTTCATCTAAACTTACAGATATCCTAATATGTATGGTTAAATTCAATTTCTTAAGTTTAGATGTATTGTAATTTTATTATCATTTAATCAAAATTATGTGGTAATTTGTACTGAAAAATACATCATTCAGTCATGGGTTTTTAAAAGTTTATTGCTTAATTTCCAACATTTCATGAATATTTAGTTACCCTTTATTATTTTTGTTGATGTTGCTTTTAAAATAATTCCACTTAAATTTACATATGGTCAATTTTGGTAAGTATACAATAAATTGAAAGTAATATATATTATATAGGTATAAAATGAAGTATTCTAAGTATCCAAATTTGGCCTGATTTGTTCACTGTGTTAATCAGATATTCTACTTGTCTACTAGTTCTGTAACAGTGAAATGTGAATGCTATGAAAATAGCTTCCACTAAGGTTTTGGACTGTCTTTTTCATTCTTTTGTTCTGTCAAGCTTTGCTTTATGTATTTTTAAGCTATGTTACTCGGTGTTCACAATTAGAATCCTTCTTGAAGGATTTATTTTTTTTATCATTATTAAATATTCCTCTCTAGCTTTAGTAATTCTATTTGCCTTAAGGTTTACTTTCCTGTAATTAATAGCTACAACAGCTTTATTTTAGTCAATGTTTTCATGGTATATTTTGTTTATTTTCATTTTTCTATGTCCTTCTATATATTTCATCTGCAGTTTTTTATTGTTTTTTAAACTAGTCTAACTAAATTTGTATTTAATTGTCACTACATTTAATTCAGTTAATGATAGCTGTGGTAAAAGCTACCATTTTTCCTTTGTTTTATATTCTTCAAAACTGTTTTAAATTGCTTTTCTGTACTCTATTTTTTCTCAAAAATTAATGAAGTGCTTTTTTATAGCCTTATATATTAGCTTTTAAAAATACATCCTTTTATTGTTCACTTAGAGAATACATGGAGATTACATTATTATTGAATTATCACTGTCAAATATAAATTAATATTTTATAATTTTAGGTAATATTATTTTCTCCAAAATTTTAATCCTATTTCAACACCATACTAACAGGTAGATGTGAATATTGAAGTTAAAGAGAAGATGTAAATATTGAAGTTATTCAATGGAAATAAACATGGAAATAAAGAAAATTAAATCTATAACAAGAATTTTTAATCAAGATAGATCAATTCCATAATATGTAATAAACTATCTTAATTGTTTGCATTGAAAATTAATGAGTGACATTCCAACTTTAATTTGTTTGTATGCTCTCTTACCCTATTTGGAGAGATCTTTAGGCTACCTTTAATTAGCCTTTGGCACAGTCAAGAGTCTTATGATTGCACCATGAGTAGAAATTATAAATTTTACCATGGGTCGGAAACTAGGAAACATTATTTTAAAATTTTCAATTAGAACGATTTCTCTTTTGAAACAGCTGTAGCCCAGAAATTTCCTGTGGATATCCAGAGATGTGCTGAAGGTAGAATTTCATTTGTCTCTAATAACTGCAAACAATGCCAATTCTGAATGAAGAATGTCTTGTTATCTTTGAATTGTTCGAATTTTTGATTCGTAGGGATGTAAAAGGATAATTTCGAGTTTAATTCATAGGACCTCAAGTTATCTTTGTGTTATTTCAGAATTGAACACAAAGGTAACTAACAAATCAAGCTCCATAATTACTAGTTATTTCTTTAAGGTTTTTTTTAAAAAACAGAAAGGCATGAGAAATAATAAAATTAATCTATTATCTATAACTGAAAACTAATTGTGCATAATTTTTATATAAGATTTTTAAAATAATGTATGACTGAACTCTCTTTTTCATCTTATAGACCATCTAAATTCATGGGAATTTTTCTATACAAACCCTGACTACTTCAAGAAGGTTTAATAAAATATTTTAAAACATTTTAAATAAAAACTATCAAATGCCTCTATATCTCCCTATATAGATGGAAGGATGCATAAAAAGAGATGGAGAGAACTAAATGTAAATTTTCAGTCTTCGCTTTTACCCAGTTCAGAACAATGCCATGTGATTGTATCTTTAACCAGAACACCTAATGCTTCCCATCAGATTAGTGCTCAATTATGTCAAAGTGCACTGAGTACTCATTTTAAAATAGATGTCTATTATCAGAGCTACAGGGACAACGTGAGGAAATTGATACAAGAGAAAACAAATCTAGACATTTATTTTTACTGATATACAGAAAGAAGAAGGCTCAGAATTCATCTGCATAGGTTATTTTTTTCTTCATTACAGCAAAACTCTTTGTTAAATGTTTTGAATATAAAAGTCAAGTTGATAAATGCTAAGGATTCCTTCTGCTCCATAGCTACAATAACTAGTCAATTGTTAAAACTACAAATGAGTTCTACATTTCCTCTTGAAAGTTAGTTCATATAGGAGTTTCTTAAGTGGGATATACTAAATCTAAGTTTGCGTTCAATGCCCTGTGGTGATGTAGGGATTTTTAGCCTCTTTGAGAGTGAAGGGTACTGTGGTTGAGTTTGGTTAGAATTGTTCTAGACATTTTTGATTATAATACTTCAAAGGGGGGCATTATACTGCAGGATTCTTTTTTTTTTTAAATTTATTTATTATTATTATTATTATACTTTAAGTTGTAGGGTACATGTGCATAACGTGCAGGTTTGTTACATATGTATACTTGTGCCATGTTGGTGTGCTGCACCCATCAACTCGTCATTTACATCAGGTATAACTCCCAGTGCAATCCCTACCCCCTCCCCCCTCCCCATGATAGGCCCCTGTGTGTGATGTTCCCCTTCCTGAGTCCAAGTGATCTCATTGTTCAGTTCCCACCTATGAGTGAGAACATGCGGTGTTTGGTTTTCTGTTCTTGTGATAGTTTGCTAAGACTGCAGGATTCTTTAACTCAACATATTGGAAGATTTATTTCACAATGTTGTGTGTAAATGCCAAATAAGTACACTGCTAAACCCTTATTACCTTTCCTTAAGAAAGTAATCATAGAGCAGCTAAAGAATTTGTGGGTCTCATGGAGACTAGAGATAAAAACCAATTGGTTCAGAAAAATGCCTCTTTGAACTTGTTGTAACAGAGTGCTCAAACAATTCTCACATAAAATATGTGGATTTGTAATTATGTTGATAATATCTCCATAGAGGTAGAAAATGCAGTTCTATATTTTAGGTTAACACATCATAGAGATAACAAATGAGACATAATATTGGACTGGATATCAACATGGATCAGTATTAATTCACCATTAGTTTAATAAACAGGAGTTTCTTTAATAATCATTCTTGTTAAAATTATAATTCCAGGAACAAAAATCTAACAAAATTCCAGAAAATTTATAAAATCTTTTGGAAAATGAGCAATATGATATTTTGTTTGAGTTTGTATTTTTGTTTTTAAACAATCCACATAAAATAATAAGTAACCAATTAACCTAATTGTAATAAAATTCTGAAGGGATGTTATTTCATAATCAACAATTTCAAAGACACTCTTGTTCTATCATTTTATACTATTGTATGGTTACTTCCTTTGTAGATACGTATTCCGTAGATGCTAAAATATTAAGTTTGAATTTGAGATTTATAAATAAAACAGCATATGTATAATAGCACATCCTCCAGATAGTTTCATTTACCAGACTAGAGAACTAGCATTCATTAAGCAGCTACTGTGTTCCTGCTCTGTTCTTGCTCTTAAAAATATTACCTTATTCAATTTTCCTTACAATTCCTGTAAGTATTATATAATAATATTCCCACTGTTTTAGATACAATAACTGAGCTTTGGGAGGTTATCTTATACAAATAAGTAGAAAGGGTTAGAGACTAATTTTCATCTAAGACTTCCTAAAACTACAATTGTTACACTTTTTTCGTAAGGGAACAAAGGCCTCTTGGAAGGGGTGGCCTTCAAAGTGAGACTGTACCCCTCTCTCCTAGCAAAAGCAATTACTTGGTAGAGTTTGACCCATATATAAAACAAACCTAGAATAAATTATTTATTTAAACTGATAAGTTTCTCTCTTAATTTGCTTCCACAGAAATGTTAGTATGAGTACTTGACTTAAAAAGAAGAGTGTTGTCCATCTAACTCGAATTTCAATTTATTCTTCTCTAAAAATGTTCAATGTCTGTCACAGGTTTCTCCCCTAAATAAATGAATTTAGGAAGGTAAATAATAAAGTGAGCTAAAAGAAAAAGTTGGCCAGATTAATCTCTTTAGAAGTTTATATTCTGTTAACAGGGGTGGATGAAATACCAGAATTCTCTGAAGCAAATAATGAAGTTTCAAAACACCTGAATTTTTGGGGGCGATGGGGGAGACACAAAGCTCAGGTTTTTAGCTTCCTTGGTTTTCTTTTATGATGTGGTAAGATACAATGCCTGTATTCACTCAGTAGAGATAGAAAAAAAAATTAATAAAATTCAATATCCCTTCATGATAAAAAAAGAAAATCTCAACAAAGTAGGCCTAGAAAGACCATAACTATGTTGGGTGCAGTGGTGCATGCCTATAATCCTAGCACTTTGGGAAGCCAAGGTGGGTGGATTGGTTGAGTCCAGGAGTTTGAGACCAGCCTGGACAACATGGCAAGACTTCATCTCTTTAAAAAAAAAAAGAAAGAAAAAGAAAAAAGGAAAGAAAATAAAGATTACACCTCAAAATAATAAAAGCCATGTATGAGAAACAACTCACAGCCAAATCATACTGAATGGTGGAAAGTTGAAAACATTCCCTGGAGAACTATTCACACTTGTCGTCAACATAGTACTGGAATTCCTAGCCAGAGCAGTCAGTCAAGAGAAGGAAGTAAAGGAAATTCAAGTTGGAAAACAGAAAGTCAGACTATCAGAGTTTGTTGATAATATGATTGCATAGCTAGAGAATCCTAAAAACTCCTCCAAAAGACTCCTAGATTTGATCAATGAATTCAGTAAAGTTTCAGATTACAAAATCAATGTATGCAACTTATTAGCACTACTATCGTAATGACCAAGTTGATAATTCAATCAAGAACTCAATCCCTTTTACAATAGCTGAAGAAAAACAGTAAAATACCTAGAAATACACATAACAAAGCAGGTAAAAGATCTCTACAATGAAAATTACAAACACTGCTGAAAGAAATCAGGGATGACACAAACAAGTGGAAACACATTCTCTGCTCATAGATTGGAAGAATCAATGTTGTGAAACAGATCATACTGACCAAAGCAATCTGCAAATTCAATGCAATTGCCATCAAAATACCAACATTGTTATTCACAGAATTATAAAAACAATCCTAAAATTAATATGGAATCAAAAAGAGCCTGAATAGCCAAGACAATCCTAAGCAAAAAGAACAAACCTGGAAGCATCACATCACATTACTGGACTCCAAGTTATGCTATAAGACTACATAGACAGAAACACAGTATGGTCCTAACATAAAAGTAGGCACAGACCAATGGAACGGAACAGAGAGCCCAGACATAAAGCCAAATATTTATAACCAACGGATCTTCAACAAAGCATACAAAAACATACACTGGGGAAAGGACACTCTTACTTAATAAATGGTGCTGGGAAAATTGGCTAGTCACATGTAGAAGAATGAAAGTGGATCCCTATCTCTCATCTTATACAAAAACTAACTCAAGATGGATCAAAGACTTAAATCTTGCCATCATAGTATAATTTTGGAAAATATTAGTTCCTTTGTATCATAAGCAATTAATAAATTCTGATTGAATATCTGATTGATAACTATTTTATAGAGAATATTATATTCAAGGGCACAGGTTACATTATGTTTGTATCTTCTATAGGGTCTCACATATACAAGTTATTCAAGAAACATTTGTTAAAATGAAGTATATTTTATTGTTTCATATTTTATATTTTTTTTACGATTAGCTTTTCCTATGCCTTGATAAATATATCATTATTATTTAATGTCTGATAATGTATATTTAATTAAATATATTATATACTTCTAAAATATAATTCATATGTTTGATAATATATTAAAGAAGAACATGCATAGAATGTGTAATAATTTTTATCATGAATAACTGAATGTCAATGTTTATTGATTTAGTCTTAATCATATACAACCTATACCATATATAATTCTGTTTCACTCTAAAACCATCTATATGTTTTCATATATTTTTAAACAAACAATACTTTCAGAAAGGTTGCTGCTCTATTCAGCCGTTTTCTCCTATTTGTACTTGCATTATTGCTTTAACTTGCTATTCTGTTATCCTTCGGTCCCTGTATCCTTATTTTACATGTATGAGTTTGTTTTTTCTTCTAGAGTAAGTTTCAAAAATTCCAGGAAACTGAGTAGTCTGTTGTACCTTATGGTTCTAAACCACTGTTGTTTGTATTTACTAACTTTTCCATTATCTTTTAGGCATTTCCTGATTGTTTCACAATCTAAATGCTGGTTTTGTTGACACCATATTTTTTTTTTTTTTTCTGAGCACACAGGACAGAAGTTCTGCAATTTATTGCTGTTTTGTTTTTCATCCTTGAAGTTCAGTTAAATTTGGTATTAAACTAAAAGATAAAATGTGAATACAGAAAATCTTGCAAATAGAATTATTGTGTACTATAAAATGTTTTTCTTTAAATATTGGTCACTTGCTTTGTTTATATTAAGAATATATCTTTAGCCAATTTAAGAGAAAGTGTATGTTACACACTATTGAGGGAATATGGTTGAAAAATAAAATTTCCTCTTATCCTAGAAAATTTCTCCACAAAGGTAGAAGGAAAAGAAAACAATTTTTCTTTTTTTTCTTTTTAATTGAAGAAGCATTAAAGCAGAATATGGTGTGTATCACAGGCAATCTGCTAGATTATAAAGAAATAAAAAAATCTCACTCCTCTATGTAGCTAAGCAGATTCAATCCGTTGCATACATGGTCTAAAAATAAATGATAACTAATGGTCAAATAAGAGGACTTGACAACACTATTTATCACACATAGCTCATCGTAAATTCATCTGGTAATTGAGATGACCATTTCTGTTAGCTAAATGGTTTTCTTCAAAGAAAGAACAAATTTCTCACGATTTTATGGCAGGAAATTGTTTTGAAGCAAGGAACTCTTTGAGTTAGGTCCTATCCTGCCACAAAAAAATGGGAGATAGCACCACTTTTCTTGATAATTACATTTCAGAAATGGTGCCCAGGTCCTTTAAAAAGACATTCTTGGTCTGTACAGCTAGCAACAAGCTTATTTAGGTTTTTGAAATATTTATGTGCATCTCAAAGGGACAGAGAAAGGATTTGTAATTGCAAGTATTTTTTAATAAAATGACTTGAAAGAAAAGAGGAGGATACAGGAGAATTACCAGAAAATTCCCCTTCCCTCCCCCAATTTGTATTCATCATTACAACACCCTTGGGCTATATATGATTCTTGCCAATAAAAATTTACAATAAGTTTAGGGACATGTGAAAAATTTTTGAAATAATCTCCTTTCTGAAGGATGTAGAATATTTTTTGGTTCTCCTTTACTTTTCCCTCCATTTGGCTTAGAATCTAACTGGGGAATAAGAGATTCCTCCTGCATCTATTCCACATTTGCAAGGGAATATCTGTTGAATGAATTGATGAAGACAACCTTAACAAGATTTTCATGCAAACACTCAACTAGACTCTATTTGGTGCTGGTAGATTGTCTTCTGTATTCTGACATTTTAAAATCTCTTTTAGATGAGTTCATTCTAAGGAAAGACATATTTATATACTTTATTTATATAAATCATTTAACAAATGTACTGGTCTTAATTCTTCAAAGATTTCTATTCTACAAATAATAACTAGAGCATTTTTTGTGCAAAGTATTGTTCTAGATTGTATGAACATAGTATCTCTTGCCATTGTTAACTAAGGTATCCTGCGTTCTTCAGAATTTTGAAACAGATGCCTTTTTAAAAAATCATATATACAAAAAAGAAACAAAAAAATTTGTGTATACATAAAAAGTCTATTTTTAAGTTAGGAGCCAAGACAGATGATCTTTTAAAAAGCTCTTAAGTAACTGAAACATCATTTTATTAATACAATCATTGTACAAGAGTTAATTTCTTGTCCCTGAGAACAGTCTAACATTTATCCTATTCAGGCTTGTTTTGTTCCTTTTCTTTGGTGAAATCATACTTTTCAGTGACCACAGTCAATTGCCATCACTACTTCCAGATACATTTGGAACAAATGGTGAAAAATATTTTACCACAATAGACGTTTTGATTCTGACAATACACGTATTGTGAGCCTTTAATTTATTCAGTCAAATCCTACAGGACAGAGAAAATCCACATAGCATTGACATATTTATTGAGACACTCTTCTACTGTAGCTTGGGGATATTTTAATTTTAGAAATTGATGAATTTATATAATTTAGATTCTTCACTGGAAAATCTTATATTGAGACACTCTAAGGGTAAAATTTAATTCCTGTATACAGTCAGTCTCTTTTTCTTCTCATCTCTTTTTCTCTCTGCTTTCCCTATCTCACTCTTTCACTCCACTACTGAAACATTTAAAAATAAAACAAGACCTTAATGTATCAAGGGAAAACACATGTTTTTCATGAGTTATTTGCGAGTAGTATTATGAGATTTCTATGTTCTCCGTGGTTCTCTATTGCCACAGTTTGAGCTTTCATCATTACTTAATTTACAGATTTAGGTGGATTTCATTTTCTTTGATCACCAATTTTTTTGTTATTTATTACTTAATATTAATTGTATTTGTTTATTGAATTATGAAAAATATTTCTAACAAAGTTATTTATTTTACTAAAATGAATCCATTTGAGTGAGATTTCCATTACTGTGATAACAGTGAAATTGATTGCAATAATGATTTCTCTAATTAGAAATTAAAATCTAATGTTGAAAACCATTAAAAACACAGTAGAAACTCTGGTATTTAAAAAGAGTAAGCCCTAGAAGTCTCAAATTTATAAAAGAATCCAGTTAGTTGATGAAAACAGTATGCTAAAACATAGTTTAAAAAATAAATAGCAAGTCTCAAATCAGATTAGACGGACAATTTTTTAAATAGTTGGTTAAGGTTAATTGTTTTATTCTCCATAAAGAAAGTACTAGCATGTTCAAAAACAAAACAAAAACATTATCATATTAAATTCAATCTCTCTGTAGCAATATTTGCAAGATTACAGACTTTTCAAGCTAAGTGCATCAATCAATCACCAGAGAGCATTAACCATCATTAACACTGGGTTTTATGAGGTATATTCTCTCCTACCTTCAGAGGCAACAAGTTAGGCAGAAAGATATTGGCAACTGAATAAAAATATTAAATATTTATGATTTGAAATTCCCATATTATTCAAGACTGTTAAGGTGATGCCTTTTAGTAAAAACTCATGATTTTTTTAGCCATCAAAATGTGTCTTTCTCTGGGATTTACTATCACGGGAGTTTAAAAGAAAAATAACCTTTCCTTTGTCACCTGATGTTAGTTAAAATTCCTGCTTCAGTGTACTCCAAAATTAAATACTAAGCACAAAATTCTACTGTGGTTAATAACTGTAACAGACCACACAAAATAAGAAGAAATATGAGTTCTATATGACAAAACCAGATAATTTCCCATGTGATGTTTTCAGTCTAAAGAAAGGTTTGAGAATTTCTATGCTTGTGATATTAGAAGCAGTTGTTTTCAAATTTTACCTTATATCAAAATCACTGGGAAAGTTATTAAAACGTAGAATCCTGCCTCATTCCCAGAAGTTCTAATTTAGTAGGTCTGGGCAGTAATTTGCTTTTCTGACAAGTTTCTAGGTGATCCTGATGCTGCTGATCTGGAAACTAATCTTTGAAGATCACCTAGGATTAGAAACTGGGTGACTTATATTGAATTATCACTTGCATAACAATCTCACTATCAGTAATTAATAATAAAAGTTTCATAAAATTTATTTTATTCGTATCTTACATTAACTGAAGAACAGCACTTCCCTATGTTAAGAATTGTATTGTTTTCATTTGATGTGGCTTTGTGGAAAAATTATAGAAAAAAATGTGGAAAATAAAGCCTATTTTGGGGATAATTATAGATTTATGTTATATATTTTAAGGTGCTAAGTGATATTAAGGTTTGTAGGAAAAACAATTCATGTTTAATGCAGACGATGGGTTTGATATTAAAGGAAGGGAAGACTGTAAAGAGTTTAGTGAACATGGCAGTTCCCGGGATTATAGAGTTTTATATCCTGAAAGACAAGTGTCAACACATTCCTCACATTTGTTTTTATGATTTATTTATTTTTCTTTTTTTTCTGTAATGAAAAGCATAAACTGCATTTGAAGGGTCCTATCTGATATGAAAACAGAACTAAATGAGAAATTTCAAAGCCCTTTAGTTGTTATTCCAAGGAAACTATTTTCAGCAAGAAACCACAATGTCATATTTAATCAACAATGAACAGAAAAGTGGCAAGACCAGAAGAAATAAAGGAATAATCTTGCTCAATGAAACCAGTTTATCCTCCTTATTATGAATATCATATTTCTTTAGATATTCCAAAGATATCCTGGGCTTAGAAAGTAGAGTCAAAAATTAACAGCAATTTTCAAGGAACCAAACCACCCTTAACAAAGACCTTTTCGTGGTTTCATTTCCCACTCTTCACCAAGGTGTCTCTATTTTTATTACTAGCATTCTAATTTTGACTTTTTTTGCATAATAGTTTGATAATAATTATGTAGAAATTTATCCATTTTAAAAAATCTCTAATCTTGCTTTACAAGCAAGAACCTAAAAAATCTATGCAAAAACTCTATATACTCTATTACGTATGATGTGTACTATGAAAAAAGCACACAAGGAGATCCTTTATGAATCAATAACTTATTTTCTTAACTTTAAAATTGGTTTCTCGGCCAGGCGTTGTGGCTCACACCTGTAATCCCAGCACTTTGGGAGGTCAAGGCAGGCAGATCACTTGAGCTCAGGAGTTCGAGACAAACCATGCTGGTGAAACCCTGTCAGTACTAAAAATACAAAAATTAACTGGGCTTGGTAGTGCGCGCCTGGATCCCCAGCTACTCAGAGGCTGAAGCACGAGAATCACTTGAACCCAGGAAGCAGAGGTTGCAGTGAGCCAAGATTGGGCCACTGCACTCCAGCCTGGGTGACAGAGCAAGACTCTGTCTCAAAAAAAAAAAAAAAAAAAAAAAAAAAAGAGAGAGATAGCAACCTACTTTTTTCTCTTTCCAGAAGGCAGTTGCTTCAGTGCAATTTGCTGAATAGTCTATCCTTTCTTCATTTAGTTTTTTCAACTTACCAAGAACCCATACATTTAGACAACATGAGCAATGTTTAACAAAGTAGAAAATAACCCATACTCAATGATTTATGGTAAAAACATACAACTCCTGTTTGTTTTATTTTACAGAACTGTCTTAGACAATCCTAAATTTTTACACTTTTGGAAGAATTGTAGAATCAATTCATCAAGATTTCTCCCATTGAAAAACTACTTGGATTTTTAGATATAACTGTATTATCTGTATATTTTAATTTGGAGAATTTGACATTTCCAAATTGAGCCTTAACACTCAAAAACATGAATATCTCTTCATTTATTCAAATATTATTTATATCTTTCAATAATACCTTACAATTTTCTCTCTAGAACTCTTTTATTTCACTGAATAGCTTTAAACTATTGTTTATTATAATATTTACTTTCTTATGTTCTCTATATATGAAATACATGTGTACACAAGATAGAAATTTTAAGGAACTACTTAGTGCTTTTTTGATAAATGAAGTATATAGTATTCATTTGGAGTTAAATTATTGGACATATAGTTTGTGTTTACATCAAATACAATAATAGTGGCTCTCAATGGGGACATAAAGGGAAAAACCTGAGATGAAGAGGAACATAGGGAACTACAGCTTTACCTATAATTATTACTTCTAGAAGGATAGAATTATCTGAAATAAATATATTGTTTCTACTTTTGAATAGTGAATATATGTGTAGTAATTGTATAGCTGTAATTATCTTTGATTTTTCATGTAATTAAAAAAGAAACATAATAAGGTAGGGCTTTAAAAGATTAATATAATCATATGAAATAAATAAATAAAAAGTTAGAAATGGAATATGTCAACTGTATATTAGCCATTGTTGCTTTATCTACGAGATATATTTTCCACTTACAAGAGGAAGAAACTTTCAGGGTCATAAACACGGTTTTTCTATATTACACTTAAAATCCTAAATGGATACAGTACACTGCTCAGTGTCAACAATCTCCACTCGACCTGTCCGTGAGGGGCCAGTTAATAGCCCCATGCTTCACGTCCTTGTATATCTTACATAACTGACATTCTTATACCTGTGCTGCGCTGTGCTTCTTCTCAATCATTTCCACAATGATTTCTGAAACCCCTGTTCATTAAAAAGAGATCCTCCTTTAACCTGCAACTTTTCACAGAATTCTTCCTCCTTGTCCTTGCCTAAGGCTAACACTTGTCCTTTTCCCCCTCTGAAGCTTTCTTAAGGGGAGGAGCGTATTCATTCTTCCATACTTTATGAACCTCTGGACAAAGAAGTAATTCCATTAGTATTCTTTCAGTGTTTCATTGTCACTTCTAGACATTTTTTTTTTAAATCCAAAAATAGCATAGACTCTGGGGCCTGAAGTCTTAACCATTTTTTATCAATGATTTATTGGACAATGAATAATTATATGTCTCCATGCCCTCATATGAAAAACAGAGAGATGCAAAATAGTTAAACTTGTAGACTTGCGGTCAGAATTAAATGAATTAATACACATAAAGGACACACAAAGTAGTTTTTAAAATGTACGTGATTACAAGGTTTACACATATATTTATTATTACAATGTCTACTAGAGGAATCCAATCTGAATCTTTTAATTTCCACCATTGATTTCATACATGATCTCTATAACAGCACAGGATCTCAAATAATTCTTTTTCTCAAAAACAAAACTCTATTTCCTTTCAGTTTCCTCCATGGAGAATTCTAGCCATTTATTTCATATATTCTCTTGTGATGTAATTTCAGACAAACTTCAGACTTATCTACTCCATATTTGAATGATGATTTGCTACTGATTTACATCTATATTATATAAATGATATATCAACATCAAAATACTGATTGGCTATAAGTAGAAGAATTAAGAAAAAATGCTTATGAAATGATGGTTTAAATTAGATAGCTACTAATTTTTAAATGTATAGAATGAAGAGAATTTTAAGGAAATACATGAAACATGGTATGAAGAAAACTACGTTTTTTTCTTACCTATAAATAAAAATAGCTTACATTAAGACAGAGATTTAGATGTATTGTACTATAGGTGAAGGCTCCATGGCTCAAATGAACTAATTTATATTCCAGTCAACAGAACAAAATCTCATCCTATAGGAACTGTGGCATATTAAATAATTTTTGTGGTCTCCCCAGAGTCCACTAAATCAGAATAAAGACTAAAACCAATAAAAATAATTATGGGTTTAGAGATTTTATCTATAAAATCATTCTCCACTATAAACTGAAAAAACTTACTAGAAGTTGGATAAAGTATTCATGTATATTAAGATAAATATCTTTGGTTTGAAGCTTTCTAGATTATTCCCCTTGAATGTATAATAAAGATAAGGTACACATGCAACCATTATAGAGTCAAGACACTTACTCTGATATCTCAACTATTCAAACAAGAATTCCGTGCTGATAGCAAACCTAAATTGGCACTGATTCTATGATACTTCCTAAAACATAAAAAAATTAAATTGGACCAATTTGATGTTTTACACTTGTTTTGTAAAAGTTTAAGTTTGCTACGTCTATTTCCAATAAAAAAGTAAATTAGAAACCAAGTCTCAAAGGTTGCTCTGGGTTTTTTTCTGATTGGCTAAGCTAATAAAAAGTAATGTTTTCAAAATTGCAATAACAAAATTAGTCATCCAGTCTTGATAATTTTTAAGTAAGAATTAGTGTTTCTCAAAAGGTAGTCTGCAGATACTAATGTGCCCTCAGAACTGTTCCAGGGTATTCATGAAGGTAGGACAATTTTCCTATAATATTAAAACATGATTAGCTTTTTTGACTGTGATGACATTTGCACTGATGGTTGTAAAACAATGAAATATAAAGTTTTGGGCTCTTAAGCCTGAATTAAATAACTGTTCTAGTAATCATTGAATTATTCACAGCAGCAAATTTGAAATTAAAGAAAAAACAGTTTCACTTGAGAATATCTTTGATGAAACAATAAAAAAGTACTTATTTCATTAGATATCAATCATCTGGTACAATTGTTTTCAATATTTTATGTGATAAAATAGAACGGACACACAAAACCTTTCTACTCAGACCTGAATTACCATGGTTGCCTGAAGGAAAAGTATTTTGCAGTTTGAACTGTGAGTGGACCCAGCTACATTTTTTGTGAAATACCATTATACTTGAAAGAACTATAAAAAGACAAACTACAGTTCTTAAGTTTTGGATATTGGACAAACATTTTCTTCAATATGAATTAAATGCTTCTACTTTTAAAAAATAAATTTTTGTGTGATTCTTTAAGGGGTTTTTGTTGTGATTTGTTTTTTGACACAGGGTCTTGCTCTGTGCTCAAGCTGAAGTGCAGTGGAATGATCTTAGCTCACTGCAGCCTTGAACTTCTGGGCTCAAACAATCCTCCCACAGCAGCCTCCCAAGTAGTTGGGCCTATAGGCACATGCCACCACACCTGGCTAATTCATTTTGTTTTTTGTAGAAAGGGGTCTCACTGCTTCCCTGGCTGTTCTCAAACCCCTGGCCTCAAGCAATCTTCCTTCCCCACCTCAGCCTCCCAAATTGTTAGGATTACGGGGATGAGCCACTCCATCAGGCCTATTTGTGGTTAACAATGAAATCTGAGCTTTCAAGTAAAACATTAGAAATTTGGAAAATACACTGTCATCATCGTGAGCTTAACAGTTTGCCAATACTTAGAGGCTTTACTAATGAGATCAATAGTGATAAAAATGAATTTGATTTAAGTTTTAGCTTGAACAGTGAAGTATGTCAGCAGTTGGGAGATATGGATAGTTCTGTGAAACTATATTTTTCAAATGAACAATTATCCATAAAAGGTGCATTCAAAATGTAAGACGGAGCAATGGATTTTAATGTAATAAAGTACGCAAAGCTCAATGTTATAGTTTCAGAATCCACATTGCAACTAACTTTAAGAAAGTACTACTTCTCTTGTTTTGGTACAGTAACAAAAAAAGTCCTTAATTATGTGAAAAGCTATTAAAATGCCCTTCACATTTTAATATGTATTTGAGGCTGAACTTTATTCACATTTAAACCAAAATAAAATACTGTGATAGATTACATGTAAAACAGCAGACACCAACTGTCTTCTATTAATCCCAGCATTAAACAGTCTTGAAAAATTATAAAAAAATTCTAATCTTCTCGATGTTTTTGGTTTGGAAAAATACAGTGATTTTTTTATTTAAAAAAAGACTATGTTAACATTTATCCATTTCTTATTTTTATATTAAGATAAAATAGAAAATTTAAAAAAAGATTGTGTCATTTAATAGCAATATATATAGTACTCATATACAAAAGCATTTAAGGATCCTTAACTATTTCTAAGAGTATAAGGGAGTCCTTAGAGCAAACCGTTTAAGAAACACTGGTTTAGGTCATTGCCATGATCAATCTTTTCTCAGCCTTCACATCAGTGGTTTTTCTCCCAGAGCTGGAAATTTTACTGGTTCTCTGAAGTAACACCAGAAATGACAATTTTCTTTAGACCCTGTAGCGTGTGATTTTAAACTATTTTTACTCTTTACACCAGAAGTGCTTCCTAGTGTCTGACTTATGGTTCAATGATGTCATTACTCCAAATACTTTTCTGTTCCCATGCCACCGCAACAAGATTTGCTCACCAAAATGTCATATTACTTTTTCAGCCACATTCCTATAATAAAATTGCTATTTTAGAGCCAAATAATTTTATATGTATTTTTATTAAATCAAGTTTTGATTTGGTTCATTGTTCAAGTTCATTCACACTTTTGATTGGATTTTCTATCATCATGTTAATGTCTGCTAACACAACGTTTTAGTCACTTTATTAGAAGCTGTTTTATAGGTTGTCAGAAATGAATGCCACTGGTAAATTGTTAATCAACAGTGGAATCAACAATGCTATTTTTAATAGCATATTACAACATCTTACAAGAAGAAGAAGAAAGAGGAGGAGGATGAGAGGAACAGCAGGAGGAAGAAGAGGATGAAAAAGAAGAGAGACTGTCAAACTTTTTTTTTCTTTTTTTCGGGATATCATGTTACATACCATCTACTAGTCTAAGAGAGAAGGTTAAGTTTGCTCTGACTCTGACAATTCTCCAGTGAATCCACCATGGATCTTTGTGATGCCTATGCTATTATTTCTGAGGTTTTACAGCATTTTAAGAATCATTAATGTCAAACTTCTTGGTATGTTGCTTCCTGTTCCTTCCAGGAGACTTCTATACTCAATGAATACTTTTTAACAATATAACTTCTTTTAATAGCTTATTTTCCAAAACTTCCTATTTTTACTATTATTTTGTAAACATTACCAATAGTATTTTCAGTTTTGTTTTTGTTTTTGAGACAAAGAATCACTCTGTTGCCCAGGCTGGAGTGCAGTGATGTGATCTCGGCTCACTGCAATTCCGCCTCCCAGGTTCAAGCGATTCTTCTGCCTCAGTCTCCCGAGTAGCTGGGACTACAGGCACCCGCCACCATGCCCAGCTAACTTTTGTATTTTTAGTAGAGATGGGGTTTTACCATATTGGCCAGGCTGGTCTCGAACTCCTGACCTCGAGATCTGCCCACCTTGGCCTCCCAAAGTGCTGGCATTACAGGTGTGACCAACCGTGCCCAGACACCAATGGTAATCTTTACTCACCTCTATAAACCTCCCAGTGAACTTGAATATAATATTTTAAAAATTTGTAATTTTTGTATTTGTATTTTGTCCTATTCAGACATCCACGATTTCCCAATGTCACTTAGTATAATGTTATTCCAGGTCTTGCCTGCGGAGACATGGAAAGCACTAGGGTACACAGACTATAACATGGCCCCCAGTGATCCCTGTCCCATGCCCTCATAGACTTCCTTCCTCTCTTGTGTGGGCTTCACTTATTGATTAACTTCTATTGAATAGAATATGATAGAGATGATAAAATGTCATTTCCAAAATTAGGTTATAAGAAGACCGTGGTTTCTGTCTTGGACATACTCTCTCACACTTTCTTTTGTATTGTTCACCCTGGAAAAAAATCAGCTGTAATGTTGTATGGTATCCCTGTAGATAGGTCCAGGTGGTCAAGTCCTACCAATAACCATGTAAGTAAACTTGGGGGCAGACCTTCCTTTCTGCAATGGATCTCTGAAAGAGGATTACAGCCACAGCTGAATGCTTGAGAAAAACTTCATGTTATATCTGGAGCCAGTGGTTCTTGGTTAAGCCATATTCACATAGATACTTGACTGTCAAAAACTGTAAGATAATAAATATTTATAGTTTTAAACTGCAAAGTTTTGGTGGCAATTTGTTACAGATTGTCAATATAGGCACTAAGTGGCAGATTCTACACTTTCCTAATGTAGAATCTGAATTTTATATTGTTCATAAGTTATACAACAATGAAAGAGCCAGCTAAACAAGTCATAGAAAATCAAGTAGAAAATTCCAAATTATCTAGCTGTATCTACAGCATTAATAGTGTTAAAATTAAGTCAAAAATCCTATCTCATTTCACTGTAGTCCCTCCTGTCTTTAATCAGGTGAATGTACATGTGAGGGTCTGTTTCTTGAGTCTATATTCTGTGTTATTAGTTTGTTTATATATCCTTGTTCTAATACTGCATGTACTGTTTTATTTCCTTATGTACTTTTTTATAAGCCTTGATCTCAGGTATTCTATCAGTTATGATTATCTTCTTTAGTATTTATTGTTTTGTCTAATCAAGGTTAAATGCACATTCATATTAATGTAATAAACAGCTTGTCATTTAAAAAAATTTGTTGAGAATCTGATTGAGGTTAAATTTTATATATGTATATAGAATATATAATATTCTATATAGAGATAGAGAGAAGAATTTTTATGTTAACAGTATAGAGTCCTCTAATTAGTAGACAATGTCTATTAATTAGACACATTGTTCACTTAAGTCTTTGAAGTCCTTTAATAACGTTTCGTTGTTTCCAATATAAAGGACTTATATAAGTTTTGCTAAATACATTACTGTTTGATGTTTTAATGCTACTGTAAGTAATAACCTTTAAAACTTTTATTATTGGTATATAAAAATAAAAATCATTTTTATATATTGGCCTTGTAGTGAACTATTTTCTTCTATTCCCTTGTTAATTTTGATATTACATCTGTGGATATATTTGGATATTCTACATAAATAAGCATAAATATTTCTTCTGCAAATAATTACAGTTTTATTTTTATTCACATTTTCATGTATTTTTTTCTTATTAGATTTGCTAATTTTATCTCAAGGATAAAATTAAATAAAAATGGTAATGGGCCATTATTGTCTCATTAACTATCTCAACTTTTAATAACACTGCAAAGTAGGATGTTTGCAATAATATTTTAAAGGCATTATTTATTAAATTAATATATTTATGATCTATTTCTTGATTACTATGAGTCTTAATTATGAATTGAATAATAAATATATTAAATTTTTTCTGTATCTATAGATTTTCTTACATTATTATATTTCCACATTTAATTTATTAAAAATGATATTTATTGCGTTTTAAATATAAACGTTCCTCATATTTCTGAAACAAAAAACAGTTTGTAATATTTTTATATGTATTTTAAAATGCTATTTGCTAACATTTTATTCAGGAATTGCTTCTATATATATGAAATAAATTGGTACATCATTTTTTCCTTCAGTCTTTCTTAACAAATTTTTGTGTCAAAGTTATTCTTGTCTTCTACATGGATTGGGAAGTAGTCTCTACTTTTCTATTCTCTCTTTTCTATTCTCCAGAGTTCAAGATTAGAAAATTTAATTATTTAAATATTTTAAAGAATTCATGTTGGAGGTAGGCTGACCAGCAGCATTCTTCTTAGGAAGGTTTTAAATACGGATTTGTTTTGATTAGGTATCAGAATAATCAGAGTTGCTATTTCTTCTATATCCAATTTCTTATCTAAATTTCTTCAAATGACTTTTCTATTTTGTCTCAGGCGATTTTTTTCTAGACATAAATTTATTGATAATTTGCCTAATTTTACTTTTAAGGTCTGTAGTACCTGAATTTGGCAATGGGTATTTTCTCCCATTTTTCTAGTTCCATCTTGCTAGCTTTTCAAAAATCAATTTCAGTAATATTTTTCAATAAAACAATTTTCAGCTTGGTTAATTTTTAATATATTGTTTTCTCCATTGTTTTATCTTGATATTTATTATTTTGAATTTTATTTACTTTTTTTCTTATTTTATCACAGATTGTTTAATAAAAAACAAAAAGACCCGGCCTTGTTCAGTGGCTTATACCTGTAATCCCCGCACTGTGGGAGGCCGAAGTGGGAAGATCACTTAAGCCCAGGAATTTAAGACCAGCCTGGGCAACATGGCAGAACCCTGTCTCTACAAAAAATACAGGCATGGTGGTGCACATGCAGTCTCAGCTTGCCGGGGAGCAAAAGTGGGAGGATTTGTTGAGCCTGGAGATTGAGGCTGCAGTGAGCCATGATCACGCCACTGCACGTCAGCCTGGGCAACAGAGTGAGACCCTCATTCACGATAACAAACGAACAAAAACTTCGTTCTTCTTAGGAAGGTATTTAAGCTTAACTTCAAACTATTTCTTAAAAGTAGGCAGAAGTAAAATTTCACGTATTTTAATATGTTGAATTTTCATGATCGTTCAATTCAAAGTGTTTAAAAGTTTCTATTTTGTAATCAGTTCATATTGTTAATGAAATAAAGACCACAGTTCAATATTATATAAATTCTCAAATTAAACAAGTCAATTGTAATATAATAAAATGAAGAGGAAAAAATAAAAGTAATATTAAGCCACATATTTATCTTTTTTGGTGTCTATATTCTTTCCTGTATATCAGTTTCTAACTTTGGTAGTTTTTCTTCAGCTCAGAGAACAGCTTTAGCCCAGGCATGGTAGCTCACATTGGTAATCCTGTAACTTTGGGAGGCTAATGCAGGCAGATTGCTTGAGCTCAGAAGTTCAAGACTAGTCTGGGCAATAACGTGAAACCCCATATCTACAAAAATATTTAAAAATTTAGCTGTGTATAGTGGCATGCACCTGAAGTTCCAGCTACTTGTCAGGCAGAAATGGAAGGATCACCTGAGCCCAGGAGCTTGAAGCTGCAGTGAGCTGTAATTGTGCCATTGCACTCTTGCCTGCGGGACACCGTGAGACTCTTACCTCATTAACATCATCGTCGTCATCATCATCATCATCATCATAATCAAATCTTTGGCCTTTTGCAATATGTATATACTGGTGATTCAGTCTCTCACCTTTACTATATCTGAAAACATGTTTTAATTAAACTTTTATTTTTGAAAGTTTCTTTTTTTTTTCTTTAAGTTCTGTGATACATATGCAGAATATGCAGGTTAGTTACATAGGTACACATATGCCATGGTGGTTTGCTGCACCCATCAACCTGTCTTCTAAGTTTTAAGCCCCACATGCATTAGGTATTTGTTCTAATGCTCTCCTTCCCATTGCCCCCCACCCCCTGACAGACCCTGGTGTGTGATGTTGCCCTCCCTGTGTCCATGTATTCTCATTGTTCAGCTCCCACTTATGAGTGTGAACATCCAGTGTTTAGTTTTCCATTCCTGTGTTAGTTTGCTGAGAATTATGGTTTCCAGTTTCATTCACGTTCCTACAAAGGACATGAACTCATTCCTTTTTATGGATACATAGTATTCCATGATGTAAATATGCACATTTTCTTCATCCAGTCTATCATTGATGGGCATTTGGGTTGGTTCCAAGTCTTTATTATTGTAAATAGTACTGCAATAAACACACGTGTGCATGTATCTTTATAGCAGAATGATTTATAATCCTTTGGGTGTATACCCAGCAATGTGACTGATGGCTCAAATGGTATTTCTGGCTTGGGGAATCACCACATTGTCTTCCACAATGGTTTAACTAATTTACATTCCTACCAATGGTGTAAAAGTTTTTTAACTGAGTATAAAAATCTTCTTTTCTCTCTTTTATCAGAATAGTAAAAATATCTTCCATTGTCTTCTGGCTTTCATAGTTTCCTTATGAGAAGTTGGTTATATTTCTGATTGTTACCCAATACATGATATACCATTTTTGTGTGTTTTTCAAAATTTTTTCAACAGCTTTGACTTTTAGTAGTTGTATTATAATGGACCTATATGTATTTTTTCTTTGTACTCAACATGATATGGTTTATCAAGCTTCTTCGATCTATAAGATGATGTCTTCACCAAATTGGGAGAAGTTTTAGGTAACATTTATTCAATCATTCCTTTCTGCTTTATTTTTTTGGTCCTCTTTTTCTATAACTTCAACTATACATGTGATGCTTAGTTGTATATTATTCCAAAATGCTGTATTTTTCTCTTTTTTACTCTATATTTGGTACTTCTATTAATTTGTATTTAGTGTGTCACTCGTCATTTTTTCTTGAATGCACAATCTGCTATTAAGCTTATGCAGTTTTTTATTTTATTTTAGAAATGATATTTTTTAGTTCTAGACTTTTCACATGGTTCTTGTTCAAAATTGACTTTATCTGCTGATATGTCCTGTACATTCATTATCATAATTACCTCTCTCTTTAAGTTGTTGAATGTATTTGAAAAATCTGCTTACAGTATTTAGCTTTTTATAAATTGACTTTTTAAAATTAACCTTCAATTACATTTTTCTATTTCTTCAAATATCTAGCAATGTTGATTCTATGTTGGAGATTTTGGAAGATATGCCATAGGACTCTGGAATCTGTCATTTTCCCTTGAGAACCACTGATAAAAATGAAATTACTGGTTGATGACTTTTAACTTGTACAAGCTTGGTTTTTACACTTTAAGATAGATTTGTTTTGACTTTGGACTTTTTCTTGGTACAAATCTCTTACTTCTATAACACAGTCTTTACTCTTAAGACACAGTAATTCTGGAGTTCATTGGAAAATCTGTTTCAAATCTCTTACTTCTATAACACTGTCTTTACTCTTAAGACACAGTAATTCTGGAGTTCATTGGAAAATCTGTTTTGTTTACAAATTTTCTGTAGCTTGTTAAGATGTAATCTCAAAAGTCTGTTTACCATGTGATGGGTTGAAGTAGAAATGTATGCCTAGATGTGTTTTTTAAAATCTATCAACTATTGCTCTCCATTGGAATTTTTGAAGTCTCGCCAACACATGCACAGTTAAGATGCCAGCCATGGATTTGAGGGATTTTTCTTTTTCTTTTTTTTTTTTTTTCCCCAGATTCTAGAGCTCTCTTCTCTGTGACTTGTATCTTTCCGGGACTCTTCCTCTTAATTTTCATCTGTTCTGACAAACTTGAACTCATTACCCTGAAGCCTTAATTAATGATATGACAAATTTCTGCCTTCATTTTAGCTACCACAAGCTGTATGAACAAAGATGTAATTTCAAGGGAAATGCCGTATAAACACGGACTCATTCAGGATAGATGAGTTAAGAGGTTAAAAATTTCCACTTTCAGCTTGTTTTTATTCTGCCTTGTGTGTCTTCAATTTTTTAAACTGTATTTTTTCCATTATTTATAATTATTACCTCCAGAAGGGTTATTTTTATATAAGCTATTCTACCATTATGAGCACTGAAATTCTTTTGGATTTTTAAAAATTTTTTCTTAATTTTTAGACTTTATGTACTAGAACAGTTTTTTGCCTAGAGAAAAGTGAGCAGTTGATACAGTTCCTATAAAACCCCTCTAACCCTTTCTCACAGTATCCTCTATTATTTACATTTTTATTAGTGTGGTATAGTTGTTACAATTGATGAACTACTATAAACACATAATTATTATTTAAACTACATAGTTTACATTGTTTCATTCTTTGTGTTCAAGTTCTATAGATTTTGACAAATACATGTCATGTATTCAACTTCATGATATTATACAGGAAAGTATTATTGTCTTAAAATTCCACTGTGCTCCAATTATTAATCATTCATCTCCTTCCCCCAAGTCCCTGGAAAACCACTGATCTACTATTCCTATAGTTTACTCTTTTGCAGAGTGCTATATAGTTGGAATCATATAGTATGTAGCTTTTCAGACCGACTTCTTTGATTTAGAAATATTCATGTAAGGTTCTACCATGTCTTTTCATATCTTGATAGCTCATTTCTTTTTATCACTGAATAATATTCCATTGTATGGATATACTAGCTTTTTATCCTTTCATATTCTGAAGTACATCTTGGTCACTTTCAGATTGAGGTAATTATGAGTTAAGCTGCCATAAACACTTGTGTACTGGTTCTTCTGCGGATATATTTTCAACTCATTTGTGTAAATATGTAGGACAGTTGTTGGAGTGCAGAGTAAGACATGTTTAGTTTTGTAGAAAACTGTCAAACTGTCTTCCAAAGTGGCTGTACTACCTTGCTTTCTCAGCAGCAATGAATGAGAATTCCTGTTGCTCTGCAGGCTCATCTGCATTTGGTGTTGTAAGTGTTTTTTTATTCTAGCTATTTTATAGGAGTATACATTTTTAATTATTGTTTTAATTTACAATTTCTTGATGAAGTATGATGTTGAAAACTTTTCACATACTTTTGCATTTTGGATATATTTATCATATATAAATATATATATGTGCTTTATCAAATATATATATATATTTTTTACAAATATTTTTCCTAGAATGTGGCTTATATCTTTATATTCTTAACAATGTCATTCACAGACTAGAATTTTTTGTTTTATTTTAATAATATCCAACTTCTTTTATTTTTCTGTCATGGGTCAAACTTTTGGTGGATGATTCCACCAATCTGCTGTATGGTCACCTGCATTTTCCCTGTGTTATATTTTAGAAATTTTACAATTTTTCATGTTATGTTTAGGTCTATCATTAATTTTGAATTAAACTTTTGAAACATAAAGTTAGTGTCTAGATTCATATTTTTTGCATCTCTCTTCATCTTCATATTTAAAGCGGGTTTCTTATATACACTGATGATTATCTCTTTTTTTTTTTTTGCTCTGTCATTCTTTGTCTATTAACTTTCATATGTAGACCACTCACATTTAAAGTGAGTATTGATATAGTTGTATTAATATCTACCTTTTTAAAATTATTCCAGTCTTTGCACTTGTTCCCTTATTTTTTTAAAATATTTCCCTGTTTCCTGTCTTCTTTGGCTTTGGTTTAGCATATATATGATTCCACTTTCTCTTCTCTCTTAGCATATAGATTATTCTTTCTTTTAATTTTTTGGTGATTTCCTTATGGTTTCTAATATCAATTTATAAGTAATTCCACTTTCAAATGACACTGTACCTCTTTATGGATAATGCAGGTTCCTTTTAACAGAATATTCCTGATTTCTCCCTCCTCCACTTGCTGTCATTTATTTTACTTATAAATAAGCTATATTCAACCAATACATTATACTGTTATTAGTTTGAACAAATAGTTATCTATTAGATTAACTAATAAGACAATTATAAGCTTTTATTTACTTTTATTTATTTTTAAATGCTCTTCTTTTGGTTTTGAAGATCTGAGTTTCTGACTTACATCATTTCCTTACTGTCGAAAAAATTCTTTTAACATTTCTTGCAAGGCCGCTCCACTGGTGACAATTTTCCTCAGTTTTGATTTGTGTGAGAAAGTATTTCTTCTTTTTTGAAGGATAATTTTACTGGGTAAATGATTCTAGGTCGTAAGATTTTTCCTCCTTTAATATTAAATATTTTACTCCATTCAATTGCATGGTTTGTGAGGAGAAGACCAATGACATTCTTTTTCTTCCTCTTCTACAGGTAAGGTTTTTTTCTTTCTTTCTTATAGTGTCTTTTAAGATTTTCTCTGTCATTGATTTCCTGCAGTTTAAATATTACATCCTTAAGTGTAGACTTTTTGATGTTTATCCTGTTTGGTGCTGTCTGAGCCTTCTAGATGCGTGGTTTAGGTTTGTCACTTATTTTGGAATTTTTTCTGCCAATATTACCTCAAATATTTATTGTGCTCATTTATCTCTTCCTTCTTCTCCTGATAATTTTATTATGCATATAGTATATTTTTATTTGTCTCATAACTTTTGAATATTCTGTTCTTTTTCATTATTTTTGCCTTTAATTTTCAGTTCAGGAAGTTTCTATTGACATGTCTTCAAGATGACTGCTCAGTTATCTGCAGTGTATGATTATACCAATCTGAAATGTTATTTATTTCTCTTTGGCATTTTTTTCTTAGTATTTTCTTTTGAATTCTTTCTTAGAGTTTCAATTTCTCTGCCTTTGCTACATATGTATTCTTGCATGTTTTTCACTTTTGCCTTGAGTAATTTTAGTATACGTAGTTATGTAAGTGTAATTTTGATTACGTAGTTATTTTAAATTGTCTGATAATTTCCATACATTTCCAAGTCTTATTCTAAGGCTTTCTCTGTCACAACAAACTGTGTTTTATGTCTTTTAGTATGTGTTATAGTTTTTTGTTTGTTTGCTTTTTGTTTTTGTTTTTTTTTAAGCTGGGTCTAATGTTCCAAAATAAATCTGGAGTAAATTAGACTTTAGTATGAGTCTTTATGTTTGTATGCCTAGGAGTTAGGTTGCATACTTCCTGCAATAGCTGTGGGTGTCAGAAACTAAAATTTCCTCTGGTGTATTAGTTTTTGTTTTCTTTGTTGTCTTTGGGTGTCCCTAGAGACCTCTTTAAAAAAAAAAAAAAAAAAAGACTGAGACTCGCAGTTCTTTCAGTAGTAATAACCTGTTACTGTACAGAAATCTCACTTAAGTGGTTGTAGGTGTTAGAGAAGGAAAGAATGCTGTAGTCCTATGATTAAATTTTAACCCACTGGTGAGACTGTACCACTGAGATATGACTTTTCAAATTCTCCTCTGCCTTTTTATTACCCTGAAGTGATACAGGAAGCATAGACATGGCTGCTATTCTCCATTTCAGATAATACTCCAGTAAAGTAGATTTCCTTGAGGGCTGTTTTGTTTTGTTTTGTTTGTTATAAGTAAATATCTTTACTTTTTAAAACTGCATTAGGAACACTTAACATGAGACCTACCCTCTTATCAAATTTGTAGCTATACTTTAACAATACAGCATTATTAAGTAGAAGTACAATGTTGTACAGCAGTTATCTGAACTTACTCATCTCGCGTAACTGACATTTTTGCTTTAATAACTCCCTGTTTCCCCCACCAGCCAGCCCCTGGCAGTCACCCTACCACTTTCTGGTTCTGAGTTTGACTGTTTAAGATACCTAAGTATATTCAAGCAGTAATTATCTTTCTGTTACTACCTATTTCACTTAGCATAATGTACTTCACATCCATCCATGTTTTTGCATATGCATATACAAAACTTCCTTCTTTTTAAAAGTTAAATTACATTCTTCAAAAGTTACAGTTTCCTCTCATCTCTACTCCGTTCAGGCTACATGGTGAAAGCTGGGGGTGGGCTGGAGAGAGGGCTCATTTTCGTCATCAAGAACAGAACAACAAAAAAGAGAATTCTCTGGACATATTTCAAAGTGTTTACTTTTTCCTATGCCTATTGGATGTATGAGGAGACTTTTATTCAATCTTTAAGGTGAGAACCCAGTGAGATTCTGGAAATAAAAAACTCACAAGTGTGGGGGACAAGTTAAGACTGGACTCTCTGAAATTGTTAACTCTTAAGCTAATTCAAATTGTGCCTCCAATAATTCATCAATTACAGTTCAAATGTTTCTATACGACTGGCTCCAGTGTTGAACTTCAGTTTCCAGTAAGATGTCATTCTCTGTAGGCCTCTCTCACCAGATATGGGGGCAGTAGTTTGCCCCTTGATCTCAATTATCTGATGCACCTGAAAAGAGTTGTTTTTCTTGGGGTTTTAAGCTTTTATCTTATGATAACAAAATGATGAACTCAATAAGAAATTAAGCACCACAGAATAGATAATCAATGAAGTTAAAAATAAGTTAATGAAAGCCATCCAAACTGAAGTAAAAGAGAAAAAAACAAAAAATACAATGATAAGACTTTCTCAGTGACTTCTTATGTAAAATTAAGTTGTAGAAAATGTGTGCATCTGTGTTTCTCCCAGATAACAGAGCTATTAAAGAGTAAAAATATTTGAAGACATAATGTCCAAACTTCTCTAAATTTGAAAAAACATATTAATTTATTAATACAAAGAATATCAGTCATAGGCATACCACAGTCAGTTTCTGTAACCAAAGACAAATTTTCAAATTTTAAATTAGTGACAAAACAAACATTACATACAAGGGAACAATGAAAACACTGCAGATATTTCATAAGAAATAATAAAGCCTGAAAATATGAACTACATTTTTAAGGTACTAAAGGGAAAACAAATATCTTGACACAATTCTTTTGCTTTTCCAACTTTTATTTAAGATTCAGGGAGTACATGTGCAGTTTTGCTGCCCTAACTATATTTAATGATGCTGAGGTTTGGGATATAAATGATCCCATCACTCAGGTACTGAGCATAGTACCCAATAATTAGGTTTTCAACCCTTTCCTTCCTCTCTCCCCCGATAGTAGCCCCAGTTTCTATTGTTGCCATCTTTATGTCCATGAGTATCTAACGGTTAGCTCTCACTTATAAGTAAGAACATATGATATTTGCTTTTCTGTTCCCATGTTAATTCACTTAAAATAATGACCTCCAGCTGCATTCATGTTGCTACAAAGGACATAATTATGTTCTTTTTTATAGTTGTGTAGTATACCATGGTGTCTATGTACCACATTTTTAAAATCCAGTCTACCATTGATGAGCTTTTAAGTTGATTCCATGTCTTTGTTATTGTGAATAATGCTGTGATGAACATGTGTGTGTATGTGTCTTTTTGGTAAAACAATTTGTTTCTTTTGGATATATACACAGTAATGGGATTGCTGAGTCAAATGGTAGCTCTGTTTTAAGTTCTTTGAGAAATCTCCAAACTGCTCTCCACAGTGGGTGGACTAATTTGCATTCTCACCAACAGTGTATAAGCATTCTCTTTTCTTGGCAATCTTGCTAGGATCTGTTTTGACTTTTTAATAATAGCAATTCTGACTAGTGTGAGATGGTATCTTATTGTGGTTTTGACTTGCATTCATTTGATGATTAGTGATGTGGAGCATTTTTTGTGTGTTTGCTGGCCCCTTGTGTATCTTCTTTTGAGAAATGTTGGTTCCTATCTATTGCCCACTTTTTTAATGGTTTATTGCTTCTTCAATTGCTTAAGTTTCTTATAGATTCTGGTGTGGTGATAGAATTCTATATCTAGTAAAAATATCCTTTAAAATGGTATTTTTAGAAAAATAAACCCAATGAATTAGTCCCTAGCAGACTTTAAATATGAGAAATGTTAAAGAACATTCTTTACACTGTAAGGAAGTTATATATATGGAAGCTTCAGATACTAAAAAATGAATTAAGATGCTACAAATAGTCAATATTTGAACTAATTCTAAAGATTTTTACTTTATTTCTAAATAGAAACTAAACGTAATAAAGCAATAATATTGTGTTGTTGGTTTTGTAAATACATAGAAGTAAATCATATAATTATAGTACAAAAAAGAGGACTGATTATATTGATTTTCACATTTGTGTGTAATGAAGTAAAATATTAATTTAAAGTTTTAAGGTAGACTGTGATAATTTAAGCTTGAGTATTTTAATCCTACCACAAAATATGAAATAAATCATAGCTAAAATTAATGAAAGAGTTAAAGTGATGTACAGAAAAAAAAAGACAGAAACTCAATTAATGAAAAAGAAATCAGAAAAAAAGAAACCCCTAAATCAAATGGGACAAATAAAAAACACCAAAAAATGATAAGGTTTAATCTAATTAATCCAATTATTACATTAAAAGTAAATGAACTAAAACATTCAGCATTGCCAGGCACTGGCAAAGGTAGTGAATACATATGGAACTCTTTCACCATCTGCTATTTCTGTTTCTACTGAAGAGCTATTAGAAACAAAAATTCTAAAAACTGCTCATCCAATACATATATATAGGAAATACATTTAATTTATTTTGTAAAATGTTCACCGTTGTCTGTTTTACAGGCTATCGATAGTATATTACATAATTTTTCATATGCCAATATTTAGAATAATGTACAATTTCTGAAAGTTATATATATGGTTGGATATTATAACTTAGTGAAATTACTTTGTAGCTCAATTATAGCACATAAATAAACTGTAAAATACCAAATAATTGAGTTCCAAAATTTGTACTTGTCTTTTAATAGTACAAATGAGAAACATAAATCTTTCTGTGCCATATGTTTTTAATCAAATTCTGAATTTTCTACTTAAATGTAATACAATATAAATGGAGTATGTTTTGTTCACTGGAGATCAGTCTGTCAGAATGTTAAGTCTTTATGAAAAGTTCTGAATCCATAAAATGTCAGAAAAAAAACCACAAGCTAAATAGAATATATATCTTTTAAATAGACATAGATAGATCTTGCATATCTCACCAATTTAATGAAAACTTGCCTAATGAATAACTCCTTTAATTTATACACATTAGTAATTTTTCACACAAGATATAGCCATTTATATTTTCTTACAGGTATTAGCATGTGGTTTATTTGTTAACTTCTGATTGATAGTAAATAAGGAGGGCAAAAGAACATGTTAAATTATACCATGAGGATGCAATGGCAAAATCTCAAGTGTCAGAAATCATAACAGGAGAAACCAGGTTTCTCCAAAAATTAATTTTAAGGAATAAACAAAAAGATAAATCATAACTTCAATTGTTTTTAAATATTAAAATTTAAAATATTTTGTAAAATTTTAAATGTAGGAATATGGTAATTTATTCAAATAAACTACAAAGTTTAAAACAGATGGAAATTTGAACACTGTAGCCTCTACCTCCTGGTTTCAAGTGATCCTCCCATCTCAACCTCTTGAGTAGCTGGGACTACAGGCATGTGCCACCACAAATGCCTAATTTTTGTATTTTCTGCAGAGAGGAAGTTTCTCCAAGTTGCCCAGGCTGATCTCAAACTCTTGAGCTCAAGAGCTCAAGATCAAGCAACCCTCCTGCTTCAGCCTCCCAAAGTGCTGGGATTACAGGTGTGAGCCCCTGTGCCTGGCCTTATGACATTGTTTCTATTTCCATGAGTGAAGTAGGGCTATACTGCTCTTATCAGGTTTTGTCATCTAGCTTATGTTGACATTAGAAAACAAATAATTCTTATATATGTATTTTTTTAATATGTGGAAGTGGTTCTGTAAAAGTTATACTATTTCTTCTTTAACTATTTCATAGAATTTATCGGCACAAAAATCTGGACCTAGGGGTCTTATTTTTAGTAAGATGTTTAAGTTATAAAAATAATATTTTTAAATATCAATATTTTATTATTAAATACCTCATGCTGCAGTTAGCCTCTGGAAACTTTTTTTTAATATATATAATTTTTCATTTCTTTCCTGTATTACCTCTTGATTCAACCCTTGATTCAACTTTCAAACCAAAATATACCACCCAACATGTGTTATTACATATTTCAAGAGAAAGTTATGCCAAAGATATAACTTGTAATGATAGCTGTGTTTCTAAAAGAAAATACAAATAAAACTTGGAGAAAAGTTTTGTCTTGTATTAATTACAAAAGTATCACTTTTTTCTGAGAATGAAGAATTTCTAAGTTTATAGATTGCAAACGACTCTCATTTAACATTAACTCATGTGTGAGACAGAAGCATAGATACAAACAGAAGAACTCTGATTCATTTGTACATATATTTCTATATTTTACGTAATACACACACACAGACACACACACACAGGCTTTTAAAAATTATTTTAACAGAGACAGGGACTCTCTGTGTTGCCTAGGCTGGTCTTGAAGTCCTGGCCTCAAGTGATCCTCCCATCTGCCTGGGCCTCCCAAAGTGTTGGGATTACAGGCATCAGCCACTACAACCAGCTAAATTGTATTTTTAATTTTGAAATATTTTTCTCATTACCTTCTTTCACCCATGAACTAGAATATGGTTTTATTTATTTATTATTTGATGTGGAGTTTTGCTCTGTTGCCCAGGTTGGAGTGCGGTGGCACAATGTCAGCTCACTGCAACCTCTGCCTCCTGGGTTCAAAGGATTCTCCTGCATCAGCCTCCTGAGGAGCTGGGACTACAGGCATGTGTCACCATGCCTAGCTATTTTTTTCATAGTTTTAGTTGAGATGGAGTTTTACCATGTTGGTCAGGCTGGTCTCTAACTCCTGAACTCAAATGATCTGCCCTCCTCGACTTCCCAATGTGTTGGGATTACAGGTGTGAGCCACCACACCTAGCCCAGAAAATGTTTTATAAGTGTTGCAGCCAACAAAAATACATTCTATTGTTGGATATTCTGTATTTTTTTAAGTTAAATTTGCTAATCATTTTATTTGCATTTTCTACTTTTCTACAATTTTTTATTTCTGCTTTTAGTTCTGTCAAGTTTTGTTTTATATGTTTGAGAATATATTCACTGGTATACACAATTTGGAAGTATTATATCTTAAAGATAAATTATGCTTTTTTGTCATCATGATGTATCCTTATTATTTTTGGTAAAGGTATTTTATGAAAAGCCTATTGGTTTTGCCGTCCCTAAAGCAACAATAGTGTTATTTTAGTTAGTGTCTGCTTTGTCTTCTTGGATTATTCTGTAATCTTTTATTTTCAGTGTTTCTTTGCTCTTATTGCCATGAAACTTTATTTTTAGTGTTTCTTTTCAATTCGATTTAATTAATATTTTTTTAAATAACAGTCTGCCTGGTGGCTTATGCTTATAATCCTAGCACTTTGGGAGGCTGAGGCAGGAGGATCATCTAAGGCCAGGATACACAGCCTAGGCAACGGCCTAGGCAACACAGCCAGACCCTGTTACTGCAAAAACTAAAAAAAACTCTCCAGGCATGGTGGTAAAAAATGTACAGCATTCAGTCCATTTAAACCTAATGTGATTAATGATATAATTGCGTTTAAATCTACCAAGTTTTAAATTGTAATTTAAGTATTTATTTGCATTATTTGTTTCCCTTGTTTGGGATTATATTTTTCTCCAATTCTTTTCTCTCTGCTGTTAAAGAAATATATTCTTTAAATAATTGGTCTTTTCCCTAAGGATTGCAACATCTATTTTTGGCATGTCAAAATATAATATTTATGGCAACTTACCCTCTTCCCATACAATGAAGGAATCTTAAATCACTTCAATTCCATTTGCCACATTCTAAATGTATAGACTGCTGTTTGCATGTATTTTAATTTAATTTTCATTTTAAGCTCAAATGACATGATCATTGTTTTATATAATCTATGTTGGTTTTGATTCCCTTACATTTATTCTCATCATTTGTCCTAAATCCGTGATTTTTCTTTAAATATTACATAACTTCTGATTGAAGAAAACCATTTGGTATTTTCATCAATATTGTCATCTGTTGGTTGATTCTGTTTTTTTAGTTATACTTCCAAGATATTGCATTTAAAAAATTTTTGTGGATAAATAGTAAATGTATATATTTGTGGGGTACATAAACTATTTTGATATAGGCATACAATATGTAAGAATCACATCATGGTCAATGTGGTATCTATCATCTTAAGCATTTATCCTTTTTTATGCAACAAACATTCCAGTTATATTGTCATCATTTTTAGTATGTCAATACCATTTTTCAGCTCCAGGATTTCTGCTTGATTCTTTTAAATTCTTTTAATCTCTTTGTCATATTTATCTAATAGGGAGCTGAACAATTAAAACAATTGAACTTATGAAGATAGAAGAATGATGGTTACCAAAGGCTGAGAAGGATAGAGGGGTGGGAAAGTGGGGATGGTTTATGGGTATCAATTATGATTAGAATAAATAAGATCTAGTATTTGGTAGCACAACAGGATGATTACAGTCAGCAATAAATTATTGCACATTTTAAAATAACTGAAAGTATAATTTGAAAGTTTGTAAAACAAATGTTATCAAATCTTATGTACCATATCTATAAATATATACACCTACTATGTACTCTTAAAAATTAAAACTAATAAAAAAGAAATACATTTTAAAGGTTATAGCTGCCATAGATAGTAATTCTTCTGATGGATCTGGACAAAGTAAGTTAAAAACTTTGGAAAGAATTTACCAGTCTAGATGCCTTTAAGAACATTTGTGGTTCATGGGACGAGGTCAAAATATTAATGTTAATAGGAAGAAGTTTACTCAAATTCTTATGGTTTACTTGAAGGGCTTCAAGTCCTCAGTAGGGAAAGTAACTGCAGATGTGGCGGACATAGCAAGATAACTAGAAGTAAAATCTGAAGATGCAACTGATTGCTGCAATCTCATAATAAAAACGTAACCAGTGCGAAGTTTTTTTATGGAGTCGAGAATATGGTTTCTCGAGATGGAATCTATTCTTGGTAAAGTTGGTGTGAATATTGTTGAAATGACAAGGCATTCTGAAAAATATGTAAACTTAGTTGAGGAAGCTGTTACAGGGTTTGAGAAGATTGAGTCCAGTCTCGAAAGAAGTTCCAGTACGACCAGAAACAATGGCTCACATCTGTAATCGTAGAACACTGGGAGGTCAAGGCAGGAAGATTTCTTGAGGCCAGAAGATTGAGACTAGCCTGGGCAACATATGGAGACCTGGTTTCTAAAAAAAAAAAAAAAAAAAAAAAATTGTTAAATGAACCGGGCATGGTGGTACATACCTGTAGCCCCCAGCTACTCTGGAGACTGAAGCAGGAGGATCTGCATGAGCACAGGGGTTTGAGGTTATAGTGATCTATGACTGCACCACTTCACTCCAGCCTGGGAGACATAGTGATATTCCATCTGTTAAAAACAAACAAACAAACAAAACATTAGTAAGAAGTTCTACTGTGGTTAAAACGTTATCAGCCAGCATCGTATGCTACATGGAAATCTCATGTTAGGGTCAATTGATGTAGAAAACTTCCTTGTTGTCTTATTTTTTAAAATTTCCATAGCCACTGTAACCTTCAGCAATCACCACCTTGATCAATCAGCACCCATCAACATCAGGACAAGACTCTCCACCAGCAATAAATTACAACTCACTAAAGGCTCAGAGGATCATTTGCATTTTTGACAATAAGGTATTTTTAATTACAGCATGTACATTGTTTTTATGCATAATACTATTGCACACTTAATAGACTGCAGTACAGCATAAACATAATTTTTATGTGCACTGGTAAAAAAAAATCATGTAAGTTGCCTTGTTGCAATATTGACTTTATTATGGTGGTCTGGAATAAAAACTGTAGTATCTCCAAGTTATTCCTATAATCCTCAATGGGTGTCCTTGGAGGCTTATGCAGAAAGTAAGAGTTAGAGTTAGAGTAAGAATTAGACAACAAAGGATCCCCCTTGTCAGATCCTAGACTCCTTGCCCTTATAGGCACAAACATGATGTATGCCCTTAAACACCTCTACAATTCACGATTGTCTTTTGGAGAAAAGGTGCTCCCAATATAAGGGTACACATCCCTGGAAACTCATCCTCCTCAGAAGAATGGCCCAGTAGTTATTTACTTTAGTGTCAATTCTTCAATATCTTCAAGTAGACCTTAATTTATTTGATTTTTTTGTACAGATTTTCTTATCTTCAGTAAGGAAGGCCTTTATCTAGTGATAAAAATTTATATTTAATTATTAATCCAAAAAGAAATATTCAGACATAATATGTTTTACTTGTCCAATGGTGATAATATAGTATAATAAGTACAGTTACAGTCTATTTTCTCTTTAATTATTAGGCCCTTCCCTCACCAAATTTTCTGGAACTCTTCTTTGCAGGAAGGTCATATTTCAGGTGGTGCAGGAATATGGTTCAGTCTAACAAGACTTGCCTCTGATCCAGGGTTTCACATTTGAGTTTCTTGAGCCTTTACTATTTGTCAATGACAATAGACAACAATATAGTTCCTTCCATCCTACCCCCACCACCAAATATAAAGATTTTCTTCTCTTTCATTCTCACAGAGCAAGCTATTTCCTTTGATTAAGGTTACACATATAATTTTCCATTTAGTCCTGTCTTCTCTTCTAGCCTGTTACATCTTGATGCTATTACTGTAATGAAGATATTTAGTTTTTTTCATGCTTTGATATTAAGTAGTTTTTTTTACCTTCAAAGAATTATTTTTGTTGGCTCTTTTGAGGTGCAGGAATGACATTATTTGTTATAAATAGCTTTTATTTACTTTCACCTGCATTCCTTTCCTGATGAATATCCACTGCCGTGGACATTCTTTCTATTCATCTTGGGGTTTGAGTTTTAGCTCCTCCTGCTTTCACTTAATATATAGTGTGGGCAGGAACAGAAAAACAAATACTGCATATACTCATGTGTAAGTAGGATCTGAACATTGGACATAAAGAAGGGAACAGAAACCAGAATCTACCTGAGGGTGGAGGGAGTGAGGAGAGTAAGGATCAAAAAGTTACCTATTGAGTACTATGCTTATTACCTGGATGACGAAATAATCTGTCCATGAAACCCCTGTGCCATGCAATTTACTCATACAACAAACTTGCATGTGTACCCCTGAACCTAAAATAAAATTAGAAAATTTTTAAAAATAAAATGTGTGTTTGTTTCTCATAAATGCTGTGGCTATTGGAAGATTTCTTGGAAAAACTGAAGGAAACAATTTCTAGAAAACTGAAGTTTTTACATTATATACAATATATAATTTTTTAAAAATTATACAATCTTAATTAATTTTTAGGAAAAATGCAACAAGTTAACAAAACAATCAGCATATAATAAATACTTGAAACAAACTTGAATGATATATATACTGTAACATAACTGAAAAGTTGATATCTTTAATTACATACTTCACTATTTCAATTTCTTGACCTTTAAAATTTGTTATGAGATCTGACAGTTTTCAATGTCACTTCCAGTTTTAAATATTTGGAATTCTATTACTGACTTCATTAAAGTTTTGACTTGTCAAGGTTTAGTTATAGTAAGAATAATTGTTCAAGACATGTTTCCTTTAGATTGATTAATTCCATTACATAAATATTTTGTAAGGTATATGTTTATGTTAAAATGTTAAACTTCTAGTACATTTCTTTAACACCTCTTAATTTATAATAAAAATTGCTTATATTTTTCAAAAACTATAACATGTAATTGTGCCTGGATGTTTTAAACAGTTTTAATTTGAAAATGTAGTTATATTGTTTTCTTTGCTTTTCTATCTTGAAAAAGATGAAACAAAAAATTTCTCCTCACTCTGCAGAAATTTCAAATATTAAGTTTTCCCTTTTATCCAAAAAAAAGGTAGCTTTAAGGTCATCAGTGTTTCCAAACTTGGATTTAATAGGCCATAAATGTCTCTTGCCAGAAAAGAAGATATATTTTTAAAAGAGATAGGAGATGTGGTTCCTCTAGAGAAAGCAATACAACAGGAATGATTTCCCCTAGGAAAAAACGAGGTCAGAAGTTTTAGGAAAGAGTTACTGGCATCCACTCTCAAGCCAAGGAGCTGATCCTGAAGTTCGATAATACTCAGAGTCTAGAAAGAACTGAATGTGTGGACCAAGTGAACACTATAAACACATAAGAGATCCCTACTGGGATAGACACATTGACCAAACATTTCTCAGCCTTTAGAGAAAATATCTCAATGCCTTAAACCAAAAGATTATTATCATTTCCAAGTGGTCATTAGCAAAACCCATTAAATAAAATATTCACTTAATACATATTTTTCAAATAACTTAATTTTCCAAATAAATAATATATCTTTTCAGATTAAGTAAATCGTAAATGCACAAATTAAATCAGGACATCTGGAACTTTCAAGAATATTGCCTAGAGATTATATGTAATAACCATTTATTCAGCACATTATTACTTTTTCAAAGAACAATTAAGCTCATGATCTTACTTACTCTCCATAATAAAAACTGACAGTGAAGTATAATTGAAACATTCTGGCCTAAGACTCAGGAATCTCAGGACCAAATTTGGCTTCATTTCTAAAGTCACTTAACTTCTCTGTGAAAAGTCACTGAATTTCAGTATGCATTGAAAGCTGGAATGTGGTTTTATTGCTTTTGCCTGTCCAACATCCAATCCTATCTTATTTTGGTAATAAAACATTATATATATATATATATATATATATATATATATATATATATTTTTTTTTTTTTTTTTTTTTTTCTTTTCCATGACAGAGTCTTGCTTTGTCACTCAGACTGGAGTGTAGTGGCACGATCTTGGCTCACTGCAACTTCTGCCTCCTGGGTTCAAGTAATTCTCCTTCCTCAGCCTCCTGAGTAGCTGGGATTACAAATGCCGGCTACCACGCCCGGTTAATTTATTTATTTTTAGTAGAGACAGGTTTCATCGTGTTAGCCAGGCTGTTCTTGAACTCTTGACCTCATGATCCACCCACCTCGGCCTCCCAAAGTGCTGGGATTACAGGTGTGAGCCACCGTGCCCGGCCAAAACATGATTTTTATTTGGGGAAAATATGTTTAATTTATTAGGAGTTAACGTTTAGATGAAGATAAGTCCCTGTTACTGGCTTAAGAGGTGAAGCTTTAGCCTGTATAGCAGTGATTTGTTCATGAATGAACAAATAAGCCAATTATGACCAGTTACAGTCATACCTGAAACATTGTTTCAGAGCTTTAGAAAAGAGATGTTGCTTCCCCTGGAGTAACTAAGCTAGTAAAACATAATCCCGGAGAAGTCTGAAATTCCCAGTGTGGACAGCAGGTCAGCAAATAAGAGCAATGCGAAGGAAAATATAATAGATACTGGGAAAGACAATGATTTAGTATGAATTAATATTGTTTTAATGAATATAAATGTATATATTAATATAAATAAGACTTGACTCAATATGAATTTCTATATTCAGCCATGTTTGCCCAATACATTCTTTTTTTAAAGCCCATTTTAGTTCAGATTCTGTCATTTGCAAGGGGACAAGTCATGACTCATATACTATCTTCCACTATAAAATCATAGAAGTAACTAGATAATAATTTCCAAAGTTAAATCACTGTAATGCAAACCCTAAAGAGAGGCAATTAAATACAGAACTAAGCTCTCTAAGTGGAGAGATGCTTTTCCTCCAACTGCTGATGCATCAGCACTAAGAATAGTATTAAATATTCAGTACACATGTGTTAAATAAATAGATGGATTTTTATCTTAAGATGGGGAGGTCCCTTTATAATTTTTTCCTCTTATCATTATCCTAGCAGGAAAAAGATCAATATCATTTATTTACAGTTGAGTGTGATACTAAATTATGTCACATCTTTAATTGACTATCCGGCTCCCGTAAGCACTTTGGGGACATGAAAGTCTTTCTTGTCTTTATGAAATTGCAAAACACAGGCAACTCTTTACTGTTCTTACTGGTGAGGTTGACCATGAATAGAGTTGTCATAAAATAGATGAAGCATCTATTTTAACACAACTAAATCTGTACTGAACACATATTTTTTGCAAGTCTATATTATGCATGAATGATTCCATGGTTATGAAATATTTGTTGAGCATTTACTATGTGCTAAGAATTGTGCTATTACAATGTGTTATAAGAGAAACAGCAAAATGACTCTTCAATTTCCTTATTCATTAGATATGAACAATATAATATTTACCTAATATGATTTATAAGGAAAAAATATAAAAATATAATTATACATCTGAAAATACTTTGTAAACTGCAAATTAATATGCACATCTAAGTAATTCTTAGGCTAGCCCACATTAGGGCCTAAAATTGCATCATTATTCATAGACATGAGCATTTTCACTGTTTCAGGCAGGACAATTTCTGCAAAATAGGGCGTGAATGACTCCCACTGGAACACAACTCCAGAATGTATCATTCACTGGAATAAATCAAAGCTGTCGCCCTGGGCCCAATCAATAATAACAACTCATTTATCTCAATTGTGCCCTCACTTTGCTGTCACTGAGACCTCAGTCCCTGCTAAAGCTTCCTAAAGGCTGCTTTATATATACTTAGGAACACATGGCTCCTGCCCTCCTTTTCATCTCCAGATTCAGCTTTCCATAGAAATGTCCACAGCTAAGATCACTGTTTTAAAACTACAGGAAGGCATTTTAATTTACACCCTGTTCCCCATGGCTGTTACCGCCAGACACTGAAATCACCTTTCCCAATTTCTACTGCTGACACTGGTACTGTCACATCTTCTGTGGGTTTTCACTGTGTCCTCCTCTGCCAGGAACTTCTGTCTCTGATCCAATGGATATCTCAGAGATCCAATATGGTTTTGTAGAAAAAAAAAATCATTAGCTCATAAACTGTTTTATGGAGAGCAAGAAGTTTAAAGGCTTTATAAGAAAAACTGAGGATGACCAAGAAAAGTAGTTTCTTCAGTGAGTTTTAACTATTCAAATTCCTAGAAAGTGTGAGGATAATGAGAATGTGTTAATCATGGGAGAAGATGCAAGAATAGCAGGACTGCATTTGTGGTTAGCAGTTGTTTAACAATCGCATTTAGGAATATGTACAGGAAGGAACACTTGGAAACAACTTTTTGTTAGTGTCAACAGAAATTTTATACTCCTTCAGCATTTTTAGCACTCAACGTAGTAGATTCTTCATGGGCCCTTTGCTCAATGCATATGTGAAGAATGACTCCCACTTTTGCTATTAGAGTTTATCACACAGTTACTATAGTACTTCATAGTCTACCTCCCTCAACCCCTCCAGAGGAAATAGACATAAATGTATGGGCATTTCGGATAATGACTAATGTTTCTGTACATACAATATTGCACTTAGAATCATCCTTTCTGCTATGGGCTGAATTGTGTCCCCCCAAAATTCTTATGTTTATGTTCTACCCCTGGTTACCTCAGATGTGTCTGTATTTGGAGACAGGGTATTTAAAGAGATGATTAAGTTAAAATAAGGTCACTAGGGTGGGCTCTAATGCCATATGACTTGTGTCCTCATCAGAAGAGGAAATTTTGTCATAGTCTTATAAAGAAGGTAGATCCTATGAAGACACTGATCTCAGATTTCCAGCCTTCAGAATTGTGAGAAAATATATTTCTGTTGTGTTAACCAGCCAGTTTTTGGTGCTTTATCATGATGACCCTAGCAGGCTAACACACCTCTCCTCTTAAATCTAAAGTATTGTTAATAAAGTAGGCCTGATCCCGTGTCCTTCTCATTCCTTAAAATAAATTTTCCTTCAAAAGGCATATCAAGTCTTCTGATACAAAAATCCTCCTGAAATATCCAATAAGTCTGAATCCCGTGTTGGATGCAGCTTAAGTTTCAGATGAGCCACACACTCTCTATTCTCAAACCAAACAATCTTTTATAAATTTAATGAACTGTCATGCCACTATTGTTGGCCCCATCATTATAACAGATGCTCCTATTAAAAAAGTAAGTATTACTTTGCTATAAGTCAGTCTGTAATGAAGGTTCACAGGCAAAGGCAAAACTCTACTTGAAAGAGACGGTAATGAATTTGTTCAGCTGCTTCTACTTTGTAATAGCATCTTTAGGAGAACCTCTCTATTGCTCTTCTGTGTGTAAGTTTTGGTCAATACCTGAAGTAATGGTGTTGTCATTAGGCTCGCTTAAACATAAAAGCTTTGAGGTTTCAAAAAGAACATTCGTTAAAAAAGAAATTGACCACATGGCACACTTGAATGTTCCTGTACTTCTAAATGAATTTGTAAACTCATCCTTTGCCCATTGATGACACAATGGGCAACACCTAGCAGGCTTGGAGAAGAAAGTTAAATACACATAGATTGCACATAGATAAAGGGTAAATGCTCTTTTAATTGTTCAACGTGATTTAAAGTTGTTATATGTTAGAATAATTCATTTTACTCTCACTGTAAATTAACAGATAAATGATGAACACTGGAATTAAATCGAAATTAATTCACATACTGGTTCTCCTACTTAGTACTGTCAGACGCCTGCCCCTTTTTCATAAAAATATCTTAATCTGCAAGCTAGAAATAATAATGCCAATTATTCAGTAATTGTAAGGATTTTTAATGTATAGTGCTTAGAAATGTATAAACGTTCAATAAGTGTTAGTTGCTTTCAATAATGTTAGTCAGAAAAGGCAAGAATATTGCTGTTACAATAAAATTAAAACTGAATAAAAACGTCCTTATATTGCATACTTTCTTTAACAGGATGTATCAGTTTCCTAGGACCGCCATAACAAAACACCACTAACTGGGTAGATAACAACAACAGAAATTTATTTGTCACAGTTCTAGAGGCTAGAAGTCTGAAATCCAAGTGTCAGTAGGTTGGTTCCTGCTGGAGCCTCTGAGGGAGTAACTCACATGCATTCTCGCCTAGCTGCTGGTGGTTGCTGGCAATCCTTGGTGTTCCTGGACTTGTAGATACCTATAGATCACTCTGATCTCTGCCTCCTTCTTCACATGGACTTCTTCCTTGTATATCTTCCCATGACCTTCTTATAAGAGAAATATTTAATGTTCACAACACAAAACGATAAATGTTTTGAGCTGATAGATATGCTAATTACTCTGATTTGATCATTATACATTGTATACACACATCAAAATATCAGTTTATACCCATAAATATGTACAATGATTACATGTCAACCAAAAATAAAACTCTTTTCAGAAGATAAATAAATTAATAAATATAAAAATAACAGCCTGAGAATTATCCTCTGTGGCTTGATGCTCTAAGCCTTTTGTGGTGGAGGCTCCACTAGCCGCATCTTCTGTGTTATCTTTGAAGTTATTCTTCCTTCATTTCATCCCACCTTTGTCTTTTTCAGTTTGGCTGGCAGCATTTCTGCTGGTATAACATTTTTTTAAAAGCATGCCAGCCTTCTGTGTACGTGAAGGAGATCCACATCATTAGGTAGAAGAATTTTCTACAGTTTTTCGTGGATAATCCCATGTCTATTCCTGGCCTTTGCTGAGATAATTAACTGGTTTCATGAGTGTCACATCTGAGCTCTTCACCAAAAGATTGTCCCGCCATAATCTTTGACTTATATCGATAGCATGCTTTATAATACTTTGTAACATGGATCAGCTGAGAGTTTTCCAAAAAATCAAGTTCTGGTTCCTTTGTGTTGAAGAGTTGCTTCCTCATCTTTCCTCCTGCATTTGACTATAAGTAGCAAGAATAAATGAGGTCGCATCTTCCTTATTTTGCTTAGAAATCTTCTCAGCTAAATATTTAAGTTCCTTGCTTACAACTGCCAGTTTCCACCCAGCTAGAACACAATTCGGCTAAGTTTTCTGCCACCTTGTAATAAGAATCAAGAATCATTTTCCTCTAGTGTCCAATAACATGCTTCTCATTTTCTTTGAAGACCTCACTTGAAGCACTTTGAACATTTGTATTTCTACCAACATTCTGTTTATGATGCTATGTATATTCTCTAAGTTGATAGTTTTCTCTACCTTCTTTTTCATTTGCATGTGACCCTTTACCAGAATCATTTTTAACATCTGTATTTCTACCAATCTTCTCTTCAAAGCAATCTATAGTTTTTCTATCAAGTGCCTCTACCCATTATCCAGTTCTAAAGCCACTTTCACAATTTTAGGTATTTGTCACACAGCACCCCATTCCCCATTACCAAAATCTCTGTTGGATTTTTAGAGCTGCCATAAAAATGCATCACAAACTGGGTGGTTTAAAACAACAGAAATGTATTATTTCACAGTTCTGGAGGCTAGAATTCTGAACTCAAGATGTTGGTGGACTTGGGTTTCTTCTGGAGAAGGTGAAGGAAAAAACTCTCTCATGACTCTCCCCTGCTCTCTGAGGGTTGCCAGCAGTCCTTGGTGTTCCTTGACTTAGAGATACAGCACTCCTATCTCTGCCTCCATCTTCACATGTCTTTCTTCTCAATGTGTCTTTAAATTACTTGTTTTTTTTATAAGGACCTCAATCATTGAATTTTGGGGTCACCCTAATCCAGTGGCCCTCATCGTAATCAGTTATATCTTCAAAGATAATTTTTCCAAATAAGACCCCATTTTGAGGTTCTGGCTAGACATGATCTTTGGGAGAAAAACATTCAGTCTAGTAGCAGAAAGTCATGTGTTTCAAATCAGCACATGGATCCAACAGTTAATGTAGTGTCTATGATAAATGGAGAGCACTTAATAAAACATTGATTCAGACAAAATACATCAACAATAAGCAGCATTCTCCTTCTTCTACTCTCTGCATAAAAGCATTATTTTTCATATAGTATGGTTTGCTAGAAAAATTTAATTTTGCTCCAAAGTATTTTCAGGGATCCAGTCTCTGGAGAAAACTGATGTTTAAAATACAGCTACATATATGTATTAAGTAATTACAAAACAACAAAAATTAAAAGCATTTTCTTTAATGCCAAGAGTGATAAATGCAGCAAATGCTAAAAAAATAAAAATAAATTTAAAAAAATTGAAAATCAAAATTAGCTACTGGCCAAAACCATCACCCCAACCAATTCTTTATATTATGTTTCAATTGTAAAGTAACGTTTACATGATAGGAAATTGATTTCAAGTCGCTTATTGTTTGATTTTCCTAATTAATAATAATCCTCCCGGGGTACTTGCTTTAAGCCCAATATTATGCCCAGTATTATGTATACTTGACATGCAAAGGGAAGCTGACGTGCAAAGGGAAGCACATACAGTGCTGGTATGTGCTATTTCTCGTGGTGCCAGCTGCTTTGAAAAGACGCATCCAGCTGCTTGGCCGTTCCTCCAGTGAGCAGCAAGACTGAGAAGCAGGGCTCCAGTGGCACCTGGCAGCCACAGTCCCTGCAGGTGACGAAGGCAAAATGACTTTGAACAAGGACTCAGAAGAATAGTATGACTGAAGCAAGGAGTATTGTGCTGGATTACAACAGTGAAGATGAAAGTAAAACGAAGCTGAATAAGCAGGCAGGAGTAGTGGAACTGATTAAACATTTAAATGCCACCTGTTTCCTATCACTCCCATTACTAGCTATCCCTTGCTTGATGAAGGAAAATTATTCAGAACCACTTGTTTGGAACTCACTCCTAAGCATTTGGTTAGAAGCAAGAATATCCTTCAGTTTTTCTGCTGCTTCCTTTGTTTGTAGGGGTCACTTTTAATTAATTATACTAAAATCAACTAATATCTGAGGACTTGGCCCCAAGCATTAGCTCCTAGGTAATTATTTTATATATATATATATATATAAAAAATATATATATATATATAGAGAGAGAGAGAGAGAGAGAGAGAGAGTTAAAAATTGCTAAAAATTATGATTTATTCCTACTCATTCTGTGATCCTGTCTCCTGACAAAGTAGCTTGAGTTGCACAAACATTAAATACTACATTCCACCTTGGTTTTGCCAAACCTCTAGTTTTCTGCCAAGTCTTCCCTGGAATCACGGGCTTTCCAGGAGTAAGCTTGCAAAAGAATATCACATATCCTCAGAAACAGGTGTTGACTAGCTTTGCGGTGAGTCCAGCTTCTTAGCATTTTCCTGCTGGGACTTACCTTTTTTGTGTCCACAGAAGTTCCTTGCTTCCTGCATGAAAATGCTCTGCCAATGCTTCCAGCATTCATCCATCAGCCTCCATCTAGAGACCATTGCTTTCTCTGGAGCACGGATACCGCGCTCCACATACAAGGAAAGAGCCTCTCTTCTCTACAGATGTCAGTGTGCCCGTGCCCACTACCCACCACACAGAAGTGGAGAACTCTATTCTCTTTTATTTTTGTTCTGTTACTTTGTTTCTAAAGCAGTACTGCCCAATGTTCCAATGCCTTACAGAGTTTTGATTGATAAAAGCTCCCTTTGTCAATTTCATTGGGGTGAAAGGAGGGCTAATAGTTAATAAATACACATTTCTGGATAAAGAGTTCACAGGGGTTTTTACTTTGTTGATTGTATCCTTTGCTGTGCAGAATAATAGTTTAAAGAGCATAGATTGTTTGCAGCTCAATGGATAAATGCTTGAGATGATGGACACCCCATTCTTCATGATGTGCTTATTTCACATTTCATGCCTGTATCATAACATCTCATGTACCCCATAAATATATACACCTACTATGTACACACAGAAATTTTCAAAAAATTAACACAAAAACAAGAGAAAACAAAAGGGTTCTTAGTGGAAATTACTTCTTCTTAAATCACTTAGTTAATTTCAGTGGCAACAATTTTTATGCAGATCTTTCGAATGAAAACATATCAGTGTTTTCACTGAAATCATAGCATAAAAATCACATTAACAATCATCTTTATAAATTTAACATAATTTGCATATTTGTATTTATTGAGCTATGGTATTGTTTACTAGCTTCCTTTAATGTGTTTTTTATTGTATTATAATAATGAATATTTTAGATGTTTTAATTCTTTGGTATTTCCAAAAGGAGCTAAAATTAATTACCTCATACATATATATTTGTCCACTGTGGAAATAGATCTGAAAAATAAATTCCTAGAATTATTTAGTCATATCTCACATTTTAAAAATCGTAATAAACGTTGTCATATTGTGCTCCATGGAAGCTGTACCCAAATAAACCTTACAATAATAGGTTGTTTCAGCACTTCTATGTACTTTTTGTCTTTGCCAGTGTGATAGGTGAAAAATAGGATTTTCTTATTTTTTTATATGCATTTCTAGTTATATGATTTTCATTGAGCTTATTTTAAAGTTGTTTTTGTGTCATTTGATGTGAACTTTTTCATACATGTTACTTTTTCAAAGTTTTTTTTTCTCATTAATTTGTTAAGGCTTTAAGGGATTTAGAATAATAATATTTTGCCCATGATAAGTATTCAAAATACTTTTTCACACTTTATCACTCTTCTTTTGATTTTGTAGACATTTTCCACATCAAAGTTTTAAATGGTTTTGTGTGATCAACAGTCCACAATAGACTCCCAGAAAAACTTATTGATCAAGCAAAGTTGAATTTAATAAACTTACTGTATCAAGGAAAAACACAGCCTTGATAAAATCTTAGTAGTGTCTTAAAAAGAAGAAATAGTATACCAAGCATATAGGGTTAAGCTTAAATGGTTTTAGTTCTCAAGGTGGTAAACTGATTGGAATTGGAAAGTTTATGACATAATGGTGTGGAATTAGTGGACACAGCACTAAGGAAGGGTATTGAAGCGATTCTTCATGAGCAAATTGTCCTGAGAAGTGAGCTGTTCATCCAGGTGAGCAAATTGTTTGCCTAGATGAATTGATTTGCAAACATTTCCTAAAGTAAACAGAGAAGTTGTTTATTGATTTTCATTCTTAACTTCCTGTGCAAGACTTTTCTGGAGCAAAGAGTTAAATTACATTGTCAAAGGTGGTCTCAGTTCTCAATCCTAAGAATTATATGTACACATATATTTATAATTATAACCAATATAATTATATTGATGTTGGTGGTGTAAGTTCTTGTGGTTTTTAAGTATTTATATAAGTCTTCCCCATTTCAAAACTATTTTTAGAAATTTTAGAAATATTAAAAAGAAAAAAGTCTAATAATTTTATGTTTCCTCTTTTTCTTCCTCTACTTTTTCTCCTGTTTCTTCCTCTCAATTTATTTGCTTGTGTATTATTCAGGATTCTCTGGAGGGACAGACTAATAGGATATATGAATACACGAAAGGGAGTTTATTATGGAGAAATGACTCACAAGATCGCAAGGTAAAGTCCCAAGATAGGCCGTCTTCAAGTTCAGGAGCAAGGAAACCAGTGGTCCTAAAGTCCAAGTCCTAAAACTTCGAAAGCAGGGAAACCAACAGTACAGCCTTCTGTCTGCAGCCAAAGGCCCGATGACTTCTGGCAAACCACTGATGTAAGTCCAAGAGTCCAAACTGAGGAACTTGGAGTCTGACGTTCGAGGGCAGGAAACATCCAGCACAGGAGAAAGAAAGATGAAGTCCGGAAGAATCTGCAAGTCTGCTCTTCCGTCTTCTCCTGCCTGCTTTATTCCAGTGGTGTTGACAGCTGATTGATTAGATGGTGCCCAACCAGACTGAGGGTGAGTCTGCTTCTCTCAGTCCACTGACTCAAATGTTAGTCTCGGTTGGCAACAACCTTCACAGACACAGCCAGGAACAATATTTTCCATGCTTCAATCAATCAAGCTGACCCTCAATATTAGCCATCACAGCTTGAATAGGTATTGAGCATGTTATAAGAAGTGAAGTTGTAATACAAACTTGTTTTTGGGTTCCTAATGAATATCCCCAATATCATCTCTGAATTAATCTACATTTTCTTCACTCATATAAAATGACATTTTTCATGTACTAGATTACCGGGCATATTTGTATACACATCTAGACTCTTTCTGTAACATTGTTTTATGAATTAGTACATGATTATATTCATTATTAAGATTTATGATATTTCATAATATGTTTGACTATCTTCAGGCCCTTCAAGTCTACCTGATTATTCTTACTTTTCAATAATTTCCTAATTAATCTTAAACATTTATGTACATGAATTTTAGAATCAGTTTTAGCAGTACTAGTAAAAAATATCCTATTGGTAGATTGCAAGGATCACAGCTTGAACACTGATTTATTATTAATTGAGACTCTTCTTATATTAAGCTTGTCTATCCAACAATAGAGAATTTATTTCTAATGATTCAAGTTTCATTTTGGATCTTTTAGTAACATTATAAAAAACTGCTGTATTTATTGTTCAGATTATTCACAGATATGTTTTGATTTGGGGCTATTGTAAAATAAATATGTTCTTCCATCATCTGACAAGTTTTTTGTGTGTACATAATGGCTACTGATTTTGGGGTGTTGATTTTGTGCCAGCTACCTTATTGAAATATCTTATTGCTTGTGAGAGATTTTTTAGTTTTACAGGGTACAGTTTGTAAGTATTCTTCATGTCATTATAAATAATTTCAACTTTGCCACTCCTTTGAAGTTTTTATAACTCATTTCTTTCTAATGTAAACTCCATTAAGTAGTACCTTCACAAAAGTATTAAACTTAAGTGATGATAGTCAATTTATTTTGTTTTCAACTTTAATACATATTTTCTTATTTTGGCTCATAAAAGACTCATATATACTATGCACATATAACTATATTTACATGTTACACATGTATGTACATATATATTCAAAATATATACATATAAATAATTGCCTTCACCTGTATAACACAGTGAGGAACTATCTATGTATCAGCCTTATCCAGTATGGATATGTTTTTTTATAAAAAGAATTTTCAATATCAATATGTATATGACTTTTTTTATAACTATAGCAAATCATACTTATTGATTTCTTAATATTGATGTGTAAACAGACTGCAACCTACTTTTGTGCCAATCATGGAGTTTTGGCAAATCAAAGGCAGCCAATTGTTCAAATCATGCTCAAATAAAGCAAAAGCCAAGCTATAATATATAAAATATATACATATAACTAGCCTGGCTCTTTCCGTATGTCACTTCATTTTCTGTATGTCACTTTCCTTTTTCTGTCCATAACTTTTTTTGACCAGCAACTGTGGTAAAGTCTCTCTGAACCTATTCTTTTTCAGAGGCTGCCCCATTCGTGAATTGTTCTTTGATCAATCAACCTCTGATTAATTTTTCTAGCATTTTTCTTTAACAGGACAAAAAGGTGTTTTGAGAGAGAAAAAAGAGACAGAAGCACATAATGTCACTTTTAGTACAGCATATTGTTACAATTATTCCTTTATTTTTATTATTTTTATTTACTTTTCTTTTTTCTTGCCCTTACCACATGAATAAACCATTCTCTTTTATTATGAGTTATTGTTAGGATAACTTAAGTTTTGATTATATGGCTTTAGGCAGTTGGCCTTGAGATATACCTAAACTGTGACCTCCATTTTTATTTATTTTTAATAATGTGCATGTGTGTATGATTTATACCAAAATATGTGCATATATACACTCCTAAAAAGAAATACACATTGATAGAAAGGGATTATTTACTTTTACTTCTCTCAAGTGAAATCTCTTATTGTACCTAATTTGTAAAGAAAAGTTCATCACAAGTATATATATATATATATGTGTGTGTGTGTGTGTGTGTGTGTATATATATATATATATGGAAAAATATTGTGTATATAGGCTCTGGTACTATCAGTGATTCCAGGCATCCACTGGGGATTTTGGAATGTATCCCCCATGGATAAGGGCAGAATACTGTATTTATTTTTCCAACCTCTTCCTCAGTCTCTTATATCTCTGTTTTGGGCTCCTAATTTAAATGGATATATTTTCCTTGTGATTTTGTCAAAATTGTGTCTCTTTTCCATGGTAGTATTTTTCTCCGATGTCCCCTTTACTTGCCATTTGTATTTTTCCCATTATTTATCATGTAACTTTTAGGATCTTTGTAGAGATTATAAGTCAAACATTTAAAAGTATTATTTACCTGAGAATGAGAGGAGTTCTAATTTTGTCATCATCTCTTGGTAGAGATTTTCCATGTTTTAAAAGTGTGAACAGTTTACAGACAGCCAGGATATCGTCCTCATTTATAAATGAATTTCTCAAGACACAAGGTTTTAGGTTTGTGTGTATGTTGTCAAAAAATATATCAAGTCAAATTTTAAAAATGTGCAAGCTTATTGTGATTATAAAACAATGGTTTTCAAACTGGGATTTCCCAAACTAAGTGGTAAAACGCTCACCTTACAACTATGGCACAGCTTATAAAGCTTAAAAAAGAGAGTATTTTGGCTTTTTTTTAAAGATTGGCTGTTATATATGAACATTTATTTTAAGGCAAGCTGAGATGTTTAAGTTGATGGGTCTATAGCTGATCTGTTCATTTTCACTGAATCATGCTGACAAGAACATAAAGTTTATGTCTTCTTGGTTTATGAGTAGAGCTAGGGTTTCAGGAAAATCAGGATAACTTAAGCTTTGACTATATGGCTATAGGCAGTTGGCCTTGAGGTAGGTCTAAACTGTGGTCTCCATTATTTTTTACCATTAACAATGTGCATGTATATAAGATTTACACAGAAACAGAAACATGTGCACCCATACACTCCTAGAAAGAAATATAAAGTGACAGAGCTTTTACTTCTTCCAGCTGAAAGAAACAATCAGTGTCAGTGCTGTTACAGACCCGAGGCTAACCTTTATCTGGCTATAATGGCAGAATGCTTTCGGTGTATTCTGCATGTCCATGTGCTTTCTGCTGCAGCCCCATCTCCTTGCTTCTCTGTGATGCTAAAAACGGTCTAGAAAAGCTCCTACCAGCTATCCTACCATTCTGGAGATTATTCCGAAGTTACAATTTTATCCCTCGGGATGACAAACTACCTTAAAGAATTCTCCATGCCAGTGTTATTTTATGGTACAACTGTAGATTTCTCTTCTCAGCATTTTCTTGCATCATATTATTATTTTTGCTAGTCTTAGCAGGCCTCATTTGTCTGCTTTTTTAGAGCTACAGGTAGTTTCTAGTTTCACCAAAGATAGAGCTGTACTTTTCGTCTCTTAATTTTCAATTCTCTCTTTGTTTTGGAATGACTTCAGAGAGAAGAAGCAAAGACCACAGAAATGTTATCATTATGCCATTATAAACCAGAAGTCAATTCTTAAAATTTAGTTTGTTATCAATTTCTGTGTCTCCTGATACTTTGGACTTATTCATTAACCAATTGAGAGTTAATGTGGGAAAATATCTGTATAATAGTAACATTAATACGACAATCTTACAAAAACCTGTGGCATTGATATTGGGTCAATCAAACGACTTTGGAATATTTGGATTACGCTTTGATCAGGAGACTTCTGATAATCTGATTCCAGTATGATATTGATTCTGTCAAGACAAGGGTCATAGTTTCAGTTCAAGATGAGATTATTCCTCCTACTCTAATATTCCTACTGGCATGTGAAAGTGGAAATGTCAGAACAATGAAAAACATTGAGAGGTAGAATAAGGCATAGGAGGGGGAAACTAGCTAGGGTTAGAAGAAAAGTGCTTTGCAGTGGAAAGATTTCTGAAGGAGGTAATGCCTCAGCTGGATCTTGAAGGATGGGTGAAAGGATGGGCAGACATGAGCTGAAATTGAAGAAATAACAAATGAAAGGCTAGGAGAATTGAGAAAGCATTATGCATTAGTGTTCTATGGTTGCATAGCAAATGATCACAAATCTAGCAGCTTAAAAAAAAACTCCTATTATCTCATAGTTGTGCAGGTCAGAATTTGGGGTATATCTCAGCTGCACTGTCTCCTCGGTATCTCACAAAAATACAGTAAAGTATCAGCCTTGCTGGTGTTCTTATTTGGAGTTTAGGATCTGCTTCCAAAATTATTTAGATTGTTTGATTAATTCAGTGCCTTGTGGTTATAGATTGAAGTATTCTGTGGCCAAGAGGGCATCTGGTGCAGCTTGGAACATTTCAGGCTTCTTTCATTTCTGACCTTCACATACTCTTTCCAAAGGACTCACCTGATTGAGTCAGGACAACTCATATTCAAGGGAAGGAAATTATGCAGCATGTGCACAGAAAGAGGTAGGCAGCTCGTGAGCCATTTTTGACTACCTACTACATACACTGTTTTGAGAGAGACCTGAGACCTTAGGTATGACTGCAGTACAGACTGGAAACAGGTAAGCTGGATGAGCAGATAGATGCCTGATGTCTGTCATGCCATAGGGTTTGAACATTTTTTGTTGTTGTTGTTGTTGCATACAATGGGCACTATGTAAAAATTTTAAGCAAGATCTCTGCTGCTTTAACAGCAATGTGGAAGATGCACTGGTGGAATGTGAAACTGTAGAAAGAGATATTTTGATAAAGAATATCAAAGTGTTCCTAGAAAGAGCTAATAAATTAAAACTTTGATAGTAAATGAGCATAGAAAGTTTACCTTTAGATACTAAGGAGATAAATTTAAGTATTTTAATGTACTCTACATTTACCTTCATAAATTCACTATTATGTGATAAACACCATTTTAGGCATCAAGTCAGAATGAATATGAAATAGGTGATTTAAAAAAAAAAAGATAGGGAAAGAAAAAAACAGATAAATTCATGAATAAACAAGGTAATTTGAGATTTACTTCCTGCATGAAAACAACTGGATATGGTAACAAAGCAGAGAACATGCCAATTAAGTGACTTTGGTCTGAAATGAACATTAGACTCAACTTTAAATGGCTTAAGTATAACTGAGATTTATTATCACACATAAAAAGAAGACTGGAGGTAGTGTAGTGTGAATGTTACCTAATTCAACAATGTCATTTAGATTCTGGTTCTCTTTGTCTTCTCTGCCATCATTAGTATGTTGACTTCTAACCTCAGGTTTTACCCTTCCTGGAACAAGGTGGCTATAGAAGTGCCAAGCTTCACATTCTTACATAACAGCATCCAGCTGATTGTGGAATGGTTACGTCTTCTTTGACACCTCCCCGTCCTCACCTTTTAAGACAAACAACATTTCTCAGCATCTCATCAGCAATCTTTCTTTCATGTCTCATTTGCCAAATGACAACCCATGCCCGTTTTTATGCCAAATCACTCAAAGTTTATTCAAAGCATTATAATTGAGCTGGATGTGGTGGATCATACCTGTAATCCCAGAACTTGGAAGGCCGAGGTGGGCAGATGGCTTGAGTGCAGGAGTTTGACTCCAGCGTGGGCAACATAGTGAAACCCCATCTCTTAAAAAAATATATATATATCTGGTGTGGTAGTGCCCACCTGTAGCCCCAGCTCCTTGGGAGGCTGAGATGGAAGGATCACTTGAACCCAAGGAGGTCGAAGCTGCAGTGAGCTGTGATCACACCATTGCACTCCAGCCTGAGTGACAGAATGAGATCTTAATAAAAACAAACAAACAAACAAACAAAAAACTGGTTTAGAAAATTAGAAGTTTTTAAAAAATTTAAAACTTCAGATCGATATCATAATTTCTGTGTGTGGAGCTCTTCCACTGGTTGAAAACTTCAGGGTTAGACTGATGAATAATAAAGTGCATAAGATTTAGACTAATGGGGATGGAGCTCATATCCTCTGAAACATGTAGCTATGCAAAGTAGGTATACAAACTCGGAGTGTTGTTAAACATAAATAAGAGGAAAAGAGTTGTCTGTTGAAGAAAATGACATGGCAGGATAATATTTTACATAGAAAGTTAAGAACTATTATTTCTAAGGAGGTTATATATGAGCAAAAACCTAATAAGGAGAAGGCAGCCAGCCAGAACTGGGCAAGGTGGAAGGAAATTAAAGGCCTTAAGTTGAAAATGACCTTGGAATAGGAGAAGACAAAATGAAAACCAATGTTTTCATTGGTGGAGTCAGTTTCCATAGTCCTTGATGGTCCCAATATGGAGCATGGATTAAGGGCCATGACATGCTATTTTACAATATGGTGCTTCCTTGCAGTTTGATAGAATTTACCTTTCTTCTAAACGTTCACTTCTGAAGAATAAATCACGTAAAGGACTTAAGTGAGAAGAGGAGAGTCTGTTAGAAGTTTATGCAGCCATCCACATGCTTTGGAGAGAAAGAGAAGTAAATGGATTTAAAAATAAATCAATTTCAGGTTTTCCTGGTAAATTAAATGTCAGGTGAGGAAAATAAAAAAAGGGAGAGAGTATGAGGAAAATAAATAATCCCTCTCATGTTTAGGGTCCTGAAGAAGTGGGTAAACATGGATGGTCTGATTGACTAACAGCCTCACAAGTAGAAAGTTGGTGATATGGGGGGGCACCCAAGATGGCTGAATAGGAACAGCTCCAGCCTCCAGCTCCCAGCGTGAGCGACACAGAAGATGGGTGATTTCTGCATTTTCAACTGAAGTACCAGCTTCATCTCACTGGGGCATGTGGGACAGTCAATGCTGGTCCACGAGTGCAGCCCAATCAGCGAGAGCTGAAGCAGGGTGAGGCATCGCCTTACCTGGGAAGCGCAAGGGGGAAGGGAATTCCTTTTCCTAGCCAAGGGAAATCGAGACACACAACACCTGGAAAATCGAGTAACTTGCACCCTAATACTGTGCTTTACCAAGGGTCTTAGCAAACGGCACACCACGAAATTATATCCCAACCTGGCCCAGAGGGTCCCACGCCCAGGGAGCCTCCCTCATTGCTAGCACAGCAGTATGAGATCTAACTGCAAGGCAGCAGCGAGCCTGGGGGAAGGGTGCCCACCATTGCTGAGGCATAAGTAGGTAAACAAAGCTGCCCAGGAAGCTTGAATTGGGTGGAGCCCACTGCAGCTCAAGGAGGCCCGCCTGCCTCTGTAGACTCCACCTCTGGGGACAGGGCATAGTTAAACAAAAAACAGCAAAAACTTCTGCAGATGTAAAGGTCCCTGTCTGACAGCTTTGAAGAGAGCAGTGGTTCTCCCAGCATGGAGGTTGAGGTCTGAGAATGGACAGACTGCCTGCTCAAGTGGGTCCCTGTCCCCTGAGTAGCCTAACTGGGAGACATCCCCCACTAGGTGAAGACTGATACCTCACACCTCACATGGCTGGGTACACCCCTGAGATGAAGTTTCCAGAACAAGAATCAGACAACAACACTCGCTGTTCAGCAGTATTCTATCTTCTGCAGCCTCCGCTGCTGATACCCAGGCAAACAGGGTCTGGAGTGGACCTCAAGCAAACTCCAATAGACCTGTAGCTGAGGGTCCTGACTGTTAGAAGGAAAATTAATAAACAGAAAGGACACCCACACCAAAACCCCATCAGTATGTCACCATCATCAAAGACCAAAGGCTGATAAAACCACAAAGATGGGGAAAAAGCAGTGCAGAAAAGCTGGAAATTCAAAAAATCAGAGTACATCTCCCCCTCCAAAGGAACACAGTTCATCGCCAGCAATGGAACAAAGTTGGATGGAGAATATCTTTGACGAGTTGAGAGAAGAAGGCTTCTGTTGGTCAAACTTCTCAGAGCTAAAGGAGGAGCTAGGTACCCAGCACAAAGAAACGAAAAACCTTGAAAAAAGAATGGATGAATGTATAACTAGAATAATCAATGCAGAGAAGACCTGGAAAGAACTGATAGAAATGAAAACCATGACACAAGAACTACGTGACAAATGCACAAGCTTCAGTAACTGACTTGATCAACTGGAAGAAAGAGTATCAGTGATTGAAGATCAACTGAATGAAATGAAGCGAGAAGAGAAGTGTAGAGAAAAAAAGAGTAAAAAGAAATGAACAAAGCCTCCAAGAAATATGGGATTATGTGAAAAGACCAAATCTATGTCTGATTGGTGTGCCTGAAAGTGATGGGGAAAATGGAACCAAGTTGGAAAACACTCTGCAGGATATCATCCAGGAGAACTTCCACAACCTAGGAATGAAGGCCAACATTCAAATACAGGAAATACAGAGAACGCTGCAAAATACTCCTCGAGAAGAGCAACTCCAAGACACATAATTGTCAGAATCACCGAAGTGGGAATGAAGGAAAAACTGTTAAGGGCAGCCAGAGAGAAAGGTCGGGTTACCCACAAAGGGAAGCCCAACAGATTAACAGCAGATCCCTCGGCAGAAACTCTACAAGCTAGAAGAGAGTGGGGGCCAATATTCAACATTCTTAAAGAAAAGAATTTTCAACCCAGAATTTCATATGCAGCCAAACTAAGTTTCATAAGTGAAGGAGAAATAAAATCCTTTACTGACAAGCAAATGCTTAGAGATTTTTTCACCAGTAGGCCTTCCCTTCAAGAGATCCTGAAGGAAGCACTAAACATATAAAGGAACAACCAGTACCAGCCATTGCAGAAACATGCCAGAATGTAAAGTCCGTTGATGCTAGGAAGAAACTGCATCAACTAAAAAGCAAAATTACCAGCTAATATCATAATGACATGATCAAGTTCACACATAACAATATTAATCTTAAATGTTAATGAACTAAATGGTCCAATTAAAAGACACAGACTGGCAAATTGGATAAAAAGTCAAGACCCATCAGTTCGCTGTATTCAGGAGACCCATCTCACATGCAGAGACACACATGGGCTCAAAATAAAGGGATGGAGGAAGACCTAGTAAGCAAATGGAAAACAATAAACAGCAGGGGTTGCAATCCTAGTCTCTGATAAAACAGACTTTAAACCATCAAAGATCAAAAGAGACAAATAAGGCCATTACATAATGGTAAAGAGATTAATTCATCAGGAAGAGCTAACTATCTTAAATATATATGCACCCAACACAGGAGCACCCAGATTCATAAAGCAAGTCTTTAGAGACTTACAAAGAGACTTAGACTACCATACAATAATAATGGGAGACTTTAACACCCCACTGTCAACATTAGACAGATTAACGACACAGAAAGTTAAGAAAGATATCCAGGAATTGAATTCAACTCTGCACCAAGTGGACCTAATAGACATCTACAGAACTCTCCACCCCAAATCAACAGAATATACATTCTTCTCAGCACCACATCGCACTTATTCCAAAATTGACCACATAATTGGAAGTAAAGCACTCCTCAGCAAATGTACAAGAACAGAAATTATAACAAACTGTCTCTCAGACCACTGTGCAATCAAACTAGAACTCAGGACTAAGAAACTCAATCAAAACCGCTCGACTACATGGAAACTGAACAACCTCTTCCTGAATGACTACTGGGTACACAAAAAATGAAGGCAGAAATAAAGATGTTCCTTGAAATGTCTTTACTGAGAACAAAGATACAACATACCAGAATCTCTGGGACACATTTAAAGCAGTGTGTAGAGGGAAATGTATAGCACTAAATGCCCACAACAGAAAGCAGGAAAGATCTAAAATTGACACCCTAACATCACAATTAAAAGAACTAGAGAAGCAAGAGCAAACACATTCAAAAGCTAGCAGAAGGCAAGAAATAACTAAGATCAGAGCAGAACTGAAGGAGATAGAGACACAAAAAACCCTCCAAAAAATCAATGAATCCAGGAGCTGGTTTTTTGAAAAGATCAACGAAGTTGATAGACCACTAGCAAGACTAATAAAGAAGAAAAGAGAGAAGAATCAAATAGATGCAATAAAAAAGGATGAAGGGGATATCACCACTGACCACACAGAAATACAAACTACCATCAGAGAATACTATAAACACCTCTACGCAAATAAACTAGAAAACCTAGAAGAAATGGATAATTTCTTGGACACTTACACTCTCCCAAGACTAAACCAGGAAGAAATTGAATCCCTGAATAGACCAATAGTAGGCTCTGAAATTGAGGCAGTAATTAATAGCCTACCAACCAAAAAATGTCCAGGACCAGATGGATTCACAGCCAAATTCTACCAGAGGTACAAGGAGGAGCTGGTACCATTCCTTCTGAAACTATTCCAATCAATAGAAAAAGTGGGAATCCTCCCTAACTCATTTTATGAGGCCAGCATCATCCTGATACCAAAGCCTGATAGAGATACAACGAAAAAAGACAATTTTAGACCAATATGCCTGATGAACATCGATGCTAAAATCCTCAATAAAATACTGGCAAACCGAATTCAGCAGCACATCAAAAAGCTTATCCACCATGATCAAGTGGGCTTCATCCCGGGATGCAAGGCTGGTTCAACATACACAAATCAATAAATATAATCCAGCATCTAAACAGAACCAAAGACAAGAACCACATGATTATCTCAATGGATGCAGAAAAGGCCTTTGACAAAATTCAACAGCCCTTCATGCTAAAAACTCTCAATAAATTAGGTATTGATGGAACGTACCTCGAAATTATAAGAGCTATTTATGACAAACCCACAGCCAATATCATACTGAATAGGTAAAAACTGGAAGCATTCCCTTTGAAAACTGGCACAAGGGGGGCGGAGCAAGATGGCCGAATAGGAGCAGCTCCAGTCTCCAACTCCCAGCGCCAGCGACACAGAAGACCGGTGATTTCTGCATTTTCAACTGAGGTACTGGGTTCATCTCACTGGGGAGTGCCGGACGATCGGTGCTGGTCAGCTGCTGCAGCCCGACCAGCGAGAGCTGAAGCAGGGCGAGGCATTGCCTCACCTGGGAAGCGCAAGGGGGAAGGGAGTCCCTTTTCCTAGCCAGGGGAACTGAGACACACAACACCTGGAAAATCGGGTAACTCCCACCCCAATACTGCGCTTTAGGAAACAGGCACACCAGGAGATCATATCCCACACCTGGCCGGGAGGGTCCCACACCCACGGAGCCTCCCTCCTTGCTAGCGCAGCAGTCTGTGATCTACCGGCAAGGCAGCAGCGAGGCTGGGGGAGGGGCGCCCGCCATTGCTGAGGCTTAAGTAGGTAAACAAAGCTGCTGGGAAGCTCGAACTGGGTGGAGCTCACAGCAGCTCAAGGAAACCTGCCTGTCTCTGTAGACTCCACCTCTGGGGACAGGGCACAGTAAACTAAGACACACAGACACCTCTGCACAGACGCAAACGACTCTGTCTGACAGCTTTGAAGAGAGCAGTGGATCTCCCAACACGGAGGTTGAGATCTGAGAAGGGACAGACTCCCTGCTCAAGCGGGTCCCTGACCCCTGAGTAGCCTAACTGGGAGACATCCCCCACTAGGGGCAGTCTGACACCCCACACCTCACAGGGAGGAGTACACCCCTGAGAGGAAGCTTCCAAAGCAAGAATCAGACAGGTACACTCGCTGTTCAGAAATATTCTATCTTCTGCAGCCTCTGCTGCTGATACCCAGGCAAACAGGGTCTGGAGTGGACCTCAAGCAATCTCCAACAGACCTACAGCTGAGGGTCCTGACTGTTAGAAGGAAAACTATCAAACAGGAAGGACACCTACACCAAAACCCCATCAGTACATCACCATCATCAAAGACCAGAGGCAGATAAAACCACAAAGATGGGGAAAAAGCAGGGCAGAAAAGCTGGAAATTCAAAAAATAAGAGCGCATCTCCCCCGGCAAAGGAGCGCAGCTCATCGCCAGCAACGGATCAAAGCTGGACGGAGAATGACTTTGACGAGATGAGAGAAGAAGGCTTCAGTCCATCAAATTTCTCAGAGCTAAAGGAGGAGTTACGTACCCAGTGCAAAGAAACTAAAAATCTTGAAAAAAAAGTGGAAGAATTGATGGCTAGAGTAATTAATGCAGAGAAGGTCCTAAACGAAATGAAAGAGATGAAAACCATGACACGAGAAATACGTGACAAATGCACAAGCTTCAGTAACCGACTCGATCAACTGGAAGAAAGAGTATCAGCGATTGAGAATCAAATGAATGAAATGAAGCGAGAAGAGAAACCAAAAGAAAAAAGAAGAAAAAGAAACGAACAAAGCCTGCAAGAAGTATGGGATTATGTAAAAAGACCAAATCTACGTCTGATTGGGGTGCCTGAAAGTGAGGGGGAAAATGGAACCAAGTTGGAAAACACTCTTCAGGATATCATCCAGGAGAACTTCCCCAACCTAGTAGGGCAGGCCCACATTCAAATCCAGGAAATACAGAGAACGCCACAAAGATACTCCTAGAGAAGAGCAACTCCAAGACACATAATTGCCAGATTCACCAAAGTTGAAATGAAGGAAAAAATCTTAAGGGCAGCCAGAGAGAAAGGTCGGGTTACCCACAAAGGGAAGCCCATCAGACTAACAGCAGATCTCTCAGCAGAAACTCTACAAGCCAGAAGAGAGTGGGGGCCAATATTCAACATTCTTAAAGAAAAGAATTTTAAACCCAGAATTTCATATCCAGCCAAACTAAGTTTCATAAGTGAAGGAGAAATAAAATCCTTTACAGATAAGCAAATGCTTAGAGATTTTGTCACCACTAGGCCTGCCTTACAAGAGATCCTGAAGGAAGCACTAAACATGGAAAGGAACAACCGGTACCAGCCATTGCAAAAACATGCCAAAATGTAAAGACCATTGAGGCTAGGAAGAAACTGCATCAACTAATGAGCAAAATAACCAGTTAATATCATAATGGCAGGATCAAGTTCACACATAACAATATTAACCTTAAATGTAAATGGACTAAATGCTCCAATTAAAAGACACAGACTGGCAAACTGGATAAAGAGTCAAGACCCATCAGTCTGCTGTATTCAGGAGACCCATCTCACACGCAGAGACATACATAGGCTCAAAATAAAGGGATGGAGGAAGATTTACCAAGCAAATGGAGAACAAAAAAAAGCAGGGGTTGCAATACTAGTCTCTGATAAAACAGACTTTAAACCATCAAAGATCAAAAGAGACAAAGAAGGCCATTACATAATGGTAAAGGGATCAATTCAACAGGAAGAGCTAACTATCCTAAATATATATGCACCCAATACAGGAGCACCCAGATTCATAAAGCAAGTCCTTAGAGACTTACAAAGAGACTTAGACTCCCATACAATAATAATGGGAGACTTCAACACTCCACTGTCAACATTAGACAGATCAACGAGACAGAAAGTTAACAAGGATATCCAGGAATTGAACTCATCTCTGCAGCAAGAAGACCTAATAGACATCTATAGAACTCTCCACCCCAAATCAACAGAATATACATTCTTCTCAGCACCACATCATACTTACTCCAAAATTGACCACGTAATTGGAAGTAAAGCACTCCTCAGCAAATGTACAAGAACAGAAATTATAACAAACTGTCTCTCAGACCACAGTGCAATCAAACTAGAACTCAGGACTAAGAAACTCAATCAAAACCGCTCAACTACATGGAAACTGAACAACCTGCTCCTGAATGACTACTGGGTACATAACGAAATGAAGGCAGAAATAAAGATGTTCTTTGAAACCAATGAGAACAAAGATACAACATACCAGAATCTCTGGGACACATTTAAAGCAGTGTGTAGAGGGAAATTTATAGCACTAAATGCCCACAAGAGAAAGCAGGAAAGATGTAAAATTGACACTCTAACATCGCAATTAAAAGAACTAGAGAAGCAAGAGCAAACACATTCGAAAGCTAGCAGAAGGCAAGAAATAACTAAGATCAGAGCAGAACTGAAGGAGATAGAAACACAAAAAACCCTCCAAAAAATCAATGAATCCAGGAGTTGGTTTTTTGAAAAGATCAACAAAATTGACAGACCACTAGCAAGACTAATAAAGAAGAAAAGAGAGAAGAATCAAATCGACGCAATTAAAAATGATCAAGGGGATATCACCACCGACCCCACAGAAATACAAACTACCATCAGAGAATATTATAAACACCTCTACGCAAATAAACTGGAAAATCTAGAAGAAATGGATAATTTCCTGGACACTTACACTCTTCCAAGACTAAACCAGGAAGAAGTTGAATCCCTGAATAGACCAATAGCAGGCTCTGAAATTGAGGCAACAATTAATAGCCTACCAACCAAAAAAAGTCCAGGACCAGATGGATTCACAGCTGAATTCTACCAGAGGTACAAAGAGGAGTTGGTACCATTCCTTCTGAAACTATTCCAATCAATAGAAAAAGAGGGAATCCTCCCTAACTCATTTTATGAGGCCAACATCATCCTGATACCAAAGCCTGGCAGAGACACAACAAAAAAAGAGAATTTTAGACCAATATCCCTGATGAACATCGATGCAAAAATCCTCAATAAAATACTGGCAAACCGGATTCAGCAACACATCAAAAAGCTTATCCACCATGATCAAGTGGGCTTCATCCCTGGGATGCAAGGCTGGTTCAACATTCGCAAATCAATAAACATAATCCAGCATATAAACAGAACCAAAGACAAGAACCACATGATTATCTCAATTGATGCAGAAAAGGCTTTTGACAAAATTCAACAGCCCTTCATGCTAAAAACGCTCAATAAATTCGGTATTGATGGAACGTACCTCAAAATAATAAGAGCTATTTATGACAAACCCACAGCCAATATCATACTGAACGGGCAAAAACTGGAAAAATTCCCTTTGAAAACTGGCACAAGACAGGGATGCCCTCTCTCACCACTCCTATTCAACATAGTGTTGGAAGTTCTGGCTAGGGCAATCAGGCAAGAGAAAGAAATCAAGGGTATTCAGTTAGGAAAAGAAGAAGTCAAATTGTCCCTGTTTGCAGATGACATGATTGTATATTTAGAAAACCCCATTGTCTCAGCCCAAAATCTCCTTAAGCTGATAAGCAACTTCAGCAAAGTCTCAGGATACAAAATTAATGTGCAAAAATCACAAGCATTCTTATACACCAGTAACAGACAAACACAGAGCCAAATCAGGAATGAACTTCCATTCACAATTGCTTCAAAGAGAATCAAATACCTAGGAATCCAACTTACAAGGGATGTAAAGGACCTCTTCAAGGAGAACTACAAACCACTGCTCAGTGAAATCAAAGAGGACACAAACAAATGGAAGAACATACCATGCTCATGGATAGGAAGAATCAATATTGTGAAAATGGCCATACTGCCCAAGGTAATTTATAGATTCAATGCCATCCCCATCAAGCTACCAATGAGTTTCTTCACAGAATTGGAAAAAACTGCTTTAAAGTTCATATGGAACCAAAAAAGAGCCCGCATCTCCAAGACAATCCTAAGCCAAAAGAACAAAGCTGGAGGCATCACGCTACCTGACTTCAAACTATACTACAAGGCTACAGTAACCAAAACAGCATGGTACTGGTACCAAAACAGAGATATAGACCAATGGAACAGAACAGAGTCCTCAGAAATAATACCACACATCTACAGCCATTTGATCTTTGACAAACCTGAGAGAAACAAGAAATGGGGAAAGGATTCCCTATTTAATAAATGGTGCTGGGAAAATTGGCTAGCCATAAGTAGAAAGCTGAAACTGGATCCTTTCCTTACTCCTTATACGAAAATTAATTCAAGATGGATTAGAGACTTAAATGTTAGACCTAATACCATAAAAATCCTAGAGGAAAACCTAGGTAGTACCATTCAGGACATAGGCATGGGCAAAGATTTCATGTCTAAAACACCAAAAGCAACAGCAGCAAAAGCCAAAATTGACAAATGGGATCTCATTAAACTAAAGAGCTTCTGCACAGCAAAAGACACTACCATCAGAGTGAACAGGCAACCTACAGAATGGGAGAAATTTTTTGCAATCTACTCATCTGACAAAGGGCTAATATCCAGAACCTACAAAGAACTCAAACAAATTTACAAGAAAAAAACAAACAACCCCATCAAAAAGTGGGCAAAGGACATGAACAGACATTTCTCAAAAGAAGACATTCATACAGCCAACAGACACATAAAAAAATGCTCATCATCACTGGCCATCAGAGAAATGCAAATCAAAACCACCATGAGATACCATCTCACACCAGTTAGAATGGCAATCATTAAAAAGTCAGGAAACAACAGGTGCTGGAGAGGATGTGGAGAAATAGGAACACTTTTACACTGTTGGTGGGATTGTAAACTAGTTCAACCATTATGGAAAACAGTATGGCGATTCCTCAAGGATCTAGAACTAGATGTACCATATGACCCAGCCATCCCATTACTGGGTATATACCCAAAGGATTACAAATTATGCTGCTATAAAGACACATGCACACGTATGTTTATTGCAGCACTATTCACAATAGCAAAGACTTGGAATCAACCCAAATGTCCATCAGTGACAGATTGGATTAAGAAAATGTGGCACATATACACCATGGAATACTATGCAGCCATAAAAAAGGATGAGTTTGAGTCCTTTGTAGGGACTTGGATGCAGCTGGAATCCATCATTCTTAGCAAACTCTCACAAGAACAGAAAACCAAACACCGCATGTTCTCACTCATAGGTGGGAACTGAACAATGAGATCACTCGGACTCAGGAAGGGGAACATCACACACCGGGGCCTATCATGGGGAGGGGGGAGGGGGGAGGGATTGCATTGGGAGTTATACCTGATGTAAATGACGAGTTGATGGGTGCAGCACAGCAACATGGCACAAGTATACATATGTAACAAACCTGCACGTTATGCACATGTACCCTATAACTTAAAGTATAATAATAATAAATAAATTAAAAAAAAAAAAAAAAAAAGAAACATGGTACTCGCAAAATAACAAAGGGGAAGATAAAAATTACTAATATAAAAGATGATTTAGAGCCATAGCAATGAATAAGAAAATTATCAGAATTTTAAAATATTGTTACAAAAATATCAAAATACTTACTAAAACTAGAGGATAAAATATTGTTTGGAATTATACTGAGAAGAAAGTTCTATTCTCTATTCTTCAACATAACTTAACATAGAAATCTTCCATATATAATCCTCCTATTCATGAAGACAGCTGGTATAAGTTTTGTCACATCAGCAATGATTTACTGACAAATTTATCTTTCTAAGCCTACAACACAAAAGAATTATTAAACCATTTTTTATTTTTGGTCTATATCTCTGCCAAGACAATCTGCATGTAAAACCCAATGATTTTAAGGGAAATTTCCACTTGGTGAACTTTGTAGTAAATGAGACAGATAATATAACCTCAGAACACAAGGTAGAAAGTTTAACTTCATGGAATGTGAGTGGCTGCAGGAATTGAAGGACGTAGATTTGAGAAGTCAAAAATAGTCATACATTTTGCTGTCATCCTAGCTAACACTGACATTTTTCCATAGATATTCACCTTGTTCATCATATTATTATTTATATTATTAAGAATATCATAGCACTCACATAAGGATAAAATCTGAAGTGCTTCCGTAAGCACCCTCTATAGTATTTTCTATTCATGTTATAACTAATTGCATTTTGAAAGATAAATCAAATTTATTAACTGAAGTAAAAAAAAGGTCATCTTATTTCTAAATGAAATTAGATGTTATTGAGATAAAATAAAATACAACATCTCCAAGAGTGACAGATTTTTGGTGGCAGTGGAAGCAATTTTCAAGTAGTTTCTTTTTTTAATGCTGGCTTAAGAATGATTATTAATAAAGTGGATGTTTCAAAATAAAAAAAAAAAAGAAAAAAAAAAAAAAAAAAGAAAACTGGCACAAGACAGGGATGCCCTCTCTCACCACTCCTATTCAACATAGAGTTGGAATTTCTGGCTAAGGCAATCAGGCAAGAGAAGGAAATCAAGGGTATTCAGTTAGGAAAAGAAGAAGTCAAATTTTCCCTGTTTGCAGATGACATGATTGTATATTTAGAAAACCCCATCGTCTCAGCCCAAAATCTTCTTAAGCTGACAAGCAACTTCAGCAAAGTTTCAGGATACAAAATCAATGTGCAAAAATCACAAGCATTCTTATACACTAGTAACAGACAAACAGAGAGCCAAATAATGAATGAACTCCCATTCACAGTAGCTTCAAAGAGAATAAAATACCTAGGAATCCAACTTACAAGGGATGTAAAGGACCTCTTCAAGGAGAACTACAAACCACTGCTCAGTGAAATAAAGGAGGACACAAACCAAATGGAAGAACATACTATGCTCATGAATAGGAAGAATCAATATGAAAATGGCCATACTACCCAAGGTAATTTATAGATTCAATGCCATCCCCATCAAGCTACCAATGACTTTCTTCACAGAATTGGAAAAAACTGCTTTAAAGTTCATATGGAACCAAAAAAGACCCCGCATTGCCAAGACAATCCTAGTTCAAAAGATCAAAGCTGGAGGCATCACGCTACCTGACTTCAAACTGTACTACAATTCTACAGTAACCAAAACAGCATGGTACTGGTACCAAAACAGAGATATAGACCAATGGAACAGAACAGAGCCCTCAGAAATAATACCACACATCTACATCCACCTGATCTTTGACATACCTGACAAAAACAAGAAATGTCGAAAGGTTTCCCTATTTAATAAATGGTGCTGGGAAAATTGGCTAGCCATAAGTAGAAAGCTGAAGCTGGATTCTTTCCTTACTCCTTATACAAAAATTAAATCAAGACGGATAAGAGACTTAAATGTTAGACCTAAAACCATAAAAACCCTAGAAGAAAACCTAGGTAATACCATTCAGGACATAGGCATGGGCAAGGACTTCATTCTAAAACACCAAAAGCAATGGCAACAAAAGCCAAAATTGACAAATGGCATCTAATTAAACTAAAGAGCTTCTGCACAGCAAAAGAAACTATCATCAGCGTAAACAGGCAACCTACAGAATGGGAGAAAATTTTTGCAATCTACTCATCTGACAAAGGGTTAATATCCAGGACCTACCAAGAACTCAAAGAAATTTACAAGAAAAAAAAAACCAAACAACCCCATCAAAAAGTGGGCAAAAGATATGAACAGACACTTCTCAAAAGAAGACATTCATACAGCCCACTGACACATGAAAAAATGCTCAACATCACTCGCCATCAGAGACATGCAAATCAAAACCCCAACAAGACACCATCTCATACCAGTTAGAATGGCGATCATTAAAAAATCAGGAAACAACAGGTGCTGGAGAGTATGTGGAGACATAGGAACACTTTTACACTGTTGTTGGGACTGTAAACTAGTCCAACCATTGTGGAAAACAGTGTGGAGCTTCCTCAAGGATCTAGAACTAGAAATACCATTTGACCCAGCCATCCCATTACTGGGTATATACCCAAAGGATTATGAATCATGCTGCTATAAAGACACATGCACATGTATGTTTATTGCAGCACTATTCACAATAGCAAAGACTTGGAATCAACCCAAATGTCTATCAGTGACAGACTGGATTAAGAAATGTGGCACATATACACCACGGAATACTATGCAGCCATCAAAAAGGATGAGTTTGTGTCCTTTGTAGGGACATGGATGCAGCTGGAAACCATCATTCTCAGCAAACAATCGCAAAAACAGAAAACCAAACACCGCATGTTCTCACTTATAGATGGGAATTGAACAATGAGATCACCTGGACACAGGAAGGGGATCATCACACACCAGGGCCTATTGTGGGGGGTGGGGAGGGGGGAGGGATAGCATTAGGAGATACATCTAATGTGAATGACGAGTTAATGGGTGCAGCACACCAACATGGCACATATATACATATGTAACAAACCTGCATGTTGTGCACGTGTACCCTAGAACTTAAAGTATAATAATAATGAAACCAAAAAAAGAAGAAGAATGTGATATGTGCTATGTGGGAAAAAAATCTTCCCTTGTGCAAGTAAACTTGGTTGCCTAAGCATTAAAAAGAAACAACAAAAAATTGAAAGTTAAAAAATATATTTTTAGAAGCTAAAATTAATATTGGAGGAAGATCTGAAGGTACTGATTGAAAGAAATAACAAACATAACTCATGTATGTAAATCAAACTATTTGGTATGAATAAGTATCACACAGACTCTGGGCTATTTCTAATTGGAATTATAATGAAAAAAAAAATCAGTCCCAAAATTAAACCCTTATGAATGTCAAAAAGAGCAACAACAACTTGTAATGGTGGTTTCAAACCTAAAAAGTATGTGGAATTAGTTTATGGTGGACAGATATGTCCAGGAAGTTGCCAATGCCATACTCTATAAAACTGTAGGCAAGAATTTCACCAAAGTTAGCAAATAAAGAAGGCTATTAGTTTGGAAATATTTGTGATAAACAGTGCCTGGAGAGGAAATTAGAGAAGTTCCCAGTTCCCTTCAACCCATCATCTTCCTTTGACTGCACGCTATTACATATTCATGCATTATGCCTAACTGTATTAATATTATCAAGAAATCACAAATCAATTTGTAATTTGTGTTCTTGACAAGTTAACTCAATACTGCAAAATATATCAACTACTACTTTTAGGAATTTGTTGGCTAAAAGAGGAAAATTTTTCTAAAAGCCAATTTTCCTCGCAATGGCTAATGTGGACAATTTAAATGTAATCACACAGTGAAAAACATACTTTTCAGTTTCCGATACTGTGGGAATATCTGCAAGTTATTAAGATGTAGTAAAAGAATATCTATAAAATAATTTGTTGTAGGACCAATTTACCAAATAAAATTGAAAAAATAAAAATACTATAAATGTCATGTTCACAGAGGTGAACAATTGATGTTTATAAAATTGAAACAACATATATATACTAGGACCTTGTTTAAAGTTATCACAATATAATGTTTTGTTTCAAGGTGTGAAAAAGTACTTCATTTATTCATTCAGTGAATATTTATTGAATAATTACATATGCCAGACTCCATTCTAGGTAGTCAACAAACATTAACAAATTCTTATTCTCATTGAGTTTGTATTCTAGTGAGGGAGAAAAAACGACAACAAAAAATAAGAAACCCCCCAAAATAAATAAATCCCCAAGAACCAGAGAGAATATTCCTGTTCCTTGAGACAGGCAATTTTTTTTTTTCTTGGCACTTTGCTGTGCAAATAATATCTGACTTAGAGATTCATTTGAAGGTCATTTGGAGCGGATATTACACTCACTATGGAAAGGTTTACATTCCACATCTAGGTTCAAAGTTTGTGTCACAAAAGCAGAGTGAAATTAAAGCTATTCTTCAGGCCAATTACGATCATGTGCTCTAACCCTACTTCAATCAATGCTTTCTAACCATTTTCAGCCACCACACCATTGACATTCACAAAACAGTTCTGTAAGTTCTTTCAATAGAACTTAATAATTCTCACCTAGGAGGCGATATGCATCATCTCAATATGGGCAGAATAGGTCGAGGAAGGAAAGGACCTAGAATTTCCAGAGAGGTTTAGATAGAGGAAATACTTTTTCTTCATTCTTCATCTGATGTCACTTTTCACAGTTAAAAGTCAGTAATTTAAAATAACCAGCATACCTATCTATCTCATTATTTAAGAATATCTACATCAATGTCAAAGTAATAGCAGCTAATGATAGTGCTTACTATGTTTCAGGCACTGTTCTAGTAGATTTAATTCTCAAACCAACTCCTGATTAGAAAACCAAGGCATGGAGAAGTTAAGTGACTTATCTTAGGTCCCACAGCTAGTAAGTGACACAGCTGGATTCAAAATCAGGCGTAAATACCAGAAACTGTGGTACTACTTTACTAAAAGAACACACAAATACATAACCATGGTTAAAACATACCATTATTTAATTGTTCATTTATGAAAAATTTAATATACAGTTTATTTCTTTTTGGCACAATCAGAAACCTATTGTTGGATCATTCTCATTATGTCAAAAAGAGATGTAGTAAATATAAATTTAGCTAGCCCCTGAAGTTTGAAAGGCTCTAATTAATAGCAGTGAGCTAGGTCAATACTTCTGAGTTTATTGAAATCTTTCATGAAGTCTTCCATCAAACTGGGTTCTCATCCTTGAAGTGGCAACACTTGTTCAGCACAACCTTATGAGGATCAGGATCTGAAACCCTGCTAGTTCTGGAAAATACCAACCACCACAACAAAAACAATACTGGGAGTATCACTCATTTTGTCCTTTGTTTATTGACTTGCATCACTGTGCATCTGGGATACATAATGATGGAATTCATAGGTCCTGTTCTATGGTGTTGTGGAAGCTACTGGAGTTTAGTGTGGCAGTTTTTTGGTTTTTGGTTTTTGGTTTTTGGTTTTTGTTTTTTTTTTTTTTTTGGCTATAAAAGCCATGTAAGAGTAAGTGAGAAATAAATTATAAACTGTGAATGTGAAAACATTTGTCACAGTACCTGAAATATATAAATGATAAGTAAAGGGTATGTATCAGTTCTATTAATCTAAATGTTTATCAAAAATAGGTTTTTCTTGTTAAATAATTTTATTGAGTACTCTTTAGTAGAAAATGCTTATATTGAGATTAAATAATTATTCATTATTTCAGGTTTTTTTTTTTTTACTTTTTCTGTTTTATTTACAAGTGACAAAATTTTACATAACACATACCAGTTTGTGCATAGACACACATTCACACACCTGCACATGAGCATACATACACGCTTTCTCTCTCCCTCTCTCTCTCTCTCTCTCACACACACACACACACGCACATAGAATATGCAGGTAGATATGTTTTGATACAGCTTGTCTTTCCATATGTTTGATTATTATGGTGCTTTTTCCCAAGTCCGAGAAATAGATAATGGGTTTTTTCCCCTTCCTACTGAAATTTGACTGTATTTCAGCATCTTCTTTCAGAACAAAACTCTCCTCTCTGCTTTCAAAGTTGTTAGCTACCAAATCTAATGAAAATGTCCTTGTTAATGTGTGATGGCAAAGTATTTTAGCACCTATTTCTAGATGCAGATAATACATAACAGTTCCAAATAATACGTAGTATGTTCTTGGTAGCTTCCTGAAGGCCATAATTTCATATCCACTGTACTTTCGAAAAGAGCTATTTCAATAGTGGGAATTTAAAGCAAGCCAAAAAGGAAAATTATAACAAAGGAGGGTGAAAAGGATGATTTCTATAGGTTGTTAGGATTCTCCGATTTTATTCTTATTATTTCTTTCATTTTAGCAATAATCAAACTTTACATTAATTCAACAAAGGTAATTCCCTCCCTCCAGGCATTGACAATATAAAAACTATTTTGGATTTTTAAGCAGAAAATGACAGCAATATTTTTAATCACAAAAGGCAATCATGTAATTAGCATTTATGATGTAACCCATTTAAACATTCATTCTTTGAGAAAATGTCTTGTGAACACTGCAAGATATGAGACATTATAAATTACTCAAGTACAACATATGCCCCGTGGATGAGTTCACAGTCCAATTGAAAAAAATAAAGCCAAAACAATGAGAGTATTGATTTCTATAGGCAAGTATTAAATTATTAGACTCACATTACAAGGACTCTGGATAGCTATCAATAACTTAACTTTGACATTTCCAACTGAAAATGCCATTGTATGCTATATAGATCTTGTTACCCATAATCTACACTTCCGCTGTTCTCTCTGTGTTCTCTCAAGTATCTTGCCTTTTTGCCAACTATTCTTCTAACAGTAACTTGTCAACTAAAACAATGCTTAAATTCTATGTCATCTATTTGGATTTTTTTCTGATCTCTACGGTATTATCAATCAAATCTCAAAAATTCACAGGTTCTCCTTCATTACTAGGTATTTTATATATTAGTCTTGCTTCTTCAAATAGAGGAAAGCTCTTTGAAGGAAAGAATCAGGTCTCTAGTTTTCAAAATGTAATTAAGAACGTTTTAGCAAGTCTGTTCATACAAAAAAATGTTGATAAACATGTTAATTGAAGAGAAGAGATTAACAAGCAACATTTATTTCAGCATCCATCCTTTTTCTAATGACCATTAAGCTTTAATTAACTTTGAGTCAACATGCTTCAACCACCTTTTTCCCTACTAGTTGTGCCTGGTGAGAAAATAAAATATTTATCATCAAATTACCCCAAATTTACTAAAACTACTAAGACTAGATACTTTGTGTTCCTATGAATTATTCTTAAAATCATATTACATTGTTATTGCTATTTGACAAAATGATACAAAATATATATAGCTTGAAGAATATGAATATAAATAAAAGTGACTCACAACTACAAAAATAAACATTACTCACTAGATAACCAAGTGGTACCCTACTACCCACAGGTAATGCTAATGGTCACGGAGCAACATTTACATATCACGCTTCAATGGAAATGATTACAATTAGAATAACATGCCACTTAGTTGGCTCTGATCTGATGATGCCCATGACTGGCTAAATTTCCACAGATTTCAGAGTACAGCCTTGGACAAAGATTGGCACCACCCACATTTTTACATGTAGCTAGAATATGTTCATGTGGTGTAATATTTTCATTTTATGGCTTTTATCCCACAAATGATATTTTAACAGAGGATTGTTCCATTAGTAAACAGACTGGTCTTGCTGACACATCTTTCCTTTTAAAATATATTTTGGCTGAATTCTAACAAAATCATTTTGAATGCAAAAGGGATGCTTTTCAAGCCAGATGGTTTATCTAATAGGAATGTTTTCTGATTAGAGAAACAGCAGTAGACTCATGATCACAGCAGGTGCCAAACTGGTTCTGTAGTTTACATGAATTTGCAACTGAACAAGTCATGAACTAAAGGGAATCTATTTTGAAATGTGTCACAGTCTATTCTGAGAAGAAGGGGGAGTGTAAAATATGGTACCATATTAGATAGGGTTCATATGGCATTTCTTGATATGAATGTGGTCATTATTGCATTTGTGATAAAATTTATTTGTATACTAAATTCCCTGACTATGTTGTAGAGAAGATTAATAACACTTCAAAATCATAATGCTTACAGACCATTTTATGATGGTATAATAATCTAAAGTATTTTTTGGGTCAAAATAATTTGGAATCTTTTAATTGGAAAAAATGTATCATTGTTTTTCTTTCTTGTTTTCCTTATTCCTTGTACCTGTATTCTGCTTTTGTTTCAAGAAAAAATTTTTTCATGTACTGGTAATAAGGGAAGCAGAATATTATTGGTATGACAGGCCGAGCCATGTCTAAGTGTGCATAAAAGGAAACCTCCCAGGCATTGTAGAGATGGCATCCCCATGCAGGTTCCTGAGTAGTGGACTGTTGCCTTTTACTATAGTGTAACTCATTCCTGGGGCTGAGATGACTACGGGGTACAAAAGAGAGTAAGCCCATAGATTCACACTGAGACTTAGTAGCTTCCCATTCTTCATGGTCTGACAACACCACCAATCTTTGATGTACCTTAATGGCATACAAACGAAAAAGTATGTAGTCTAGGAGAAAAGATGTGTAGCCCCCTATGATAGATAACACTGACTGTCAAATTGATTAGATTGAAGGATACAAAGTATTGATCCTGGGTGTGTCTGTGAGGGTGTTGCCAAAGGAGATTATCATTTGAGTCAGGGGGCTGGGAAAGGCAGACCCACCCTTAAATCGGATGGGCACAATAAATCAGCTGCCAGCATGGCTAGAATATAAGCAGGCAGAAAAAAAAGTGGAAAGAGAGACTGGACTAGCCTCGCAGCCTACATCTTTCTCCCATGCTGGATGCTTCCTGTCCTTCCTTGAATATTAGAATCTGAATTCTTCAGTTATTGAACTTGGCCTGGATCTCCTTTCTCCTCAGCCTGCAAACAGCCTACTCTGGGACCTTGTGTGTGTATATATATATATTTATATATTTCGTTAGTTCTGTCCCTCTAGAGAACCCTGACTAATCCAGATTTTGGTACCAGAAGTGGTTCTAGAGGAACAGAATATTAAGGATAGAGTTCTTTCATTGGTTTTGGGGTTTTTGGAGTTGGCTACTTAATATGATTAAACACAAAAATACTAAGGAGTCTACATCTAATTGTATGGAGAACACTGATAGTCCTTAGCATGAATTGTTTAGAGAGTTATGCAGAAAAAAATGCATTTAACACTCCTGATTCATCGCTCACGAGAGGCAAGGAGTTTAGTGACTCTGTACATAATACGTTCAACAATAGTGGAGAACTAAGGAACATAATGAAGCTGGTAGGCTACTCCTAAGTTCAGTGGACAAAGTGATGAAAGAAAATGATGAACTCAGGGATTCCATCTTCCAGCTTCAGAAGCAGATACTGAGTCTCAGATATGCTAAAATTGCCCTGAGTGAGAGTCTTATCTCCTGTAGAGAAAGAGCTGAAATTGTGGAAAAACAGACACAGGCTCTTATCATGTGAGTGGCTAACCTGCAATGAAAGGTGCATGCACAGTAGACGTGAAGTGTCTACTGTTAAAGTGAGGGTATTGATTGGAAAAGAATGGGAGCCTGCAGCTTGGAATGCAGATGTGTGGGAGGACCCTGATGAAACTGGGGACACCGAGTTTGTAAACGCTGATTAACCATTTTTGGCTAGAGGAAGCAGCTTCCCCATCCCCAGTATTGGCAATGTCTCCTCCCTGACCCACGCTGCCATCAGCCTTTCCACCTATGTCTGAGGAGATAAACCCTGAACTGCCTGAGGCAACAGTCATGGCCTCCCCTGAGGCAGTTGCCAGGCAAGATAATGTTGATTCTCCTCAGGAGACACCTGTTTTCTTCTACACCTATAACTAGACTAAAGCCCTGGTGGGCCCCTGAAAGTGAGGTTCAGAGACCCATGAGGAGGTTCACCACCCTCAAAAAGAACTGCTTGAGTTTGCTAATTTGTGGAAACAGAAATCTGGAAAACAGGCATGGGAATGAATATTAACTCTGTGAGATAATGGTGGAAGGAACATAGAGTTGGATCAGGCTGAATTTATTGATTTTGGCCCACTAAGTAGGGGCTCCGTATTTAACTTTGCAGCTCAGGGAATTTAAAAAAGGTTCTAATAGCTTATTTGTTTGCTTAGGTAAAATATGGATTAAAAGATGGCCCACTGCAAGTGAGCTGGAAACCTCTGATCTTCCTTGGTTTAATGTAGAGGAGGGGAACCAAGGGGATAGTGGAGATTGGGATAGTGGAGTGGATTAGTCACTCAAGACTTACTCCTCCCAGCTGGGAGGGTCCAAAAAATATAACTTTGACCAATGCTTTGTGAAATAGATTTGTGAGGGTAGCACCTACATCTTTGAAGAGCCCTGTAATTGTTCTTCCCTGAACCTCAGATCTGAAAGTGGGAACCACAGTCACTCAACTACAGATTTTAAATTGGATCCCGAGGTGGCAGGGTCCATGTGGCAGTACTCAATCATCAAAGACAGGGTGGCTGTAGCTACTGTAATGGACAGCAGAGGCAAAGCAGCAATCAGAATAGTCTGACTCATGTAGAGCTCTGGCATTGACTAATCACGGTGTTCCTAGAAGTGAAATTGATAGGAAACCTACGGCATTCCTATTTAATTTATATAAGCAGGAAACTTCTAGGTTGAATAGACAAAAGACTAATTTGAATTATAAAAAGAGAGAATCATGGCCCCACTCCTAGTACAAAAATCTGTATTAGGGTTCTCTGGAGGGAACCAACTAACGGAATATATATATATATAAAATATATATATAATATATACAATTAACTCATATATATATGAGTTTATTAAGTATTCACTCACATGATCACAAAGTCCCACAATAGGCTGTCTGAGGCTGAGGAGCAAGGAGAGCCAGTCCAATTTCCAACACTGAAGACCTTGGAGTCCAATGCTCAAGGTCAGGAAGTATTCAGCATGGGAGAAAGATGTAGACTGGGAGGCTAGGTCAGTCTCTTTTTTTCACATTTTTCTGCCTGTTTATATTCTAGCCATGCTAGAGCTAATTAGATTATGCCCACCCAGATATAGGGTGGGCCTGTCTTTCCCATCCCACTGACTCAAATGTTAATCTCCTTTGGCAACACCTTCACAGAAACACCCAGGATCAATATGTTGTATCGTTCAATCCAATCAAGTCGAACTCAGTATTAACCATCACAAGTTATTTTTGTTCCTCTAGAGAACCCTGACCCATGAGGGAACCCCCACCTACTTTCTTTTCTTATTTACATCAGTCACCTACTTTCTTATTTATGTCAGCTACTCTGTTTATTTACTGCTTTGGAAGAAAACTAAAGTAAAAGTAACCTAGAATTGAGTCCAAGTCATCATTCTCACTTATTGTCACCCCAGGCAAATTTCATGATCCGTTCTAAAACAGTTGGTTAGACTGTTGGTACCTGGAACATGTTCAAGTCAGAGATTCATCACCTAGAAGAATCATAATTTAGAAATTTTTGGTAGTTCAAAATGCAAATGAAATTAGATTTTTATAGTGATATAAATGTAGTTACCTAAATCCTCTCTAAAGATGTTCAGTAAGCATCAAATATGTCTAAATGTAAGTTAAAACTTGAGGTCTCATTTTTTAAATAAATATAATGATTTTGTCCATTTTTCCATACATGGATTTGTCATTATAGGAATCAAAACTTTCTGTGGCTCGTTATTACAAGTATCTTTACTAAGTAAATTCCTGCACCTTATATCATTTCCTCTAACTAACCAAACTTCTTTAGAATTTTTAAGTATTGATTTTATTTTAACCACTTGTTTTGGTAGTTATTAATATAAATACTTAAAGCTTTATAATACCTAACCATTTGATGCAGTAAATTTTGGATATTATTTAGATTAGCTATGAGTTTTTATAGCATATTATACATTTATCTTCTATATTCTGTTTAATTCCTTTATAATTCTCATTATGCGGTATAGAACATTAATGTGCTTATTTCATTAAAATTATGAGGTTGCTTACAGGAGTGTGAAATAGGGAATCTGGATTGAACTTTCTGCTTAAGTTATAATAGTCCATAATGAAAGCTCCTCCAGCATTAAGCAATGTTATAGCATTGTTCTTCCTGCCTAAATGACCATTAATCTGCTCTTCTTTAACTTTTAAAATATTTCTATCTTTGTTCTAGGTCAGTGTTTTGTAACCAGAATAGAGGTAAGCCAATGTATACAGGTAACCTACAAGTTCTCAATGAGAACAGTTAAATTTCCTTCTCCATCTAAATTATGTTGAATATATGGACATACATGTATGTATGTACATATGTATGTAGATTTATATATGCATACATATGTACTCATGCCAAATAACCTGAGTGGTCATTATAAACAAGAACTTCCATGAGATTCCAGTGCTCACACTGCATATCAGTTTGAAATGAATTGTTTAAGAACTTCGGTTATATGATCTTTCATCATTCATGATGTGCTCCCTAAACAAACCAAATACAATTAATTCAACATTTTCTGTCCCAAGGGAGGTTTCATGGAAATTTGTATGGAGAAAAAACGGAGAGGGAACTCAGTCATCACATGGAGTGCAGTAGGAGCCATGTACCAAACTGAAAAGGCTGTAGTCATATCAGGTAGTGCCATTTTTATGCCTCAAGTACAGAGTTAGTTTGTGCAAAATAACATTACCATTAAATCCATTTAATGTTAACTTTATGTGTGCAATACTTCAAATATGTTTTGGGATAAGCTAAACCTATAAAGAGTGTATAACTAAATATGTATTTATTTGGACTTAAGAAACTATATAATAAAAGTAATTTAAGTCATTACTGGTGGTGAGAAGAATACTTTGCATCCTTCCAAGGGAATATTCACCTTTCTCAAGCATGAGAAATTCTGCTATAGTCTATGTGTACTCTCTGTGGTTTTGGGGTTTGTTACAGTGCTGGAGCAAGACACAAGAATCAATTTGTTCCAATCAGGAGTTAGCAAATATTTTTGTAAAGGGCAAAATAGTAAATATTTGGGGCGGTGCAAATCAGAGCCTCTGATGCAACTACTCACATCTAGAAAAAATGCAGCATAGACAATAAATAAATGAAAGGGCATACTTGTGTTCTAATAAGATTTTATTTACAAAAACAAGCACTTCACTAGATTGGATCTGTGAAGTAAACTTTGCTGACCCCTAAAACTAGCTGAGTGCATCAGGAGATGCACTAATCAAATATTTCAAAAGTCACCAGTTACCCCAGCTTCTACAAAGGATATCCTAGTACTATTAACACAGTATTCCAAAAGAAAACAAGCACAAAACTATCAAGTTGTTTCTTACTTTAACTTAGAAATGACTGATTATTTAAAGATGCTGAATAAAATCTACCAGAAGTAAAAGAGTTAATATTTTCAATACATATAAATGATAAGTAGCAGAGGTGATGGATATCCATACATGTATACATTCTATGAATATAACAAAATATCATATGTACTCCATAAATATCCACAAATATTAAGTATCAGTGAAAAAATTTTAAAAGATACATTTTATACACATCAAAAAATTAACAGTGACATAAATTAGTCACCTTATTAAATATTTAAAAATAAACATTCACCACTCTTAAAGTCAGCATTTCATTTTTCTCCTTTAAACATAAATTTTCAGAAACCTTTATGGTTATGATCTTTATGAATGTGGCCGTTTTTTTTGGATAAAAGCAATGTGCTAAGGTAACACATTTTAGTAATGAGAGCAAGCCACCTTTCTGATGTCAGCATCAATGTGTCTAACGCAGTCTAAGTACCCTGGTTCTGAACAATAGCTTCACATCTTTTGAACAATGATTACCTTTAGAACAATTAAATGTAACACAAATCAGGCACTTTCTCCTCTTGCCAACTCAAAGGTATTAATTGAAAAGCTATAAAGATAACCAAAGAAAGTACATATTATTTTTTTAAAAAGTTTTCATATTAAATATAATTAGTTGATACACTGTGAAAACCAGATAATTCAATTCTTTCGGCAAAACAGCAAGTCTTCTATGCAAAATACATTTACGGAATTATGAGGAAATCTTGATGGTTAAAGAACTTTAATGAGTGACATATGTTATTATTACTTAAGCAATTTTACAGCAAAGATAATTTGCTGTATCTAATGGTGTACGTGATTGTGTTTTATTTTGTTTGTAAAATAGACACAAAGTAGTGAATCCTTTATATCAATGTATAATGGTTATTACTTCCACTCAGTTAAGTTTTGAGGTTTAGCTTTCCATTTTATTTTTTAAATTCTTTATAGAGGATTGTAACTTTCTAATTTGCCATACTCATTTTTCTTCTTTATTTTCCCTACTGATATAATTCGGCTGTGTCTCCACCCAAATCTCTTCTTGAATTGTAGTTCCCTAAGTCTCCACGTGTCATGGGAGGGACCTGGTGGGAGAATTGAATCAGAGGATGGGTTCCCCCATGTTGTTCTCGTGATAGTGAGTGAGTTCTCACGAGTTTTTATGGCATTATTAGCTCTGGCATGTACCCTGCCGGCACTCATTGTCTCACCTGCCACCCTGTGAAGAGGCGCCTTCCACCATGATTGTAGGTATCCTGTGACCTCCCCAGTCATTTGGAACTGTGAGTCAATTAAACCTCTTTTCTTTGTAAATTACTCAGTCTAGGGTATTTCTTTTTTTTTTTTTTTTTGCATGAGTTATTCTTTATTTAGTTTTAAATTATCTGTTTATTGATAACAATCTCTTTTTTATAGATGACCTAGTATTTTTCAGCTTCAAAGATGTGTGTTCTGTGGTCAGTTGTCCAAGTTAATGATCCCTCAGGGTTTGCAAAAGGTAAAAATAATAGGCACTCAGTTACCTGCTCAGGATTCCAGCCTGCTCAGGATTCCCTTGTTCTTGATTTTTTTTTTAACGGTCCATATTCAAACTTTTGTTCCTTGGAGTCCAATGCATATTTTCTCCCACTTATGTTTCAGTCTGACTTCCCAATATCCTTTATTCAAGGAGCTCCTGAAATCCTGCCCTGATTAATTAGAATTGAGATTAAAATTCTCTCTGGTTCTGCCCCACTGAAACATGCCATTCCAATGACAGCTTCCTTCAACCCTTTGTCCACAGATAATATTACATGTTTAGTCACTTGCTCTATATCTATATTTCTTCACTGTTCAGTGTCCACACCCCTTATTGTTCAGTGAGATATTTCTTTGCTAGATTTTAAGTTCTAAGAGGGCAAGGACTGTGTGTTAAACAAGTTCAGTGCAGTTTAGAAGGCAAGCCCAGCAGGTAGGTGCTGAGTAATACTTTCCTGATGTTTTTTTTTTTTTTTTTTTTTTTTGGTACACACATGCTTACAAACGCTCTATCTTAATGATAGATGATACCTCTTTGCTTTTTTGTTCCAGCTATTCCTCTCCATTTCCATTCCACTTCTTTATCCCCTAGATCACCAAAAGAGGGATAAGTTCTTTAGGGTCTTACGACTCTTAGGAAACAGTTCCTTTGCCTTTTGGCATTCAGCCTCTCATTTTTCCATCAGAAGTACTCACAGTTCTCCACAGAACACGCTGTAGTTTTTCAGAACAGCCAAGTCTCATTCTAATAAAAACAACAAAAATCAGATGTCTGGTTGCAGAGAAGTACCACAGTGACCAGATTTTCTATTACTATATAGAGTATTTTTACTTCGTATAATGAAGGGTCTGTAATCGCTTTTCTGATATTGGAGTCTGCTTTTTATTTGTTTAGTTATATATCTCATTCAAGAGATTTTTCTAGAATAAAAGAGCCTGTCTTAAAAATGCATTTTTTTTTATTATACTTTAAGTTCTAGGGTACATGTGGATAACGTGCAGGTTTGTTACAAATGTATACCTGTGCCATGTTGGCGTGCTGCACCCATCAACTCGTCAGCAACCATCAACTTGTCATTTACATCAGGTATAACTCCCAATGCAATCCCTCCCCGCTTCCCCCTCCCCTTGATAGGCCCCAGTGTGTGATGTTCCCCTTCCCAAGTCCAAGTGATCTCATTGTTCGATTCCCACCTATGAGTGAGAACATGCGGTGTTTGGTTTTCTGTTCTTGCGACTGTTTGCTGAGAATGATGGTTTCCAGCTGCATCCATGTCCCTACAAAGGACACAAATTCATCTTTTTTATGGCTGCATAGTATTCCATGGTGTATATGCGCCACATTTTCTTAATCCAGTCTGTCACTGATGGACATTTGGGTTGATTCCAAGTCTTTGCTATTGTGAATAGTGCCTATTTTAAAACAGAAACCTGATATTTTCTCTGAAACATCTCAAGAGTTATTGGAAGTTCTACTGTCTTTCAAGATTTCAAAAATTCTTGGGACCACAGTAGACTTCAGTTTCAAAGTAACCAGTCACATACCTCCAGCAGTCTGTATATTCATTTCCCCAAGATTCTCCCATGCTCATGAGAGCAATTTAATATAGTAAGTGGTCAGCCATTAGAGGGAGATGGCACCTGTTTCGTCTTTATTGTTCTACAACTTACTGCGAGGCCTTGCACAATTTACTTAATTTATTTACAATTATATTTCTCTAAATACAAAATGAGAATAATACCAGGTTTGGCCTTGTGCCACTGTTGCCAGGATTAAATGAGATAAAATCTGGAATGAGATTTGCAAGAGCTTAGCACAGGGTGTGGACTCAAGTTAAGAGAGCTATTATTAGTAATGTAAGCTCAATCCTAAGATAATAAATATATACCCGGCAGATATATCTTGTTCCAGGATCATTACCTTTTTCCTGGGAAGAGATCACGATCATACCTAGAAGCAAAAGCCAAGAACCCATCGGTATCTGAGAAAGCACATGATAACAGAAGACAGGGTACAGGAAGCAGGTGCTGAGGGATCTACTTAATTCTGAAGGATGGCATGTGTCTGGCCTAGGGCTATTTTTAACAAGCTCAGCAAAACTACAGCAGATCATATTCTATAGCCTCTTAAAGGAACTGCCAGCACCTTTCAGGTTTCAGGACCAATGGGAACTCCGTGCAAAGGTATCTGTTATCATTTCTGGAGAAATATATACTTTAATTATGACTGGAATTCCTTGTCACATATTTTAATAATATCCTCACTGTCAGTCTATCCATAATAATTCAAACAGTGAAAATAGTCTCTACTACTAGATATTTGCCTTCTCTTTCACACTACTTCAATTTGTGAGAGTTAGTTGCTTCCTCACATCAGCAAGTTGAGTCAGCAGATAAGTGACCACGTGCACATTGCAAAAGTACCTCTTTCCTGTAACAAACCACAGTTACCTCTAATTAAATGTATGGTAAGCACTTCAAACTCAACTCAACATCTCCAGACATAATCTCTTGATTCCTATTATCCTCTGCCCTCAAACTTTCTTGTCTTCCATTGTTACCCATCATAGAAAATGGCATCACCATTCATCTAGTTGCTCAGGGTTAGAACCTTGCAATCACATTTCATCCATCTTTCTCTCCTACCTCATAAATAATCCCTCAGCGAATAGCAGTCAGAGTAAAGGTGACAAGAGCTACCTTAAGCATATGTTCTTATTTCACCCTTCTCTCTACCTCCACCACCATTGAAGTCACACCATCATTTCTAACCTGGACAACTTCTATAGCCTCCTAACTTGCCTCATTGCTTCCTCTATTGTATCTCTCAGTCTATTCTGAACATACCAGCAATTATAGAATTTCTGTTTCCTCAGTGACTTCTAAATGGCAAATCAGATAGTGTCACTCTTGCTTAAAATCTTTCAGTGCTTTCCTATCACACGTTGAATGAAATTCTTATTATGGCTTATAAGAATGTTTGAACACGGTCTTATCTCTAGTTTCCTCTGTGTCATCATTTCTTAAGCTATTTAGCTTAAGAAGTGCTATTTCTTAAGCACTCTCAGCACACTGTTGTCTCAGGATATTTCCACTTGCTATTCCCCTGTCCCAAAATCCTATTCCTTACATGGCAGGCTCACTTAATTCACTTCATTTAGATTTCAGTTTACATATCCTCTTATCAGAGTATCTGCTTTTCTGCTTATATAGCCATAACATTTTTTCCCTAAAACTGTGTCCGTTTCTCTTTATTCTATATTATACTATTTTATTTTCCTTCACAGCATTTATTACTTTTCAACATCTTATTTGATTTGATTTGATTTGATTATTATCTCTCCCTACCCATGCAAAAATGTAAGCTCATTGAGACTGGGGCTGGCTCTTTACTATCCACTTTGGAGTTCACAACATTTATAACACACCTTGAACTGGCCCCACTGTAGATACTCATGAAATAAATTTTCTGTTTATTACTCATTTTAGTTTTGTTTTCTCTTTGCAGTAATTAGTGTATGCTCTGCTAAGGGCCCTAATTAAAACTGTTATATGGAGCTGACACAGGGTTATTAGATATATTTTTGAAGAGTGTGTATTTCAGAATGCTAGGGACACCTCCTGTATTTGCATTATTAAGAAACTCTGCAACTGTACACATTGGCCCTGCAAGGAACAAGAAAGAAAAAGAAAGAAAGAGAGATAGAGAAAGAAATAAGAAAGAAAGAAAGAAAGAAAGAAAGAAAGAAAGAAAGAAAGAAAGAAAGAAAGAAAGAAAGAAGGAAAGAAGGAAAGAAGGAAGGAAGGAAGGAAGGAAGGAAGGAAGGAAGGAAGGAAGGAAGGAAGGAAGGAAGGAAGGAAAGAAGGAAGGAAAGAGAGGAAGAAAGAGAGGAAGAAAGAGAGAAAGAAAGAGAGAAAGAAAGAGAGAAAGAAAGAAAGAAAGAAAGAAAGAAAGAAAGAAAGAAAGAAAGAAAGAAAGAAAGAAAGAAAGAAAGAAAGAGAAAATTGAACAGGAACCCAACCTTAAGGCTGATAGAACCAGAGGAAACCGATAAATGTACAGCAAGTGGAGCCAATAGGATTCTTAAGTCTACTTTTGATGATATCATCGTGCAGATGATCATACTAGAGATCATGATGCTATTGAAAGTCATTGCCCCTTTCCCCAGCCCCTGCCTGCAAATAAGCAAGTATAATAAAAACATAACTTGGAACCAGTAAAATATGTGATTAATATGTAATAAACAGATTGTGTCAGCAGAACAATATCATGTCAGGTAGATGAGGTTAAATAATATATGGAATTGAATTTATAAAATGTATTTGAAGTCATGAAAAGAAATGGCAATAACCGACAGCAAACTACACATGTTCACAGTATTTTCTTCTCTTAGTGTCTCAGGGATTTTATGAATTGGAGAAACTTCAGGAAGAGACAAATGCTCTGTATGTTTTCTTTCTTTCGTCTCCACACAATGAGGTGACAGAGATTTCAAATTGAAATGCACTTTGAAGTCATCAGGACAGAAGAGTCATCAATTTTAAGGTCTTTAATGCCCTGGACCATTTAATTTCCTCTTTCTTAGGTCTCTATCACTCATCTCAACTTTCTCCACCTTCACTATTCTGGCATTTCACCTTTGCTTTCTTCCTATTAAACCCACTAAAAGGCCCACAAATCATAGCCTCTGGTGAGTCATTTATCTTTCATACTTCAGTTTCATTATCTATAAAATAAAAATACTAGCAATCTTTTATGTGTTTTACAAATATAGTATGGCATAAGGCAAATAATATATGTGGAGAATGATTGAAGATGCTATGAGACGATAAGAAAGTAAGGAAAGTGGAGGAAGCCCAATCACCTGAAGAGCTGTCACAAATAGAGGAAGAAGGTGAAGCAAGGGTCTAAAGAAAAAGATAAGCAGCAGATAGTGGAAATCAGGTGGTAGGGAAAGTGACTGCACCTAGTAACCTAAGGGAACAGTATAGAAATAAATGAAAAATCTTGTGAAATGTCAAGATAAATACATAATCTTTTGCTCATCAAACAGAGCTAAGCACTGTAATATGCTAAATATGTGTTATTATTTATATGCATTGGAAATTGGTTAGTAAAAGCATAAGCTGGCTTACTTACACTGAGTTAGGAATTAAAATTAAGTCATGATTGCTATGGCTGTGTTTGTGCTTAAGTGAAATTGCATTATGATTAGGTTAATAGAATAAGACGTTAAGTGCTAAATCCATTAAAGTCTTGAGCTCTCAACTTTTATCAAAGGAGTAAGGGAATGAGTTAAAAATAATAGGCAATTATAGCCTACCAACAACTACTCTTGGGAGATCTTTGTGTAAGAGCCAATAGTAGAGGTTGTTCAGAACAGGCAAATGGATGACTCAGAGTAGAAGCTGGTCTCATGGCCTGAGGCTTCCTTTTCATGTTTCTCAAGTCAGAAGTACTTTGCACACTTCTCTCAGTAAAATATATCCGAGGAAATCCCGAGGAAAATCAAAGCAGGCTGCAAATACTAGATTATGACATAAACAGATTTCTTGATTCGTTCAGAATTAGATGCTAGTGAGATTTCAGACTACTGCTCCTCTTCAGGGAGAAAATCACTAAATAAATTCCTCTCACTTACTTTGGGACTACTACTTGTTGAAAAGTGTTACTCTAATGATCTTTGTGCACTGGCTTTGTTACCTAGGCTTCAGGGTGCAAAGGAGTAAATTCCAAGAAAGTGAAATGAAACTATTTGTCTATTTTATACGTTAATTAGATGAAAAAGCTGTATCTCTATAATGCCAGGAATCCACATTCCAAACTCATAGAAATTGGAGTCTTTTATTTTATTGACTGCTACCAGTACTTTTTTTTTCATGTTTGGAATTTTTTTTTTTTTTTAAGTTTAACACTAAACTCAAAGCCTGACATAAAGAGTGAAAATTGGCCAAGCATGGTGGCTCACACCTGTAATTTCAATACTTTGGGAGGCTGAGGTGGAAGCTGAGGTGGAAGGATTAGTTGAGTCCAGGAGTTCCAGACCAGCCTGGACAATTTTTGTCTCTACAAAAATTACAAAACTTACCCAGGCATGGTGGTGCATACCTGTAATCCCAGCTACTCAGGAGGTTGAGGTGAGGGAATCTTTTGGGCCTAGGAAGTTGAGCCTGAAGTGAGCCATGATTGTGCCACTGCACTCCAGCCTGGGTGAAATAGTAGGACTCTGCCTCTAAAAAAAGATGGAAAGTTGCAGAATCATATTTTGGGTTTTTTTTTTTTTGCATAAAATAAAAGATTTATATAAATAGAACAAGATCAAATAATAAATATAAGTTTTATTTGAAAATTTTATTTTGTATGGTTTATTGACACAAACCACATACCAGAATTTGTAGAAATAATCCAAGTGGTATAGAAAACAACTATGTTTTTATAAAGTCACGAGATGGTAAAGATTTTTCTATGTCAATTTAATGGATTTAATTTTTACAAAGAAAATATTATTTTATAGTATGAACTGGATTAAATCTTGGATTTCTATTTTGCTCTGTAATGTAAAACTGAATTAATATTTATTTCCACGGGTTCATTAAGTCAGCAAATATTTGTGGAGTGCCTTCTAAATGACAGGCACTGTTCTAGGTAACGGGGTTAGGGAAGAAAACAAGATGAACAATACTTTTGTCTTAACAGAGCGTGTGTACTAGGAGTGAAAAACATTAAATTTAGATTAGATAGACAAATAGATAAAATTTAAATTAGATAGGTATAAAAGTTATGATGAAAATAAATAGGGAGATGGGCTAGAGTTTGTGGTGGGTTACTTTAGGTTGAGTGGCCAGACACTCTATTTTTGAGTCTGAATTATGAGATTTGGACAAACAATATTCTCAGCCCGGAGTGACAATGACAATGCCTGAAGATAAGAACTAGCTAGTTTTACAAAATAGGAGAAAAGTCAGTGAAACAAAGTAAGCAGAGTGAAGAATGGTATGACATGACTCTAGGGTGTTGGTAGAAACTAAACCTCACAGAGCCTAATAGGACAACATAAGAGGTTAATTTTATTCTATATTCAGTGTTTTATGAATCATATATTGCTGGGAAGCAAACCAGTCCAAAACTTAGTAGTTTAAAAAACCATATTTGGCTGAGTTCAGTGCCTCACACTTGTAATCCCAACAATTTGGGACACTGAGGCAAGAGGATCACTTGAGGCTAGCCTGGGCAATGTAGCAAGACTCCGTTTCTACAAAAAAATTAAAAAATTAGCCAGACACAGTGGTACATGCTGTGGTCTCAGCTAGTGGGGAGGCTGAGGTGGTAGGAACTCCTGTGCTTAGGAATTTGAAGCTACAGTGATCTGTGAGTGTGCCGCTGCCCTCCCACCTGGGTGACAAAGTGAGATCTTGTCTCAAACAATATTGTTTAATTAAAACAAAAAACTATATTAATTTATTTTGCTCACAAATTTGCAATTATCCATGCAACATCAGCTGAAGTGTTTCAACTGGGCCCTGAAAGATTCAAGATGGTTTACTCACAAGGCTATCAAGTTCTTATGGGTTATCAGATGACAGCTCAATCAAGCTGTAGTCCAGGCACCTACATTCTTCTTCATGTGAGCCTCCCCACAACAGGTCTCTTGGATTGTACAAGCATAGTTGCTAGGTATTAAGAGCAAGCATCCTAAATGAACAAGGAAAAAGTACAATGCTTCATGGCCTACTCTCAAAAGTCATAGAGCATTAATAATCACAACCTTGCCCATATTCAAGGGAAAGGAATACCTCTTGATGGGAACACCTTCAAAGTCATATTGTAAGAAAAAGAAAGTAGCTGGGCCTAGTGGCTCACACCTGCAATCCCAGTACTTTTAGAGGCTGAGGCATCAGGATTTCTTGAAGCCGGGAATTCAAGATCAGTCTGAGCAACAAAGTGAGACCCCGTCTCTACAAAAATAAAAATTAAAAAATCAGCCAGGAGTGGATGCATGCCTGTGGTCCAAGCTACTTGAGAGGCTGAGGTAGGAGGATTGTTTGCACTCAGAAGTTTGAGCTACAGTGAGCTATGAATGTGCCACTGCACTCCAGCCCAGGAAACAGAGTGAGACCCCATCAGAAAGAAAGACAGGAAAGAAGGAAAGAAGGAAGGAAGGAAGGAAGGAAGGAAGGAAGGAAGGAAGGAAGGAAAGAAGGAAGGAAGGAAGAAGAGGTAGAGAGGAAAGAGAGTAGAAAGAAAGAGAAAAATAAAGAATAAAAAACAAATGTGACAGGAAATCTTTGAAAACTACAATCTGCCACAGTCTATCTTCAGGCCACAGTGATTTATATACCTCTCACATGTAAAATACAGTCATTCCCCCAAGACTAAAGGTCTCACTTCATAATTACATAACCTCAAAGTTCAAAATCGTATCATATTAATCCAATTTAGGTAAAAAATAATTTCCCTTGAGTGCAATTCCTCAATTACAGCTCAATGGGCACTCTTTTTTACAACGTGATTCATGTCACACATCTCACCTAAAAAAATATTTTTTCTCGTTCTCCAAATACCCAAAATAAAGTGGTGGGACAGGCATTGGAAAACTGCTGTAGACACTCCTACACAAAAGGGTGGGGAATGGGAAGGAATACAGTAGTCACTGGTCCATATCAATCCTGAAATGCCAGGCACATGCTGCCAATTCTTTGATTAGAGTTCAGTCCTACTCCCTGGAAATTGTTCTCTATGGCTCTTTGCTGCACTGCAACATCTCCTCATTCTGCCCTGAGTCCACCTTCCATTTTCCTAGGCCTTTTTACACCTATTTCCTACTTGTAAAGGGGGCTTAGCAATATTCCATTTTGTGCTGTTTCTTTCCCTTCTTCTTATAAGTTGATACAATTATTTTAATATTTGTGGGATTTCTGTGTATTTGTGTACAATTCATTCCATCAGACAAAAGCCAAAACCACAAATCTTTTCAAGACAGGCCATTCTCTTTCTTGACCTTGCCATGAGATTGCCTTGGGACACCATCCTTTAGATCCTTATAAGCCTTATTGTATCATGGGGGGAGACACTTAAAACACATTGTTATGCTCCTTAGAGGGGTGGTTTGAAAAATTATATAAAGAATCATCTTAGATCTCTCTGAGGTCTTAAGTGTGAGTTGTACAGTATAATTGATTTTCTCCCTTAAGCTAGTCCTTCATTTGCAATCTAGAAAGAGTAAGAAAGAGAAACTGATTTATTTTCCAGCTAAGAAAGTTCTGAATATTTTATATTTAAGACTTAATTTTTAGCTCATTCCTCTCTCTCTGACATTTTATCATAGGCAGTGAAAAGAATCCAGGTGACACTTCCAATTTTCTGCTTGAAAATTTCCTTAGTTTGATCGTCATGTTCATTGCTATATTTCCCATTTTGCCAGTTACTTGAGGTAATAGTGTTGTCAAAGTTTCCATTGCTACTAAACATCTTCCAATCACATTTTCCTACTTTCCTTGAGCTGCCAGAAACAGCTTTCTCAATATTCTTTAGGCTTCTGGTAACACTTCTCCAAAGCTTTTCTGGCTTCCATCAATGGCCTATCTCAAAGCCAATGCTACATGTTTAAGAGTCTATATAGCAACACCCCACTTTCCAGTACCAAAATTTATATTAGTTATCTGTTACTGGATTAAAAAAAAATCCCAAAACCTAGTGACTTAGAAGAAAAATAAAAATTTCCTTTGCTTATAATTCTGCAACTTGACCAAGTATGGTGAGGAAAGCCCACCTTTGTTCCACCTGTCAAGATGGCTGACTTTCTTGGCTGGCAAATTAATACCGGCTATAGCCTGAAAACTTAGCTGAAACTGGAGGGGCCAGATTTCTCCATATGGGCCTCTCCATAGGTTACATGAATTTATTCAGACATGGAGACTGGGTTAGACAGTGTCCTAAGGGGATCAGGTATGACTTTAACTAATTTCATTACCTGTAGTGTCACTTCCACTGGAATCATAGGGCCATCCATATTTACAGGGAGGGGACATAGACTCCTACCTTCCAGTGGTAGGGATATCAAGTTACATTCACAGAAGTAAATGTAGGATGGGAGACTTTAAGTCTTCTTTGGAAAATAAAATTTGCTCAAATGAAAAGACATCAGATGGCTTTGAGCTAGATTAGTAATGTGATCTGATTTTTGTTGTAAAAGATTCCTCTGGTTTCTATGTGGAAGATAGATTAATGTGTATCAAGATGGAAATTGAGGATATCACTAAAGAGGCTATTGCCAAAGTTTAGGAAAGAGATAACGGCAACTTGAATGGAGAGAAGAAATAGAAACGGAGACAAGATTGGAGATAATGTTGTAGAGGTTCAATCAGTGGAAATAAATTAGATGCAGCAATTGAGAGAAAGAGAGTAATCAAAAATTACTTCTAAATTTTGCACTTGAGAAGCTGTGTGAATTGTAATTCTATTCACTGAAATGAAGAAGGCTAGGGAAGAAACAAGTTTTAAGTCTGTTTTACAAGGAGATGAGATCAAGAGCTCGGCATTGTATGTGTTAAGTTTGAATTCTTTATTTAATATTCAAGTGGAGATGTTAAGTAGGCCATTATGTTTATGTTCCTAGAATTCTAGGATTCAAGAGGAGATGTCAGGGATAGAAGTACAGGGTGGTGGAGTAGAAGGGGATAACTTTTGTTACCCATGTAAATGCCATGGGTAATGATGAAATAAAGCAATTTAGATAATTGATGTAGAACCTAATGGGTAGCCCAGGATCCTGAAACATGCTAATATTAGAAGACTGGGCACAGAAATAGGAGTCAGTGGAAAAGAACAAGAAGGGGAAACCAGTGGAAGTAGGGGCTATCCAAAATGCCTACTATTGTAGAAGCCAAGACAAGTGTTTTAACTACTATGACTCTGTAGTACAAACACTCCAAAACTTAGGTCATTTAAAAATAAATATTTTTCTGTGAATCAGCATTTGAGCCAGGCTCTTACTTTACTCTGCTCTAAGTGTAAGATGGGATAACTTGAAGGCAACAGGCTGAAATCATATAGAAACTTCTCCTCAAGTGCCTGGTGCCTGTGTTGTGAAGATTCACACTTCGAAGTTGGGCCAGCTGGAGTTTCTAAATCCTCCTCTCTGTCACTAAGTAGTATTTCCATGTAATCACTCCAGAATGGTGGCTTTAGGGTAGCTGTACTTATTACATATCTGTTTAGGCTCCCGAGTTGTATGATCCCGAGACAGAGTCAGGTGGGTACATATCAGCCTTCATTACTTAGTCTTATAGGCCCTACAACATTGAGTCCACCACATTTTATGGGATAATGCAATTTAAAAGGTCCAAAGAAGCTGAGGAAAGGAAACAAAGATCCATCAATCAATGGAGGAAACATAGATCCCCATCTCTCAATATTACTTTGTTGGAATATGTTGGTGCAGTCATCTTTGGAAAATATAATCTGCTACAACTAACAAAGTAGATCAGGTAAGGTCAACAGTATTGGATTCCATTAAGATAGCTAGTAAGGTGAGCCTATTAGAATGAGTGCTGAATTTCCCAGCTGTTAGAGATCACTTACAACCCTAGCCTGACCAATGGAAAATAATGAAAACAGCATGGGGAAGAGTAAAAAGGAAGGGCAAGAATCTGCGATTATAAGAATAATGACTATAGATGACTTTTTTTAAAATTATAATTTAAGTTCTGGGGTATATGTGCACAATGGGCAGGTTTGTTACATAAGTGCCAATATGTCACATGTATCATATTGGTTTGCTGCACCTATCAATTTGTCATTTATATTCGGTATTTCTCCTAATGCTACCCCTCCCCTAGATCTCGACCCCTGACAGGCCCCAGTGTGTGATGTTCCCCCTCTGTGTCCATGTGTTCTCATTGTTGAACTCCCACTTATGAGTGAAAACATGCAGTGTTTGGTTTTCTCTTCTTGTGTACCATTCAGCACATAGGCATGGGCAAAGCCTTCATGACAAAAACACCAAAAGCAATGGCAACAAAAGCCAAAATAGAAAAATGGGATCTAATTCAACTAAAGAGTGTCTGCACAGCAAAAGTAGATGACATTTAAGAAAGTTTTCTGTTGAAGGGAACTAAGAAATACAGCAGCAGATCAAAGATATATAAGTTAAAGGAAATTAATTTTTTAAAGAGGGAATATTTGCATGCTGATGGAAATCATTTAAGAGAGAGATAATAAATTGCAAAGAAAAAAGGGAGTATGGTGGGCACAGAGTCTCAGAGTATTGCACAGCTTAAGATATTGGACTTTAATGAGAGAGGAAATCTATTTTTTTATTTAAAAAATTATTTGTCTTTTTTTCCTCAAGTTCAGTAATTTGCCCAGAGAGTGGATTCTATTGATAGCCTCCTGAGGAAAGTAAGTTAGAGGTAAAAACAAAATTATGGTTTTGTGAATACAGTGGAAGAAAATACAGCCCAAGATATTAGCAACATTATTTTTGAGTCATGTATTTTTAAGTTTAAAATTAAGGTAACAGCCATCACAGGCAAGATCAGACAATTATTCCTTCATTTTAATCATATTTCTGGTTCTAATGATCTGAAAAAAAACTTTACTCTTCCCTAATTTAACTAATCTTTACTCTACTGTTTAGTTCTTATATTTTTTTAAAAAAAAGATAGCTGAAAGAATACTAATTGTCAGGCAAATTAGATTTATAACAACAAAAAATTTGACATTTTTAGATACATCTCTTTTTGATCTAAATTATTAGGTTCTAAGAGAATGTGTAAATTTTAGGTAATACTAAATTGATGTTTTTCAACACTTTATATTTTACTTCATATGCAATATACTTTTTACAATATTAATTTAATTAATCTTGTGGTTTATGTGTGAATGTTAAGTTTTATAAATCAACAATGTTTGCTACTTCTTTATCTTTTTCTTTTTTTCCCGTAGAATCGTGAAAGCCTGTAACAGATGCACGTGCTTAGTGATGGTACTAAAGACAATGTATCAATATACAGAGTTTTGTTTTTTATAATGATTATGTCACTTTGTTTGTTATGTTCAGACAAATTCCTTTTTTAGTTATTTGAAATCTGTTAAGTCATCTTATGCTGACAACAATATGTGATAGGTGCTATTTCTACAGTGATTTAAACTGAGATACAAAGAGCTTAACTAAGGTCAAACAGCTAATAATTTTGGATGCAAAGTCTATGCTATTAACCACTTATCTGAACTGTCTCTCTGATAATGATGAAGTTATTGATGATAATTGTTAAGAAAATGATGTTGAGAATTGTGTAGCTGAGCGTTAATTAAATAAATGAGGCTTAATTCTAAGAATAAAATACTTAAAGCAAGGTAAAAGAGAGTTATACAGAGGAAATTAGCTTGAAAAGTGAGCTAATGCCTCCAGAACACAGGGTGAGTGACAGGGGATGAGACTAAGTAACTAATTTCCTGAAATGAAGATATGAAATACAATCTCTTTCATGCTATTAATGGTGTATAGCTGATCAAAATTCAATTAAACAAGACCAAATTCTGAGTCTGAGTTCAAAGGCCAGAAAAGATTAATGTCCCAGCTAAAGCAATCAGGCAGGAGGAGTTTCCTCTCACTCAACCATTTTGTTTTATTAGGTCTTCAGTTGGTTGGATGAGGCCCACCCAAATTAGGGAAGGCAATCCACTTTACTCAGTCTACTCATTCAAATATTAATCTCATCCAGGAATACCCTTGCAGACACGTACAGAATAATGTTTGGCCAACTGAATGACCACCCCTATGGTTCAGTTAAGCTGATACACAAAATTAACCATTACAATAATATGGTGACTTTATTAAAAATTCGACAGAAAAATTTTTGCTAATTATCATGCAAATATAAGACAAATGTTTGTAAATTCACAAATTTATTTTACCTACAGTTAAATGAATAGATCCTGTGCACAATCCAATGTACATACCTGTGAAACCACTATCCCAATGAAGAAAAAGAAAATTTTTGTCATTCCAGAGGGCTAACCCTCTTCCAGTCAACCTCCACACTCCTACATAACCACTTTTCTCCCTTCTATTATTACAGATATGTTTTCCTTCTTCTTGAACTTCATGTAAAGGCACCATGCAATATGCAGTTTTTGGTTAATGGCTTCTTTCATTTAACATAAGGTTTCTGAGATTCTTGCAGGTCATACTATATATTAAATCATTCCTTTTTATTAGTGAATAGTATTCCATTGTAAAGATAGGTGACATTTAAAAAAATCTCTTTATCGGTTGACAGACTTTTAGGTTGTTGCCAGTTTGGGGCTATAATGAAGAACAGCCTCTGTGAACCTTTTGGTACTTGTCTTCTTGTACACATATGTTTACATTTATCTTGGGTACATAAATAGGACTGAAATTGCTAGGTCATAACTTACACATATGTTTAAAAGGAAATACAAAGCAGAAAAATACTTAATTCATTTAAATTTCTACCAACAATTTATGACACTTAAAGACATTCTACATACAAAATTTGATGTCAACACTTTTAATGTTAGTCATCTGACCTAGGTGAAACAGTATCTCATTATAGTTAAATAATTATATTCTCAATAATCAAAATTGATGTGGTGATGTATTTGACTGACAAAAAGAACTTACAGTACTTGCAGTACGTAGTGGGAATTTCTTGAATTACTGATATGTTTTGGCTGTGTCCCCACACAAATCTCATCTCGAATCATAGCTCCCATAATTCTCATGTGTTGCAGGAGGGACCCAGTGGGAGACAATAGAAACATGGGGGTGGTTTCCTCCATACTGTTCTCATGATAGTGAATAAGTCTCATGAGATAAGATGGTTAAAAAAGGAGAAACCCCTTTCACTTCACCCTCATTCCCTTCTTGCCTGCTGCTATGTAAGACATGTTTTTTTAATTTTCCACCATGACCATGAGGCCTCTCCAGACATGTGGAACTGAGAGTCCACTAAATTTATTTTTCTTGACTTGGCAATGCGGACTCTTTTTTGGTTCCATATGAACGTTAAAGTAGTTTTTTTCCAAGTCTGTGAAGAAAGTCATTGGTAGCTTGATGGGGATGGCATTGAATCTATAAATTACTTTGGGCAGTATGGCCATTTTCACGATTCTGCTTCTTCCTATCCATGAGCATGGAATGTTCTTCCATTTGTTTCTGTCTTCTTTTATTTCATTGAGCAGTGGTTTGTAGTTCTCCTTGAAGAGGTCCTTCACATCCCTTGTAAGTTGGATTCTTAGGTATTTTATTCTCTTTGAAGCAATTGTGAATATGAGTTCACTCATGATTTCGTTCTCTGTCTGTTACTGGTGTATAAGAATGCTTGTGATTTTTGCACATTGATTTTGTATCCCAAGACTTTGCTGAAGTTGCTTATCAGCTTAAGGAGATTTTGGGCTGAGACGATGAGGTTTTCTAAATATACAATCATGTCAATCCTCAGTCAAAAGAACAAAGCTTGAGGCATCATGCTACTTGGCTTCAAACTATACTACAAAGCTACAGCAACCAAAACAGCATGGTACTGGTACCAAAACAGAGATATAGACCAATGGAACAGAACAGAGACCTCAGAAATAATACCACACATCTACAACCATCTGATCTTTGACAAACCTGACAAAAACAAGAAATGGGGAAGGGAATCCCTATTTAATAAATGGTGCTCGGAAAACTGTTTAGCCATACGTAGAAAGCTGAAACTGGATCCCTTCCTGACATCTTATACAAAAATTAATTCAAGATGGATTAAAGACTTAAATATTAGACCTAAAACCATAAATACCCTATAAGAAAACCTAGGCAATACCATTCAGGACATAGGTATGGGTAAGGACTTCATGTCTAAATTACCAAAAGCAATGGCAACAAAAGCCAAAATTGACAAGTGGGATCTAATTAAACTAAAGAGCTTCTGCACAGCAAAAGAAACTACCATCAGAGTGAAAAGGCAACCTACAGAATGAGAGAAATTTTTTCATCTGACAAAGAGCTAATATCCCGAATCTACAAAGAACTCAAACAAATTTACAAGAAAAAAACAACCACATCAAAAAGTGGGCAAAGGATATGAACAGACACTTCTCAAAAGAAGACATTTATGCAGCCAACAGACACATGAAAAAATGCTCATCATCACTGGCCATCAGAGAAATGCAAATCAAAACCCCAACAAGACACCTTCTCACACCAGTTAGAATGGCGATCATTAAAAAGTCAGGAAACAACAGGTGCTGGAGAGGATGTGGAGAAATAGGAATGCTTTTATACTGTTGGTGGAACTGTAAACTAGTTCAACCATTGTGGAAGACACTGTGGTGATTCCTCAAGGATCTAGAACTAGAAATACCATTTGACCCAGCCATCCCATTACTGGGTATATACCCAAAGGATTATAAATCATGCTGCTATAAAGATACATGCACACGTGTGTTTATTGCAGCACTTTTTACAATAGCAAAGACTTGGAACCAACCCAAATGTCCATCAATGATAGACTGGATTAAGAAAATGTGGCACATATAAACCATGGAATACGATGCAGCTATCAAAAAGTATGAGTTCATGACCCTTGTAGGGACATGGATGCAGCTGGAAACCATCATTTTCAAAAAACTATTGCAAGGACAAAAAACCAAACACCGCATGTTCTCACTCATAGGTGGGAATTGAAAAATGAGAACACTTGGACACACGAAGGGGAACATCACATCCTGTTGCCTGTCATGATGTGGGGGGAGGGGGAAGGAATAGCATTAGGAGATATACCTAATGTAAATGACGAGTTAATGGGTGCAGCACACCAACATGGCACATGAACCTGCACGTTGTGCACATGTACCCTAGAACTTAAAGTATAATTAAAAAGATATATTTTTCTTTATAAATTACCCAGTCTTAGGTATATATTTATCAGCAGCATGAGAGCAAACTAATACAATTATAAATGTAGGCCTCTTGAGTGAAGAATAGAGATCATGAAAATTTATACCATAAATATGAAATTAAGTGGATGAATTCATTGATAAATCAACATATTTGAGGTCTTCAAAATAAGCAATAATTTATTTTTATCTACCTTCCCGCCTTCCTCCTTAGATTTTTTTCATCTTACTTTATTTGTAGAATTTGCCAGGATTTTTATGTTTGTCTCACCTCTGTGATTAGAAAAATTAAGTTTTTGAATTCCATTGTCCTTACTAATTGAAAGAAACTACTTTTGCAAGATTTTTCTTAGAGTTTAATCGGTACATCTTTCATGACTCAAAATAACCTTCTGATGACTTCTGATTAAAGGTGTCTTCAAAAAAAATTTTAAAAAGCAGAACAAAACAAAACTAGAAAAACACGAAAAAAATGTGAAAGTGCGTCAACTTTTAAACAGGGATGGCACAATAGGGTCAGGATTCTGTCAGATAAGAGTAGGAAAAATCTGTATAAGCTTTAGATGATCTTTAGATTGATTTTCAGCTTTTCAAATGCTAGGCAAGTGTTTACACAAAAATTGTTCACTGGTCAGAATGAAACAATTCAGTGGAAAACAAATCAAAAAGATGACAAGATTCTTACCTGTGGTTATGTAAAATTAGGAAGGATTTTGCTATTGATTTACTCTAACATGCAATGTTTGACCTGTAGAGTGATGGGTGTTTTTGTTTTTTGTCTTGCTTTTTAGATGGGATTTTGCTCTTGTTATCAAGGCTGGAGTGCAATGGTCTGATCTTGGCTCACTGCAAACTCTGCCTCCTGGGTTCAAGCGATTCTCCTGCCCTAGCCTCCCGAGTAGCTGGGATTACAAGGGCTGCCACCATGCTTGGTTAATTTTGTATTTTTAACAGACATAAGGTTTCACCGTATTCGTCAGGCTGGTCTCCTGACGTCAGGTGATCCACCCGCCTCGGCATCCCAAAGTGCTGGGATTACAGATGTGAACCACCATGCCCAGCTGATCTGCACAGTGTTTAATGTTAAAAATAATTCAAAATTTGAAATTGGAACATTTAACATAAAAATTCTGACCTGTTTTTCTCAAAAAAATCAGAAAGATTTGATAAGAATGCACTACATTCACACCAAGAGTCAACTGGTGAGACTGAGTAGCCACTTCTACCTGCAGATGAGCCACAGGCCCTTATTTGTACTTACCTTAAGCATGCCCTTTCCTCAGATTCTGTTCCATAAATTATTTATATATCTAGGAGACATGGTAGGAGGTAAGTGGATCATAAGGATGGTTTCCCCCAAGCTGTTCTCATGGTAGTGAGTGAGTTCTCATGGGATCTGACGGTTTTATAAATGTTTGACAGTTCCTCTTTCACACACTCTCTCTCACCTGTCACTATGTAAAATGTGCCTGCTTCCCCTTCTGCTATGATTATAAGTTTCCTGAGGCTTCCCCAGCCATGTGGAACTGTGAGTCAATTGAATCTACTTTTTAAATAAATTACCCAGTCTCAGGGAAGTTCTTTACAACAGTGTGGAAAAAGATTAACACAGGAAATTGTTACCAGGAGTGGGGCATTGCTGTAAAGGTAACCTGCAAATGTGGAAGTTACTTTGGAACTGGGTAACAGTCAGAGAGAGGTTGGAACAGTTTGAAAGGCACAGAAGAAGACAGATGTGGGAAAGTTTGAAAATTCCTAGAGACTTGTTGAATAGTTTTCACCAAAATGCTGTTAATGATGTGGACAATGAAGTCCAGGCTGAGGTGGTTTCAGATGGCGATAAGGAACTTCTTGGGAACTGTAGTAAATGTCATTCTTGGTATTCTTTAGCAAAGAGACAGACCCTTCCCTAGAGATCTATGAAATTTTAACTTGAAAGAGATGCTCAGAAATTGGAACTTATGTTTGAAAGGGAAGCAGAGGGTAAAAGTTTAGAAAATTTTCAGAGTGATGATGTGATAGAAAAGAAAAACCCATTTTCAGAAAATAAATTGAAGCCAGCTTCTGAAATGTACATAAGTAATGAGGAACCACATGTTAATCACCAGGAAAATAGGGAAAATGTCTCTAGGGCATGTCAGAGATCTTGATGGCAGCCCCTCCCATCACAGGCCCAGAGGCCTAGGGGTTAAAAATGGTTTCATGGGTTGGGCCCAGGGCCCTGCTGCTGTGTGCAGCCTCAGGACTTGGTACCCTGCATCCCAGCCACTCCACCTCCAGCCATGGCTAAAATGGTCCAAGGTACAGCTTGGGCCATTGTTTCAGAAGGTTCAAGCCCCAAGCCTTGGAGGCTTCCATGTGGTATTGAGCCTAGAGGTGCACAGAAATCAAGAATCATGCTTTGGAAACCTCTGCCTAGATTTCAGAGAATTTATGGCAATGTCTGGATATCCAGGTAGAAATCTACAGAAATGGGAGAGCCCTCATGGAGAGCCTCTGCTATGGCAGTGTGGAAGAGAAATGTGGGGTTTGAGCCCCCACGCAGAGTCCCCACTGGGGCACTGCCTAGTGGAGCTGTGAAAAGAGGGCTACCACCCACCAGACCCCAGAATGGTAGATCCACCAACAGCTTGGATTGTGCACCTGGAAAAGCCACGGACACTAAACACTGAACATGAAAGCAGCCAGTGGGGAAAGGGGTGTGTGGCCTGCAAAGTCACAAGGATGGAGCTGCCCATGCCGTGGAAGCCCACCTCTTGTATCAGTGTGCCCTGAATGTGAGATATAGAGTCAAAGGAGATTATTTCAGAGCTTTCAAATTTAATGACTATTCTGCTAGATTTTAGACCTCCTGGGACCTGTAGTCCCTTTGTTTTGGCCAGTTCAGTTTCTCCCATTTGGAATGGGAGCATTTTCCCAATGCCTGTATTCCCATTGTATCTAAGAAGTAATTTTCTTGCTTTCGATTTTATGGGCTCCTAGGTGGAATGGACCTGCCTTATATCAGATGAAACTTTGGACTTGGACTTTTGGGTTAGTGCTAGAATGAGTTATGACTTTGAGGGACTGTTGGGAAAGCATGATTGGTTTTGAAATGTAAAAAGAATGTGAGATTGGGAAGGGGCCTGGTGGAATGATATGGTTTGGCTGTATGTCCTCACCAAAATCTCATCTTGAATTGTAATCTCCATAATCCCCATATGTTAAGGAAAGGCCCTGGTGGGAAATTTTTGGATCATGGGGGCAGTTCCCACATACTGTTTTCATGATAGTGAGTGAGTTCTCATGAGATCTGATGGTTTTATAAGTGTTTGACAGTTCCTCCTCTACACACTCTCTCACCTGCTACCATGTAAGACATGCCTTCTTCCCCTTCCGCCATAATTGTAACTTTCCTGAGGCATCCCCAGCCATGCATAACTGTGAGTCAATTAAACCTCTTCTCTTTATAAGTTACCCAGTCTCAGGGAAGATCTTTATAGCCATGTGAAAACTAATGGAGTCATATAGGCTTTTGTAAGACTCTCATCTAAAGTATATCCCTAATTTTACAGATATGAAAACATAGTCCTGTAGATATTAATCATTACAATATTATTATTATAACTAATACTTACATAATTATACTATATGTCAATAACTATTCTAAAGGATTAATATGTATTATCTAAGTTAGCCCTCAAATTGACCCTAAGGATAGTAACTTTATTACCACTATTTTAAAGGTGAAAAAACTGACCCATAAACAGCTCAGGTGACTTGTCCAAGGTCTTATATTGAGTTTCTAACAAATTGGTACTGGGACTCAGGTGTTAAAATTCTCATTCTACTAATTTTTCAGTGACATCCTAGATGCAGTTCTCTGATTATTGATTTAGCCCCCAGAAAAAGATCGGTACATTATGACCAGTCACTTAAGCAGAGGTAGAAAAATCATGAAACCTAGGGGAATATGTTATTCAATAATACAATTTAGAAAGAAAAAAATATTCTAGGGACAGATAAGCATACTGGTTTTTATTTGCTTGAAAAGTTCTCCCATATCCATCTTCTTATATCAGCAGTCTTATCTTGTTACAACAGGAATGTTTACATAAGTCAGACTTTTCAGATTCAGTAAATAGCCCATCTGTGATCGCATGACCTAGAAGCCACAGTCCTCTACTGGAATCAATTTTTAGGTGCTGTTGGAGAGCAGCTTTCTTCTGCTTCCTCCTAAGATCCTGAATGGGCAAACTTGAATGCGATGCTGACAATACTCAACTTTACCCCAAAGTAAAGAAACCCTATCTGCAAGATGTAACCAAAGAACTACAGAGAAAAATGAAAACCTGGGAAGGCAGAAGTGGGGTTCGGGGTGTGGATGAAAGCTCCAGCTATGGAAACACTACTTCTCTTTAATTTTGCTTCTGCTAGTTCATTTGGGAATTCAGCCATTTGTCATTGCCATCATACTTGTTAATACGTAGAAAATCAGACAAGCTGAGACCCTTGGGAAAGCAGTTGGCAGTCCTAAAGTTAAACTGGTGTAATCATAAAAATCAAATTACCAGCCAAATACAGAGTCCTAGGAACATCTAGTTCAGGAGATTCAGGACTGAGGTATAGATCCGGGAATTCAAAGTAGAATCACATAAATCCAAATTCTGGGTAGGATACCTGGAAAAGGATGCAGCCCTTACGGCATTAACCAATATATTCCTGTGGTTTGAAATTACAGTTAACACTACCCTGAGACATTAATTACTAAACGGTGGAAGGGAAAGCCCACAGACATTTAAAATCGGAAAGACAAGAGGCAATTTTTATATCCACCTAGCAATGCCACAGCAAACCAATCCCAAGAGAACAAAGGAGCATTTGGAATTGCACAAAGCTACTACAATTCAATTAACTGTGAAGAGGAGTAGCCCTACCACTAAACACCTGTATGTACTTCTGGGAAATAGCTGAAGCAGGTAACAGCATCTTATATATTAACATATTAATGATTGTATATCATTTAAAAAATATGTAAACAAAAGGAACCGTCTTTGACTTCCAACCTGATTTTAAAAAGCAATTCTCAAGAGTATTATGAAATCCAATTTAAAATAAATATTAAACTTCCCTGAATTGGTTTCATTACATCAAACATTGTTATCGATACAGCATAAAATTATTCCAGACTTAATTGCCTGTAAGCTCATGGAATGCTTCCAAACTTACCTCCTTTCATCTATTTTAGCTCTTCCCATACATAGGTTTCCTATTATCCTGACTTTACCTCTTACTGGCTTATTCTGGCTTTGCTTTTGCTTACTTTGGCCTATTTGAATTTATGGCCACTGTTTACTTTGGTTCCTTTCCTTATGGGTAGTAAATGCCAACTCTACAATGCTGTTTCTATTGGGCCATCAATGGTTCTGACTTTTTTGCTAATTCGAGAGAGAAAACAGATTGAATAAATATGAATGTAGACCTACAGAAAAATCCAAGCACAATATAAAACTGCAAGTGAAGATTTGCTAATAAGACAACTCGTGCTGTTACAGACAATAGCTGGAGAATTTGAGAAAGAAAAATCAAAAGCACACAAATGAGACTGTGCAGTGAAGAGGCCATAGAGACAATGATACTGTCTTTTTGTATCACAGTAAGCCAAAGAAGTAGAAATTCCAACTGAGCATCATTCATTTAAATTTATGATTTTTAAGAATTAATATAGGTCATAAATTCATTCTTTCTAATGGTTCAAAATGCTTCTATTGGCATTTTAAATTGTGTTCCCTCTTGGAGGTTATTGGGGAAAAATGTGTCTACAAGCTTTTAATAGAACGAAGAGTGTATCTGTCAGCTCTACCCACGAATTTAGGCATTGGTGCCTCTGATCATCAATTTACTTTAGCTTTGCTCCTGACTCACAAGAATGTTAAGTACTCAAGGGATTAAATTCTAGTCCCTTGGGGTTCTGTACACAAATAGGCTGATTTGGTCTAGTAATCAAATGAGATTTGTTTTACAAGAAGATACAAGCACAATTACTGAAACTAAACACAAATAGAAAGAGGAGCTGGTTACCAAGACAAACAGAATGTCAATGTTTGAGAACAAGGAGTTAGAGACTATCTATAAAGTCATCTGGTATGAATTAGACAAATTTCTACCTATTTTCAGCAGAAAATCATTGGCTAATCTTCTTTTTAAGCTCTAGTCATTTCATAAAATACATTGATACAACCCTGATTGAATGCCTACGTCTTTTCCACTCCCTATAAACAAACATACTACAGATTAATTCAACAGTATAAGATTCCCCAGCAGAGTTTATAACTGAGAGAAAAACAATATACCCCAAAAGGTGGGAGGATTATTGGAGAAATATAAACAAGTATTTTCATCCTAATCGGCTTTCCAATATCTTCTATTCTCCTTTTTTTTAAAAAAAATTCTTTTTGAGACAAGGTCTTGCTCTGTCACCCAGGCTGGAGTGCAGTGGTGCAATCTCGGCTCACTGCAACCTCACTGCTCAAGCAATCATCTCACCTCAGCCTCCCAAGTAGATGGGATTACAGATGTGTGCCACAATGCCCAGCTAATTCTTTTGTTTGTTGTTTTGTTTTGCTTTGTTTTTAGAAACGGGGTCTCAGTATGTTGCTCAGGCTGGTCTCGAACTCCTGGACTCAAATGATCTTCCACCTCAGCCTCCCAAACTGTTGGGTTTACAAGGCATGACCAACTGCACCCAGGAGAAAATTTTCTATTTTTCTAAACATATTTCTATTTTTCTAAACTGTCCACTCTAGGAACTGTTAGGATAAAAAAGATACAAGATTTACACATAAATCTCATAAGAAAACTAGATTATTTAGTGTAAATTTACATCATATATTAGCTTAGTGCCATGCATATTGACGGGTTTTTAAAGTAATATACAACTTTGTAATAGTGTGGTTTATAAATACAAAAAAAAAAACAAACCATAAATAGTAATAAAAGAATAGACTGAGAGCATCAAAGTGATATTTCCAAAGTAGAAACTAAGGATACCTAGAGGTGTTAATTATTATTAGTGTCTTCCTGAAATTCTTTTAGATTTGTTGCTGTTGTTAGGCATTTAAGATAATTTAGAAATTTCTACATAATTATTTTTATACTTTGAAAATGTACAAAATCTATCTTAGAGCTTCATAAAGAGGGAAACTTTAAAGGATCACACTACTTTTTCTAAATCCCAACCAATAACTATACAAATATCTACAGATATTTTACTAGGAAATTTAAATCCTCATTTATTTCAGTCAGTTGTTCTTGCACAGTAATGGGTTAAATATTTTTATGTAATATACTTTAAAAGCCCACTTAACATTTTCTTTTAGATTATTTTAAAACAATTTAGGAAATCCCAAAAACTAAGGTTAGTTTGTGTGCTTTTTAAATTTAACTTTATGTATCTTTTAATAAGTGATATGCTTGAATTTTTTCCAAAACATTACAAAGTATTAGAAAAGTTTCTAGACTTATGTATTTGAAATTCTGTATAACACAACTTTTTTTCAACAAATCGTTACTTTTGCACTCACTGTCGAAACTTCACTTTTACTTTGAAGAGACTGATTGTGTTTACTTTTTGGCAAAAATATTCTAGTTATTATATAACAAAATAAAACACTTACTGTAATAGAAATATAAGCAGGTAGGAAACATTCCCATTTGTAATTTAGCATCTTGTCTGTGAACTGAAAAAAAGAAAAAAAAAATTTGATTCATTTTTACCAGCAAACATCTGTGTGTTCAGATGACTGTCATAGTCTTGATCTATCTCATTACTAAGTATTGGAATTTTTTATGCTATTTAAGATTATGAAATCTATAAATCTCTTTAATGGGCAAAATCTGATGAAAGCAAATCAACTCTTTTTGATTGTGGAATACTCTGGCAGGCTACCTTGCTTGTTCCCCAAGGTCATGATGCTTGATTATCCGATAAATGGCCCAAGAACAAGCACCAGTGTCAATCCTTATAGTAAATAGTTTAAGTACAAATATGTTTCTTATTTTTTAGAAAAAATAAATTACTAAGATAATAGTTTTAAACCTCAATGGGTTTTCTTTGTGCATTAGCAAACTGAAAAATCATACTAGGCCAATGGGGTAAAAAATTACTAGAGAAGAAAGATGTTTAAAGGTGTAAAGTCTGAGCAGAAAGAGGGAAAGAGAATAAAATAAATCTCAAATATAGGTGACATTCTCTTACTACGAGATTCAATACAACATTTAACTGCAGAATGAAAAATTGGTACATAAATTTTGGAAATGAAGTTTAAAATAAAAGTAGAAGGCAGGGATAATCGTAGTTGAGGGGGGAAAAATATGGTGGATATTTTACTTTTTAACTTGGATTCGATTTTGTTGGAATGAGTACTTCTATGTGCATATGCAAAATACAACACGCAATTTCATTTTATCCAGCAACAAGTTCTCTTTCACTTAGCATGATGCTTTGGAGATTCATCTGCATTGTTGGATATATTAATTTCCTATTGCCATTGTAACAAAATATCACAAAATTACTGGCATAAAACAACACAAATTTATTTATATATATTTTTTAC